>NC_092725.1:56499934-56813184 GCF_047496885.1 Scyliorhinus torazame
GCCGTCTCCACTGTCCCCAAATCTTCAGTGTAGCCACCACCACCGGGCTTGTGGTGTAGTTCCTCGGTGAGAACGGCAATGGGGCTGTCACCATAGCCTGTAGGCTAGTCCCCCTACAGGACGCCCTCTCTAATCTCTTCCACGCCGCTCCCTCCTCCTCTCCCATCCACTTACTCACCATTGAAATATTAGCGGCCCAATAATACTCACTTAGGCTCGGTAGTGCCAGCCCCCCCCTATCCCTGCTATGCTGTAAGAATCCCTTCCTCACTCTCGGGGTCTTCCCGGCCCACACAAAACCCATGATGCTCTTTTCAATCCTTTTAAAAAAAGCCTTCGTGATCACCACCGGGAGGCATTGAAACACAAAGAGGAATCTCGGGAGGACCACCATCTTAACCGCCTGCACCCTCCCTGCCAGTGACAGGGATACCATATCCCATCTCTTGAAATCCTCCTCCATTTGTTCCACCAACCGCGTTAAATTTAACCTATGCAATGTGCCTCAATTCTTGGCTATCTGGATCCCCAGGTAACGAAAGTCCCTTGTTACCTTCCTCAACGGTAGGTCCTCTATTTCTCTACTCTGCTCCCCTGGATGCACCACAAACAACTCACTTTTCCCCATGTTCAATTTATACCCTGAAAAATCCCCAAACTCCCCAAGTATCCGCATTATTTCTGGCATCCCCTCCGCCGGGTCTGCCACATATAGTAACAAATCGTCCGCATACAAAGATACCCGGTGTTCTCTCCTCCTCTAAGTACTCCCCTCCACTTCTTGGAACCCCTCAACGCTATCGCCAGGGGCTCAATCGCCAGTGCAAACAATAATGGGGACAGAGGGCATCCCTGCCTTGTCCCTCTATGGAGCCGAAAATATGCAGATCCCCGTCCATTCGTGACCACGCTCGCCATCGGGGCCCTATACAACAGCTGCACCCATACCCCTCTCCAAAACCAAATCTCCTCAACACCTCCCACAAATAATCCCACTCCACTCTATCAAATGCTTTCTCGGCAGCCATCGCCACTACTATCTCCGTTTCCCCCTCTGGTGGGGGCATCATCATTACCCCTAACAGCCTCCGTATATTCGTGTTCAGCTGTCTCCCCTTCACAAACCCAGTTTGGTCCTCGTGGACCACCCCCGGGACACATTCCTCTATTCTCATTGCCATTACCTTGGCCAGGATCTTGGCATCTACATTTAGGAGGGAAATAGGTCTATAGGACCCGCATTGTAGCGGGTCCTTTTCCTTCTTTAAGAGAAGCGATATCGTTGCTTCAGACATAGTCGGGGGCAGTTGTCCCCTTTCCTTTGCCTCATTAAAGGTCCTCGTCAATACCGGGTCCACATAAGTCCACATATTTTCTATAGAATTCGACTGGGAATCCATCCGGTCCCGGGGCCTTTCCCGCCTGCATGCTCCTAATTCCTTTCACCACTTCTTCTACCTCGATCTGTGCTCCCAGTCCCACCCTTTCCTGCTCTTCCACCTTGGGAAATTCCAGCCGATCCAAAAAGCCCATCATTCTCTCCCTCCCATCCGGGGGTTGAGCTTCATATAATTTTTTATAAAATGGCTTGAACACTCCATTCACTCTCTCCGCTCCCCGCTCCATCTCTCCTTCCTCATCCCTCACTCCCCCTATTTCCCTCGCTGCTCCCCTTTTCCTCAATTGGTGTGCCAGCAACCTGCTCGCCTTCTCCCCATATTCGTACTGTACACCCTGTGCCTTCCTCCATTGTGCCTCTGCAGTGCCCGTAGTCAGCAAGTCAAATTCTACATGTAGCCTTTGCCTTTCCCTGTACAGTCCCTCCGGTGCTTCCGCATATTGTCTGTCCACCCTCAGAAGTTCTTGCAGCAACCGCTCCAGTTCCTTACTCTCCTGCTTCCCTTTATGTGCCCTTATTGATATCAGCTCCCCTCTAACCACCGCCTTCAACGCCTCCCAGACCACTCCCACCTGGACCTCCCCATTATCATTGAGTTCCAAGTACTTTTCAATGCACCCCCTCACCCTTAGACACACCCCCTCATCTGCCATTAGTCCCATTCTCCAGGGTGGGTGCCCTCCTGTTTCCTCCCCTATCTCCAAGTCTACCCAGTGTGGAGCGTGATCCGAAATGGCTATAGCCGTATTCTCCGTTCCCCTCACCTTCGGGATCAACGCCCTTCCCAGCACAAAAAGGTCTATTCGCGAGTAGACTTTATGGACATAGTAGAAAAACGAGAACTCCTTACTCCTAGGTCTGCTAAATCTCCACGGGTCTACACCTCCCATCTGCTCCATAAAATCTTTAAGTACCTTGGCTGCTGCCGGCCTCCTTCCAGTCCTGGACTTCGACCTATCCAGCCCTGGTTCCAACACCATATTAAAATCTCCCCCCATTATCAGCTTTCCCATCTCTAGGTCCGGAATGCGTCCTAGCATCCGCCTCATAAAATTGGCATCATCCCAGTTCGGGGCATATACGTTTACCAAAACCACCGTCTCCCCCTGTAGTTTGCCACTCACCATCACGTATCTGCCCCCGTTATCCGCCACTATAGTCTTTGCCTCGAACATTACCCGCTTCCCCACTAATATAGCCACCCCCCTGTTTTTCGCATCTAGCCCCGAATGGAACACCTGCCCCACCCATCCTTTGCGTAGCCTAACCTGGTCTATCAGTTTCAGGTGCGTTTCCTGTAACATAACTACATCTGCCTTAAGTTTCTTAAGGTGTGCGAGTACCCGTGCCGTCTTTATCGGCCCGTTCAGCCCTCTCACGTTCCACGTGATCAGCCGGGTTGGGGGGCTTCCTACCACCCCTTGTCGATTAGCCATCCCCTTTTTCCAGCTCCTCACTCGGTTCCCACGCAGCTGTATCTCCCCCAGGCGGTGCCCCCCCGCCCATCCCCTCCCATACCAGCTCCCCCCTCTCCCCAGCAGCAGCAACCCAGTAATTCCCCCCTCCCACCCCCCCCGCTAGATCCCCCGCTAGCGTAATTACTCCCCCCATGTTGCTCCCAGAAGTCAGCAAACTCTGGCCGACCTCGGCTTCCCCCCATGACCTCGGCTCGCACCGTGCGACGCCCCCTCCTTCCTGCTTCTCTATTCCCGCCATAATTATCATAGCGCGGGAACCAAGCCCGCGCTTCTCCCTTGGCCCCGCCCCCAATGGCCAACGCCCCATCTCCTCCACCTCCCCTCCTCCCCCATCACCACCTGTGGAAGAGAGAAAAGTTACCACATCGCAGGATTAGTACATAAAACTCCTCTTTCCCCCCTTTTTAACCCCCCTCTTCGCCCCACCACTTTGTTCAAACGTTCTTTTTAATAACCCGCTCATTCCAGTTTTTCTTCCACAATAAAAGTCCACGCTTCATCCGCCGTCTCAAAGTAGTGGTGGTTCCCTCGATATGTGACCCACAGTCTTGCTGGTTGCAGCATTCCAAATTTTATCTTCTTTTTATGAAGCAACGCCTTGGCCCGATTAAAGCTCGTCCTCCTTCTCGCCACCTCCGCACTCCAGTCTTGATAAACGCGGATCACCGCGTTCTCCCATTTACTGCTCCGAGTTTTCTTTGCCCATCTAAGGACCATTTCTCTATCCTTAAAACGGAGGAATCTCACCACTATGGCTCTGGGAATTTCTCCTGCTCTCGGTCCTCGCGCCATCACTCGGTATGCTCCCTCCACCTCCAACGGACCCGCCGGGGCCTCCGCTCCCATTAACGAGTGCAGCATCGTGCTCACATATGCCCCGACGTCCGCTCCCTCCGCACCTTCAGGAAGACCAAGAATCCTCAAGTTGTTCCTCCTTGCGTTGTTCTCCAGTGCCTCCAACCTTTCCACACATCGTTTCTGATGTGCCTCATGCATCTCCGTCTTCACCACCAGGCCCTGTATGTCGTCCTCATTCTCGGCTGCCTTTGCCTTCACGACCCGAAGCTCCTGCTCCTGGGTCTTTTGTTCCTCCTTTAGCCCTTCGATCGCCTGTAGTATCGGGGCCAACAGCTCTTTCTTCATTTCCTTTTTGAGCTCTTCCACACAGCATTTCAAGAACTCTTGTTGTTCAGGGCCCCATGTTAAACTGCCACCTTCCGACGCCATCTTGGTTTTTGCTTGCCTTCCTTGCCGCTGTTCTAAAGGATCCACTGCAATCCGGCCACTTTCTCCTCCTTTTTTCATCCGTATCCAGGGGGGATTCCCTTCTGGTTTACCGCACAGTGTTTTTAGCCGTCAAAATTGCCGTTGGGGCTCCTATCAAGAGCCCAAAAGTCCGTTTCACCGGGAGCTGCCGAAACGTGCGACTCAGCTGGTCATCCCCGCACCCGGAAGTCCGTGGACCTCTTATTCTTAAACCACTTCTAGCCCCTTCCGCAAGTGGAAATATTCACCTGAACAAATCCCTTCAGGATGTCCTATGTTTCAACAAGCTCACCTTTCATTTTTCTAAACTCCAATTGGTAGCGGCCCAACCTGTCCAACCTCTCTATAAAAAAAATATAAATATGTTTGTTTTTAAAAAAAATAAATTTAGATTAACCAATTATTTTTTTCCAATTTAGCATGGTCAATCCACCTAGCCTGCATATCTTTGGGTTGTGGGGGTGAAACCCACACAGACACGGGGAGAATGTGCAAACCCCACACGGACAGTGACCCAGAGCTGGGATCGAACCTGGGACCTCAGCGCCGTGAGGCAGCTGCGCTAACCACTAGGCCACCGTGCTGCCCTAAATATATGTTTTTCTAAGAAACCAAAAACCCGACCCATCAAGACTCCTTGTTCTACTGATGAAGGTGAATTGTGAAGGTTGACCTTAGTTATAAAACAAAGTCACCATAGTCCCAGATGACCATAGGCTGCTTTTCCCTTTGAGGGGGAGAGCTGACTGGTGGTGATTTAATCTGAGGATCACCACACCTCAGGCAAGGGGCAAGGTTGAGAAGGCGGGGCCTTCATGGATAACCTCAGCCGGTACGGGAATTGAACCTCCGCTGTTGGCCTTTTTCTATTGTTGAAAGTGGATTGTGAAGATTGACCTTAGTAAACATTATTTCATTCACCTGCCCTTAGGTACTTTGCCAAAGGTTATTCGACCACAATTCCTCAATGTTAGCATATTGTGTAAGTGATATGTTTGCTTCACACCAAAGCGAGGCAGTTTAATTGGACAGGAAGGAATGCTTCACATTTCACTTACCCATTTAGCATCGAGTACTGGTGGTTGCACGAGCAGTGGGCAGGGGCCCTAACTCTGAGCCAGGAACTTGGTGTTCGAGTCCCACCCCAGGACCTGATGGCCAAGGATATTCATAACGTAGCCAAACAGGTTGAGTATCAACCTGCAAAATCCTTCCAAACTCACCAATGGCAGGCAGTAAGAGCAGGGAGACACATGTGTGAAATGGAATGGCTCCCCTCAAGCTTTGAGCCTCGTGACAGACTAGTAACATGTTCCAGGAAAAATGTAATTATGGAAACAGAAGAAAGTCTGCCTCCTGCAGCAATAGCTGCAGGAGGACTAACAACAGCAACAACAACTGATGGTTGCATCCCATACTAGAGGGTTGAGCGTAACCTTGCCCTGGTTAAAACAATTGTTCCCCTCTATTCCTTACTCCATCTGTCCTTTGACCTCTGGGTGTCATTGCAAGTAAGTGGCAGATTAGGGACAGTTTTTCAATTTTGGCTCATGGATTGACACGCCACAAACTCCTTTCGCAACAGATCATTCTGGCCTTTGGCCTCGGGTGTGTTTGAAGCCAGGTCGCAGAAAGAAATAGAAACTTAGATTTAGTTGAATTTTTTAAAAAACATTTCCAATTAAGGGACAATTTAGCGTAGCCGATCTAATCCTGCACATCTTTGGGTTGTGGGGGTGAGACCCAGGCAGACATGGGGAGAATGTGCAAACTCCACACGGGCAGTGACCCGGGGACCAGGATCGAACCTGGGTCCTCAGCGCTGTGAGGCAGCAGTGCTACCCACTGCACCACCGTGCCACCCAAAAATCTGGACTTATTGAGTTTCTTCCATAGGCTCTGGATGTCCCAAAAACCTTTTGACGAGTCACTGTTGTGATTTAGGAAACGTGGCAGTCGAGTTGTGCCATTCGAAAGCAATGGAGTAATGTTCGTTGGGAGATAAACTGAGGAGAACCCCCCCCCCCCCCCCCCCCCCCCACCCCGCCCGTTCTTAAGGTGAAAAATTGCTGCCTAACCTCTGTGTTGCCCAATTCTCCTCCTTTGTACATTGTAGGAAAAATTCTGAAAATCACTCTGATTACATTGATAGGGTAGGTTCTGGATAGTCATAAGATGGTAGCTGTTGTCTTTAAGATTGTTTATCAGATTTTCTGTTTCCAATGTTCATTTTCGCAAGGGCATGCAAGAATCCATCTTCAATAAGGCACGGGATTTCCCGGGACCCACTGTGGTGTGTTTTCCGGTGCGGAGGGGGCTCACCATTGGCAGCCGGCGGGATCTTTTGGTCCTGCCGGTGATGGCTCGCCCGTCCCGTCACTGGGAAACCCGCTGCGGGGAGGGGTGGGGGTTGGGAGGGTGGGGGGTCACCTTGAGTGGGATCTTAAGATTCCGCCAGCTGTAAGGACCGTAAAATCCACATTTTAAAAGTACCATCGTATTCAAGGGAGCCCGCACTCTTTATGAGATGTCGCTGGCTAGGCCAGCATTTATTGCCCATCTCTAATTGCCCTTGTGAAGGAAATGGCGAGTGGCCTTTGCGAACCGTCATAGTCCAGGTGGTGTAAGTGCACCTACTCCGAGCTCTTTAAGGCTGAAATCCAATCCCCTCATCTCATCAAGGTGAACTCTTTGTGGATCCCCTTTTCTTTGTGTTTGGATTTAAATGAAGAATAATACACTTGTTCTTGCTAAAACCACTCTGCCTGACTGAAGAGCCCAACATGTGCAGTAAGCAGTGATCCTCAAACAGAAGCCCCATACACACAAAATAGCAAGTGTTGTTGTATCCTGATAGGGCAGCAGCTATAAGAGATCAACTGTAGTGAGTAACAGGCCGAAGACCTTAGCAGAATGCTCACATTGATACGAGCCATTCTCTTTTTTTCACTTTTCCAGTAATCCTGAATGCCCCAGGAAATCACTGCAGGAAAAGGGACAACGGTAGTTTGTATCTATATGGTGCTTTTAACAAAAGTCATCCCAAAGTACCTCAGAGTTATCACCAAAACATATATACACCAACAGGGGAACAAGAGATGATGGAGGAAAGGGAGTTTGAGAGGCAGCAAAATGTCTTCGGTGCAGGAGGCCTGGCCACCCGTGGTGAGTAAAAGGGGGGGGGGGACGACGACATGATATTAAGAGGCTATTCGGAGGAGTGAAGGAGTTTGGGGGAGTGTGCCTGTCGGGCTGTACAAGGACCGAGTTGGGGAGTTCTGATGCTATGTATGGGTTTAAACATGAGGTTAAGATTGGAGACCATTGAAAGCAAGCACGGTGAGCAAGCAGGAGTAGGAAATGGGCAGCGGAGATTTGCATGAGTGGAAGTTTACAATGGATGGAAGATGGAGGGTAAAGGTGGGAATGTGGTGTTCAACAGCAGATTTAAAAAAAGGCAGAGGTCTGTAAACTGTGCTAGCTTTGAACAATTCAATTTTTAATACTTACACAATGTCCCATCACTGAAGCACTATGCCTGTTGTTATGTTGGCAAACATTCCATCTCCTCAAGGGAGGAGATTGCAGGGGCTCTGATCCAAATTTTAAATTCTTCTCTGGCCATGGGCGAGGTGCCAGATTGTTGGAGAACCACAAATGTGGTCCCACTATTTAAGGAAGGTTGTAGGGATAAGCCAGGGAACCAAGGGCAGTGAGTCACACGTCGGTGGTGGGGTAACTAATGGTGAAAATTCTGAAGGAGAGAATCTATCTCCACTTGGAGAGGCAAGGTTTGATCAGGAATAATCGGCATGACTTTGTCAGAGGGAGGTCAGGCCTAACATTTGATTGAATTTTTTGAGCACGTGACTAAGTGAGGGTTGCGCAGTTGATGTAGGTTACATAGATTTCAGCAAACCATTTGACAAGGTCCCACATGGGAGACTTATAAAGAAGGCAAATGCACAGGGGATACAAGGGAACTGGATAAGGTGGATTCAAAGCTGGCTGAGCAGTAGGAAACAGAGGGTGATATCAGACGGCTGCTTTAGTGACCGGAAGCCAGTGTCCAGTGGCATACCACAGGGATCTGTGCTGGGTCCCCAATTATTCGTCATTTATATAAATCATTTTGATGACTGTGTGGAGGGTAGGATCAGGAAGTTTGCGGATGACACAAAGATATGCCAGGTGGTTAGCAGTGAGGCTGGGAGTCTTGGGTTACAGAAAGATCCAGACGGATGGTCAAATGAGCAGAAACGTGCAGATGGAATTCAATCCTGGAAAGTTTGAGGCATTACACTTTGGAATGAGCAATTTGACAAGGAAATATTCAATGAGTGGCACCACACTGGGATGTCCTGAGGAACAAAGAAACCTTGGCATGCTTGTAAATAGATCTAAAGGGAGAAGGGCAGGATAATAGGGTGGTGAAAAAGGCATATGGCACACTTACCTTTATCGTGGCATAGATTACAAAATCAAGGAAGACATGTTGGAGTTATATAGAACATTGGTACGGCCACAGCTGGAGTACTCTGTGCAGTTCTGGTCGCCACATTATAAAAAGGATGTGATTGCACTGGAGAGGGTGCAGAGGTGTTTCACCAGGATGGAACATTTAATTATGAAGAGAGGTTGGCTAGGCTTGGGTAGTTTTCACTGGAGCAGAGAAGACTCGGGCGACCTGATCGAGGTGTACAAGATTATGAGGGACATGGACAGGGTGGATAAGGAACAGCTGTTCCCCTTAGTTGAGGGGTCAGTTACGGGGGAGACACAAGTTCAAGGTGAGGGGCGGGAGGTTCAGGGGTGATTTGAGGAAAACCTTTTTTGCTCAGAGGGTGGTGACGGTCTGGAACGCACTGACTGGGAGCGTGGTAGATGTGGGTTGCCTCACATCCTTTAAAACGTACCTGGATGAGCACTTGGCACAACTTAATATTCGAGGCTATGGGCCAAGGGCTGGCAAATGGGATTAGGATTGGCAGATCAGGTGCCTTTCATGGGGCAGTGCAGACTCAATGGGCCGAACAGCCTTTTCTGCGCTATCTTTTTCTGTGATTCTGTGAACCCACAAGCATTGGTTGATGCAAAGGTTGAGCTTTTGTACTAGGGGAACACCCTACTGTCCAAATAAAACCATGGGATTGCTAACTTACTCACATAGGAATTTATTTTTCAAGGGCAAGATCTCCCCATAAGATTAAAGGTGATGTGATACCAATTATAATTGCCAGACATTGGCATCTGTTGGATAGAAGTGACACACTGTAGTTAACGCTGTAAGCTCATTACTGTGTACTTGCTGATGGTTTAATGAGTAAATGCAGTGGTGCTGACTCATACAAATCAACCCAGTGCTGGGTTATGTCCCAGGTCCTTGTGGAATTGACCAATTGTAGTTGGGCTGCAGTGAGATAACTAACTGTCTTCCATGTGATAAGGCAAATCGAGAAATTAATTACTTTGATCCTGACCCCACTATGCACTGCCGCTGCCTGAAGAATACAATTGAATCCCATTAAGGCAGCGGTCAGTGGCACAATTCCATCCTTTTCAATATTAGCTGTCCAGTCTAGCAAACTATATAGTCAATATTTGAACAAATCAACGCATTGGAACGCCTCACTCCCTTCAATTTTTTTTTTGTTGGTCACAATGCCTTAGGGATTAAGGGCCCGAAGAACTTGAATTTTGTTTGGGGTCAGCTCTGAGGTATTTAATTGAAGAAACTTGTATTTATATAGCACCTTTCACAACTACTAAATATCCCAAAGAGCTTCAAGCTATAAATACGGGCCCTTTCTTTAATGTGGGGTACAATTTGTGCACAGCAAGGTCCCACAACTGGCACGAGATAACTGACCAGATAATCTGTTGCTGTTTTTGGGTTGTGGGATAAATGTTGACCAGTACACTGAGAAGAATATCCATCACCTTCAAGTAATATCAGGAACCGTTTGTCTCCAATTAAACAGGCAAACTGACCCTTGGGTCAATGTCTCATCCTTTATGTGAATTTTTCAATACAAGTTACAACAATAATTCAGTCTTTAGGCTGCAAGCGTATTTCTTACATTAAACCTCATTATTTTGAACATGGCAAAACCCTAAATGTTTTCCTATTTGACATCCATGGTCTGCTAGTTGTAGTAATTATGTCCCAACAACAGAACTTGTATAGCATCTTTAATATAATAAGAAAATGTCACAAGTTACTTCACAGGAGCATTATCAAACAAAATGAAAAGGGAATTGCAGCATGAGGCTGGTCAAAGGTAGGTTTTAATGAGTGCTGCGTTAAAGGAGTGTCATGATATTCAAACACACATGTCATGATAGACACACCAACAGACAAATCAGAACACACACCACCACAACCAATCACAGAAAGATATAAAAGCACAAACACGACACCTGGTGGTCAGTATTAGCTGGAGAGGAGGACCAGGACAGACCTGCTACACGACACACTCAGGGAGACAGCACGTGCAGAGTATCCAGAACGAACTGTATTATAAGAGTTAAAATAAAATAGAGTTGTACCACATACAACTGTGTTGGCTCATCTGTGCACCAGAGCACCCAACACCACATGGTACATGAGTGGATCGATACCTGCCGGCATACCTCAGTGTACACAGACAACCAGCAGTGCCCAGGCAAAATGATAGAGCTCCCGGTTCCGCAGCCGCTCCAGTGCCACGGCGATCTCCGCGAAAACTGGCGGCGATTCCGGCAAGTGTTCGAATTGTTCCTGGTGGCAGCTGAACTCCAAGACCTGACATACAACTGTGTTGGCTCATCTGTGCACCAGAGCACCCAACACCACAAGGAGGCTAGAGAGGTGGAGGGAGGGAATTTCGGAGCCTGAGGCCCAGTCGTTGAAGGCATGGCTAGACGATGGTGGAGAAATTAAAATCAAGGATGCCAGAGGTCAGAACCCAATGAGTGCAGAGTTCTCCGAGGGTTGGTACTGGAGGACATTGGAACTAGGAAGGGACAAGGGCAGGAAGGAATTTGAGAACAAATATGAGAATTTTAATTACTGGGTGAGCAACCAGGGAGTGAGAGTTCAAATCCCACTTTGTTGATTAAGAATTTGAATTTAGTTTTTTTTAAAAGTCTGGGTATAAGGTTTATGCCAGTAAAAATGACCATGAAAATCAAGCTCGTTCACAACTTATTTTTAGGACAGCAAGCCTACATCCGTGCCTGATCATGTGTGGCTCAAGCCCCACGTCAATGTGGTTGACCAGTTGGCTTGCCAGCCATGTCCACAGTCCAAAGATGAATAAAATTGTTTTTTTTCTAAATATACTGAGTCTCATATTAATGTTGTTGTCCACCCAAGGGGCTGACAGGACATGTTAAATTATAACCGAGCATCAATCACTCTGCCCTGGGTGTCAGGGCAAACAATGAAAATACTCATTGATTACCTTGCAATCTGAATTGTGGCAGCCTGCATCGGCTCTCTGTGATTAGAATGACCTCTGGCATTGACTGCTGAATTTCATGTGTGAATGACTACTTTGTTTCTATGCTGCACTCCCCGTCAACCATTGTAGTACTGTTATGACCAGGTGAGGAGGGGTGAACTGGTTCCCCCCACTAATCAACCTCCTTGGTCATAATAAAAGCTTCTTTTCCACGAGGGTGTGTCTTTTCCAGATCAGTTGTGAGTATGTGCACACGCACAAACCCCAGTAAATCAGGAGAGTGAAATAAATAAGACAACAAAAGACTTTTTATTTCAGTGTCATTTGTCCTTGAAGCTTAGATTTTAAATGTTGCAGCCGATTAGAGTTAGCTGGTTTCTTGGATACAGTCAGATGTAAAAGATGTGCTGGTTAGGTCGACTGGCCATGCTAAATTGCTCCTTAGTGTCCAAAGATGTACATGTTCGGTAGGGATATGGGGTTATGGGGAAAGGGCGGAGGGAGCGAGCCGAGATAGGGTGCTCTTTCAGAGGTTTGGTGCAGACTCGATGGGCCGAATGGCCCCCCTCTGCACTGTAGAAATTCTGTTACGATAGTACAGTGGGATCTTGGTTGCCGCGAGGTTTCTGGTGCAGTTGGCTTTTCAAACTGCCAAACACGCTTATTCCTGAAGAAAGAAATGAAAAGAGCAAGCAGCCTTCCGTTTACTCCCTCTGTTGATGGCTTTCTGGGTACTGCCTGTGTCGCTTGCAATCTCCTTCCATTGCTTTTGTAGCCTTGCCTTGAAAGATTTCACCCATTGTTGGTCTGTGTGGGGATTGTCCAATTAAGGGCAACACAGCAGGGTAAGGGTCATCTGGCTTGGGGGACCAGTTGGGGCAAGAGTGGGTAATCGCCCCAGGCATGGAGTCCTCTCTTAGCCAGAAAGCACGTAGTGGACTAGGGTAGCCGGGTGGCTGCTGTACAGTTTTAAAAAATTAATAAATACATTTTGTGTTTATTACATCTGGCGATCATAACACTCCCTCTGGCCTAACATCTAAAAAATAGTACTCACGCAAATGTTTTTCTTTGGGTAAATAGATCCATTTGAGCTAATGCCAGACCCTGAGGGACAGATGCAGAAGAAACCGGAATTGGCCAGGGAAATCAAAAGTTTTGAACTTTATAGGGAAAAAACCCCTGAGTTATTTAAGTTTATATAAAAAAATTTAAAAAAATTTTTTTAAACCCCCAATAGTTGCTGTAAAGTATTCTTTTTACAAAGAGAACACAGAAAGCAGGGCTTTAAGTTAAAAATAAATGGCCAAAGTGAGCTGCAGCGAAATGTTCAGAAGCATGGGTGGGGGCAGCACGGTGGCACAGTGTTTAGCACTGCTGCCTAAGACACCGAGGACCCAGGTTCGATCCTGGCCCCCGGGTCACTGTCCATGTGGAGTTTGTACATTCTCCCCGGGCGGGATTCTCTAATCCCGCGGCAAAGTGTTCACACCGTTGTAAACACCGTTGCGTTTTACAATGGCGTGAACGGGCCGCTGCCAGGACTAATTCTGGTCCCTACAGGGGGCCAGCATGGCGCTGGAGCGGTTCACGGTTCGCGTTGCTCCAGTTGCCGATCCCGGTGTGAACTGTGCGCCGCGGGATCCGCGCATGCGCAGTGGTGCCGTGCCAACACGTGCATGCGCAGTGACGCCGTGCCAACACGTGCATGCGCAGTGGCCTCCTTCAACGCGCCAGCCCCTAAGTAACATGGCGCAGGACTAGAGGGGCCGGTGCGTAGGAAAGGAGGCCCCCAGCAGAGTGGCTGGCCCGCCAATCGATGGGCCCCGATCGTGGGCCAGGCCACATCGCAGGCCCCCCCGGGTCCGGACCCCCCCCCCCCCCCCCCCAAGGCCACCACCTGACCCTTCAATGCCGAGGTCCCGCCGGCTCAGAGCAGGTTAGAACGGCGCCGACGGGACTGGGTTTTTTCTTACGGCCGCTCGGCTGCGTAGAGCGGCCCGCGACCGGCATCCGCCAACCACGCCGGCGACGATTCTCCGCTCTGCCGTGAATTGCGTGCCGGCGTCGGGGCGGCGTTGCCCTTTCGCGGGGATTCTCCGGCCCGTCCCCGGGCTGGGAGAATCCCACCCCCCCCGTGTCTGCGGGGGATTCACCCGCACAATCCAAAATAATGTGCAGGGTAGGTGAATTGGCCACACTAAATTGCCCCTTAATTGGAAAAAAAAATTGTGTACTCTAAATGTATTTTAAAAATGTTCAGAAGCATGGGAAATCAAGGAGCTGAAACTGACAAGCTCCTGATCAGATCAGAGCCTGCGGGGATTCCGTGGCAGCATTCCCTGCATTGATGGATTTCAAACCGAGAAGTTCTGAAGTTTTAAAAAGAGAAGTTCTCAACCTTTTAAACAAAGTTAATCAGTTTAAAACAATGGTCCCATCGGACTTTGAGTGCCAGTAAAATTGACAAAAAAGCTGGCACACCAAAAAAGAAGAAAGAAAAAGGACTCCAAACGGCTAGAGGAGAAAAAAACTACAAGGGAGGTCAAGCTAAAGAGGGCTTTCCATCAGTCAAAGTGAAGTTTTAAACATTCAAAAAAGAGCAGCCAGGTTCGCACCAAAACTTTAAAAGTGCAGAAAAGGTGTGTTAAAGGTGCAGAAAAGTGCAGTTAGGTGGATTGGCCATGATAAATTGCCCTTAGTGTCCAAAAGTGCCCTTAGTGTTGGGTGGGGTTGCTGGGTTGTGGGGATAGGGTGGAGGTGTTGACCTTGGGTAGGGTGCTCTTTCCAAGAGCCGGTGCAGACGCGATGGGCCGAATGGCCTCCTCCTGCACTGTAAATTCTGTTAAAAAAAAAAAAAAAAAAAAACTCAGAAAGCCAGCATCTGCTGACAGCTCAGTATAAAAAGATGGCAGTCTTAAAGTGGGAATGTATTTGAAGAGGTAATGCATTTAAAGTGAGAATGTACTTAAAGCAGCAGCCACAAGAAGAAACAAACCGTTATGTACAGGAAAATTGGAGAAGTCGCCAGATTGAGGCATTTCTCAAAAAATGTCCATGAGCTTCGAAGACCTCCAGGGCGAGGCAGTGCAAGACCTCCAGGAGAGGCAATGCAAGACCTCCAGGAAGAGACAACACAAGACCTGGGCAACACAAGACCTCAGACAAGGCAAAAGAAGACCCCAGAGGGAGGACACTGAAAAACCCTACAAGGAGGGCAATGGAGAAAATTGCAGAATGGAAAAAAAGTCAGCGCTTCATCGGAGGAAGACCTGACCAGCAGTGAAGCCAGAAGGATTGATTGAAGTTAAGATAAATTGAAGTGAAATGTATGTGCCCAGTGAGAACATGATGGATTCCCCTCGGAAGAAACACAGAAATTAAAGACTTCAAAAGAAACTAGGAACTATAGGGAAAAAAAAGGAACCAGCAAAAAGAATGAAAGGTCTAAAGAAGACATTAAAACAGCGAGATGAAATGACTGACAGCAAACCTGGGAAATAAAATGGTTGCAAAAATTGCAGAATGAAATTAAGAAGGAGAGAAATTAATGAGGCAATGCAGAATAAGCGGAACTCCATGAAAAAGCATCTAGAAAGTAAGAACAAGCCCAATGAAGAATTGAATCGGAAGAGTAAGAGCTTGGAGAAGGGAAGCTTGGCAATGAGAAATTAACTGAAAAGGTAAAATATTGAAATTGAAGCAAAATCAGCAATCAGACAGAGAATGAAACTGAGATGACGTGCCAGAACAAGATGGTCACACAAATGGAAAAGCACAAAAACCAATATGATAAATTACAGAATTACGCTGCACAAGAAACAGAAAAAAACCCTCAAAGACCCAATTTATAATTATCCAACTCGTGCATAATAATCAGTTAGAATTTAGGACCGAGTAACTTAGTTATTGAAGGTTGTATAAATGAGTTAAAGAGAGAGTGATGTGATGATTTGTGGTGATGGTTCCTTCAAGGGCAACACAGCAGGATGAGAGTCACCTGGCTTGGGGGACCAATTGGAACGAGAGTGGGTCACCCCACAAGGGGCTGGAGTCTTCTCTTGAGCAATGAACATGTAAGGTACTAGGGCAGCTGAGTGGCTGTGTACTGCTGTACAGTTCTTATTAATAAATACCTTCTGTGTTCCTAATAAAGTCTTAGCAAGTAGCCTTCTGCTTGGTTCCTCTGTTGACTGCTTTCTGGACACCACCAGTGTCACTTGCAATCTCCCTCCATTGCTTTTGAAGCCTTGCCTTGAAATACTTCACCCATTGTGTATTTCCAAGAGGTTATGGATGGGTCTGTCGATGTTAATGTATTTTCTTGAGACAGTTACGAGTTTCGATGGGTGTCTGGATTATAGGAAATGTCTCTCCCTTCACACTCCCCTGCAGATGATTTGTCAGTTTCACCCCCTCACCTTGGGATATGGCCTTGCATTTCTAAGCAGTTTACTCTGTCTCAGTTCAAGTTGCAAAATTTCTAGTCAGCTGAAAGTTGGAAAATCATATTTTCAACTAATAAAGGGGCATAGCCACTTGACAGCACATTCTATATTGGGACTAGCTTAACGATTGACTCCAAAACATTGCCTATCTCTTTGAATATTATCTTCCAAACCATAGAGTTAGACAATCCAATTAAGACGTGTCCCGTAACTATCCTACAACAGTAACGACATGTCAAAGTGAAACCTTAAGCAAACACTCCAGGTTGGGGCGGGGGGGGGGGGCTGAAACCTCTATATAACATGGTAATCTTCAAATGGGTCTCCTTAACTAGGAAGAATAATTTGTACTAAAATTAATTCTATCTTTGTGAAGCGGCGCCAGGGACAATAAAGTTAATGATGCATCCCAGCAGGAAAGGGTGAAAAACCACAAGAGCCTAATTGGATGTGGGTGCAAAAAGAATCAAGACATTAAAGTGTGATCCTGAAGGATAAAATGAAATAGGAGATTGTGTCTATTTGGATAACTGATGAAGAGGAATCCAGTCAGACACGAGACATTTGAGTCTATGTTACAGTGATTACTTTTCCCAGCAGAAACCACTCTTTAAGTGGCAGATACATAATGAGATTATTGACACACAGCTCGGGAGCGACAAGGTTGGAAATTTCTCCTGATGAATTTGATTTACTTCGAAGCTGAAATTAGTGTTAAACTGTGGTGACAGCTACATAATATCACTGACATAATCCCAGCGTTCTATCTAATGGTGCTTTCTCCCCTGCAGAATGACAAGTGATAGATTGAAGTGCCGATATGAATTATAAAGAACAGCGCTAATCTCATTCTGAGCTGCTTCCGAATCTGAATGTCCGTCAAATCCATGGAAAATTAGCCAAATTAAACAAAGGCTTGAATGATATCACATGAATAGAGGGTAGCACACGAGGATCCATTGACTATAGAAAGCGTCTCAGGAGGAAAATGAAACTTGTAACCTGCCAGTGATTACAATTTCACATCTGCGATACGACTGACAAAAGTCTTGCAATTCATGTGTTAGCTGTGGAAGGCAGAAGATCGACATTGTAATGTGATGTTGGTTGAACTTTTTTAAAAGGCTAGGTCATTCCAGTGTTGTTTTCTGAATGCCACTGTTGTTAGAAGAGGTTGAAATCTCTGGTGGTTAGAGGGGATTAGTACATTTTGGAATAGACCACATTCCAGGTTTCTCTGAGAAATGGATGGGACGGTGGCGCAGTGGTTAGCTCTGCTGCCTCACGTAACCGAGGACCCGGGTTCGAATCCCGGCCCTGGGTCACTGTCCGTGTGAAGTTTGCACATTCTCCCCGTGTCTGCGTGGGTCTCACCCCCACAATCCAAAGCCATGCAGGGTAGGCAGATTGACCACGCTAAATTGCCCCTTAATTGGGGATAAAAAAAGAATTGAGTGCTCTAAATTTAAAATAAAAATCTCTCTGAGAAACCTCAGCACACGGAGTCAAAGGAAATTTCTGACCCCTCTCCCTGCCAAGTTTACAGCAGGTTAATGACTGACAGAGGTAAATGAATGCAGAAGAAAACAATGAGACTTGATATTTGAAAAGCTTTGATAAATTGAGCTGAAGTCATTCTTGGGCCAATAATGTGAGGAAATCTGGTTAAGAGTTAAAGATATGATCGTACAAAGCAGTAATGGCTCAGCAACCAAGCTCTTCTAACCATGAGAGTGTTCAGGACAAACTGATAAATTAGTTAAGTGCTTCTGCTGTTTTGAAAATTATCTGCAGCTTCTTGGCACATATTGCTGCAAACATTCATTTCTTGCCAGACAAGTTCCCCTCCATGACATTCGCCATCCTGAGGTGGAAATATATCGGCCGTTCTTTCACTGTCACTGGGTCAAAATCCTGGAATTCCCTGCCTAGCAGCACTGTGGGAGTGCCTACACCTCACGCACTGCAGCGGTTCAAGAGGACAGCTCATCACCACCTTCTGAAGGGCAATTAGGGATAGGCAATAATGCTGGCCTAGCCAGTGACATCCACATCAAAAGCAAAAATAAAGTGACTGAACTTCAGCCGCTATCTGGGGAGCCCTAAAGAGCGGCAAAGCGGTGAACACTGAGAGTCGCACCACAATTGACTGGCAAAGCAGCTTGTAAAGGATGAGACGAAAACTGGGTGCTCCGGTTTCCTCCCACAATCCAAAGATGTGCAGATTAGGTGCATTGGCCACGCTAAATTTCCCAAAATGTTAGGTGGAGTTACGGGGTTACGAGTGGGGGATTGGGCCTAGGTAGGGTCGGTGCAGACTCGATGGGCCAAATGGTCTCTTTCTGCACTGTCGAGATTCTATGAAGTTAATAAGCCAAGTGAGGGCCTTTAAAGGGCTAGAAGCTCCCCTCCTCTCTGATCTATCAAGAAATAAAATAAAGCTGAGGGATAATGTGAACAAACACAATGATCGCAAGATGTCGGTGTTGAACCTTGCTCAGCAAGAAAGACAAATAATTGGATGGAAGTCAATGCATGCAAGCATCAGGAAAAGTCACACCGACCAATAATACAATCCTTTCTTGAAAAAAATTACATTCTGATATTCTTTTAATAATAAAGGAAAATATAAAGAACTGATGGAGTGGAGGGAGCCCCGATAGGGGAGATGAAGAGAAAGTGGGAAGAAGAGCCGGGTGGGGAGTTGGAGGCCGGGTTATGGGAGGAGGCCCTGAGGTGCGTCAATGCATCCTCGTCGTGTGCCAGGCTCAGCCTGTTACAGTTCAAGATGATCCACAGGGCACACATGACTGCGGCCTGGATGAGTAGGTTCTTTGAGGGGTTGGAGGATTGGTGTGGGCGCTGTGCAGGGGTCCCTATGTCCATATGTTTTGGGCATGTCCAAGGTCGAGGGGCTTTTGGCAAGGGTTTGCTGGCGTCATGTCAGAAGTTTTGAAGGTGACGGTGGTGGCGATCTTTGGTGTGTCGGAAGACCAAAAAGCCCAGGAGGTGAGAGAGGCCGATGGTTTGGCCTTTGCCTCCCTGGTGGCCCGGGGACGGATCCTGCTCGGCTGGAGAGGCTCGGAACTCCCGAAGTCAGGGTTGTGGGTTAGTGGCATGGCGGGGTTTCTTAGGCTCGAGAAAATTAAATTTGCCTTGAGGGATCGCTGCAGGGGTTTGTTCGGAGGTGGCAGCCGTTCATTGACTTCTTCGAGAAAAACTAAGCTGTCAGCAGGGGCGGAAAGGAGGCAAGAGGGAGGGGGGGTCCAGTAAGGTCAGGAAAACCAGTGGTAAGGGGCCTGTGGAAGGAGGTTCTGTTTGTAAGCCATGATGGCTGGGGTTTGTTGCTGGGGGCGTTGTCTTGGTTATATTGTCTTGCTCTGGGAACCGATGCAGGAAGTTGGAAGGTAGTAAAACAGGGACAGAAACAGAAGGCAGTAAGGGGGAAAGTGTAAGGCAGAGAAGCCATAGTCAAAAATCAAAAAGGGCGACAGTACAAGGTACAGTGACTGAGGGGAGCTCAGTGAATAGGACCAGGAATACTAAAAGGAATAAAACTGGAAGTAAAAACATGAATGGTAAGCGACGCGGCAGGTTGTTACATGAAGATGTGGGTTCAACGACAAGGAAAATTAGGAGAAAAGTGAAGAGGAAATATAATTTAGGAGGGGTTACTGATCGAGGTGTTAAGATTCAGAACAGAGGTTTAAAAAAAAAACAACATAAGTGTACTTTACCTGAATGCCCGTAGTATTCGGAATAAGATAAATGAGTTGATGGCGCAAGTCATCGTGAATGACTATGATTTAGTGGCCATTACTGAAACATGGTTAAAGGATGGTCACGACTGGGAGTTAAATATCCGAGGGTATCAAACTATTCGGAAGGACAGAGTGGATGGTAAGAGAGGTGGTGTAGCTCTGTGAATTAAGGATGACATCCGGGCAATAGTAAGGGATGACATCGGTGCTATGGAGGATAAGGTTGAATCCATTTGGGTGGAAATCAGGAATAATAAGGCGAAAAAGTCACTGATAGGAGTAGTCTATAAGCCACCAAATAGTAACATTATGGTGGGGCAGGCAATAAACAAAGAAATAACTGATGTATGTAGAAATGGTACAGCAGTTATCATGGGGGATTTTAATCTACATGTCGATTGGTTTAACCAGGTCGGTCAAGGCAGCCTTGAGGAGGAGTTCATAGAATGTATCCTCGATAGTTTCCTAGAACAGTATGTAATGGAACCTACGAGGGAACAAGCGGTCCTAGATCTGGTCCTGTGTAATGAGGCAGGATTGATTCAGGATCTCATAGTTAGGGATCCTCTCAGAAGGAGCGATCACAATATGGTGGAATTTAAAATACAGATGGAGGGTGAGAAGCTAAAATCAAACACTAGTGTTTTGTGCTTAAACAAAGGAGATTACAATGGGATGAGAGAAGAACTAGCTAAGGTAGACTGGGAGCAAAGACTTTATGGTGAAACAGTTGAGGAACAGTGGAGAACTTTCCAAACGATTTTTCACAGTGCTCAGCAAAGGTTTATACCAACAAAAAGGAAGGACGGTAGAAAGAGGGAAAATCGACCGTGGATATCTAAAGAAATAAGGGAGAGTATCAAATTGAAGGAAAAAGCATACAAAGTAGCAAAGATTAGTGGGAGACTAGAGGACTGGGAAATCTTTAGGGGGCAACAGAAAGCTACTAAAAAAGCTATAAAGAAGAGTAAGATAGATTATGAGAGTAAACTTGCCCAGAATATAAAAACAGATAGTAAAAGTTTCTACAAATATACAAAACAAAAAAGAGTGGCTAAGGTAAATATTGGTCCTTTAGAGGATGAGAAGGGAGATTTAATAATGGGGAATGAGGAAATGGCTGAGGAACCTAACAGGCTTTTTGGGTCGGTCTTCACAGTGGAAGACACAAATAACATGCCTGTGACTGATGGAAATGAGGCTATGACAGGTGAGGACCTTGAGCGGATTGTTATCACTAAGGAGGTAGTGATGGGCAACCTAATGGGGCTAAAGGTAGACTAGTCTCCTGGCCCTGATGGAATGCATCCCAGAGTGCTAAAAGAGATGGCTAGGGAAATTGCAAATGCACTCGTGATAATTTACCAAAATTCACTAGACTCTGGGGTGGTCCCGGCGGATTGGAAATTAGCAAACGTGACACCACTGTTTAAAAAAGGAGGGTAACAAGGGATTTCTGGTATTAGGGATCCAGGTGGCCAGGAACTGGGGGACCTTGCATAAGCTTAACTTGGCACGACTGGTAGAGCAGATGGAAGAGGACTTTAGGAGGTGGGACATGGCGCCCCTGTCATTGGCGGGCAGGGTGCAGGCGGTTAAAATGGTGGTCCTTCCGATGTTTCTTTTTGTGTTCCAGTGCCTCCCTGTACTGATTACAAAGGCCTTTTTTAAGAAGGTGGACAAGAGTATTATGAGCTTTGTGTGGGCTGGAAAGACCCCAAGAGTAAAGAGGGGGTTCCTGCAGCGCAGTAGGGACAGAGGGGGACTGGCACTGCCGAGTCTAAGTGATTATTATTGGGCCGCCAACGTGTCAATGATATGTAAGTGGATGAGGGAAGGGGAAGGAGCGGCGTGGAAAAGATTGGAGATGGCATCCTGTAGGGGAACTAGTCTGAAAGCACTGGCGACGGCGCCGTTACCGTTCGCCCCGAAAAAATACACCACAAACCTAGTGGTGGTGGCAACTCTGAAAATTTGGGGGCAGTGGAGATGACATATGGGAGTGACGGGTGCCTCAGTGTGGTCCCCGATAAGGAACAACCATAGGTTCGTCCCGGGAAGGATAGATGGGGGATTTAAATCTTGGCAGCGAGTAGGAATTGCGAAATTGAAGGACTTGTTCTTAGACGGGACGTTCGCGGTCTGGGAGCACTGACAGAAAAATATGGGTTGCCACCTGAGAATGCATTTCGCTATATGCAAGTGAGGGCATTTGCGAGGCAACAGGTGAGGGAATTTCCGCAGCTCCCGGCGCAAGAGATCCAGGACAGAGTGATTTCGGGGGCATGGGTGGGTGATGGTAGGGTGTCAGATATATATAGGGAAATGAGAGACGAGGGGGAGATGATGGTAGAGGAGCTGAAGGGAAAATGGGAGGAGGAGCTGGGGGAAGAGATTGAGGAGGGGCTGTGGGCAGATGCCCTAAGTAGGGTAAACTCTTTGTCCTCGTGTGCCAGGCTCAGTCTGATACAATTCAAGGTTCTACACAGGGCGCATATGACTGGAGCAAGGCTGAGTAGATTTTTTGGAGTGGAGGATAGGTGCGGGAGATGCGCGGGAAGCCCGGCGAACCACACCCACATGTTTTGGTCATGTCTGGTATTGCATGGGTTCTGGGTGCATGTGGCAAAAGTGATTACAAAGGTGGTGGGGGTCCGGGTCGAACCAGGCTGGGGGTTGGCTATATTTGGGGTTGCAGATGAGCCGTGAGTGCAGGAGGCGAGAGAGGCCAGTGTTTTGGCCTTTGCGTCCCCAGTAGCCCGGCGAAGGATTTTACTTATGTGGAAAGAAGCTAAGCCCCCGGGTGTGGAGGCCTGGATCAATGACATGGCAGGGTTTATAAAATTGGAGCGGATAAAGTACGCACTAAGAGGTTCGGCTCAAGGGTTCACCAGGCGGTGGCAACCGTTCCTCGACTATCTCGCAGAGCGATAAGGGAAAATAGGAAAGGTAGCAGCAGCAACCCAGGGGGGAGGGGGGGGGGGGGGGGTGGGGAGGGCTCATTTGGGTCCTCAGGGGTTTTATGTGTGTGTTCATATATTAGTTATTTATATTAGATGTTACGAAGTTACTATTTTAGTTACTATTTCTGTTGTTTCTTATTTTGTTATTGGCAGTTGCCGTTAGTTAGCATATTATTTATTTTTTTTAAAACGATCACTGTATATATTATTACAAAGTTGTAAAATGGGAAATTTTTGTTTGATCGAAAAACTTTAATAAAATATATTTATAAAAAAAAAAGGAGGTAGGCTGAAAGCGGGTAATTATAGGCCAGTGAGCTTAACTTCGGTAGTCGGGAAGATGCTGGAATCTACCATCAAGGAAGAAATAGCGAGGCATCTGGATGGAAATTGTCCCATTGGGCAGACGCAGAATGGGTTCATAAAGGGCAGGTCGTGCCTAACTAATTTAGTGGAATTTTTTGAGGACATTACCAGTGCGGTAGATAACGGGGAGCCAATGGATGTGGTATATCTGGATTTCCAGAAAGCCTTTGACAAGGTGCCACACAAAAGGGTGCTGCATAAGATAAAGATGCATGGCATTAAGGGGAAAGTAGTAGCATGGATAGAGGATTGGTTAATTAATAGAGAGCAAAGAGTGGGGATTAATGGGTGTTTCTCGGGTTGGCAATCAGCAGCTAGTGGTGTCCCTCAGGGATCAGTGTTGGGCCCACAATTGTTCACAATTTGCATAGATGATTTGGAGTTGGGACCAAGGGCAATGTGTCCAAGTTTGCAGATGACACTAAGGTGAGTGGTAAAGCAAAAATTGCAGAGGATACTGGAAGTCTGCAGAGGGATTTGGATAGACTAAGTGAATGGGCTAGGGTCTGGCAGATGGAATACAATGTTGACAAATGTGAGGTTATCCATTTTGATAGGAATAACAGCAAAAGGGATTATTATTTAAATGATAAAATAGTTAAAACATGCTGCTGTGCAGAGAGACCTGGGTGTGCTAGAGCATGAGTCGCATAACGTTGGTTTACAGGTGCAACACGTGATTAAGAAGCCAAATGGAATTTTGTCCTTCATTGCTAGAGGGATGGAGTTTAAGACTAGGGAGGGAATGCTGCAATTGTATAAGGTGTTAGTGAGGCCACACCTGGAGTATTGTGTCCAGTTTTGGTCTCCTTACTTGAGAAAGGACGTACTGGCACTTGAGGGTGTGCAGAGGAGATTCACTAGGTTAATCCCAGAGCTGAAGGGGTTGGATTACGAGGAGAGGTTGAGTAGACTGGGTCTGTACTTGTTGGAATTTAGAAGGATGTGGGGGGATCTTATAGAAACATATAAAATTATGAAGGGAATAGGTAGGATAGATGTGAGCAGGTTGTTTCCACTGGCGGGTGAAAGCAGAACTAGGGGGCATAGCCTCAAAATAAGGAGAAGTAGATTTAGGACTGAGTTTAGGAGGAACCTCTTCACCCAAAGGGTTGTGAATCTATGGAATTCCTTGCCCATTGAAGTCATTGAGGCTCCTTCATTAAATGTTTTCAAGATGAAGAAAGACAGTTTTTTGAAGAATAAAGGGATTAAGGGTTCTGGTGTTCGGGCCGGAAAGTGGAGCTGAGTCCACAAAAGATCAGCCATGATCTCATTGAATGGTGGAGCAGGCTCGAGGGGCCAGGTGGCCTACTCCTGCTCCTAGTTCGTATGTTCTTATGTTCTTGTTAAAACCTGTTGTTTAAAATTATAAATGCCTTAATAAAATATTTTCTAAATAACATAAAGGACAATAAAACGATCAGTTAATTTGATGTACAGCCCCAGATATATTGAGACAATATCTCACTTGTTGGGTGCAGTTTTAAGCATTGCTTAAAGAAATCCTTGACCGCAAATCTCCACATTTTGCAAACCTTGACCACATTATAGTCATGTGGTCCCACTGTCCAGGGACACACCTGAGGAATGGTCATTTGGGTGGGCTATCAAAGGGTGCTTTGTGCCCATAGAATCGTCCTGGGCAAAAATCCAACTCCTTCAGGGTGAGGGCCCATAAAGGTGGTGGAGAAATGGTTAAATAAAACTGCTAAAATGAGCAACACATTTCCTCCCAATATCTGATCAAAGATTGACAGAGCCCTCTCATCTGTTTAATGTGAGTGTTGCAGGTGGTCATGTATCCTACAGATCTCCTGATCTATTTCAGGAAAGCGTCACAACGCCTGCATAAGCTGACTCCTCATGTTAGGTCAGCTTATCTCACAACGAGAGTGCCTTATTGTCTGGTCTGATGGCCAATAAGGGTAAGAAGGTGGTTTTTACATTGGAGGGAATCGTTCAGTATCTGATGTGTGGCGTTCCTATGTGTGCTGAATTATACCTGATGCACTATCAATTACCACAAAAGACGAGAGTAGTGGAATAATCGAGAGTTTATTGAGAAAAGATGTTGTGCCTCCTGTAGCTGCCACCAGAATGGCTGCAGCACCGGTGAGCACACACATTTATACGCCGCCCACTGGGCGGAGCCAGCAGGCGGGGATTTACCCATGTACCTCTAGTACATGTGTCTTACCGTAATACATATAATACAGCTGGTGGTGACTACCACATTCACCCCCTGTTTAAAAAAAAAAGTCCGGCGGGTGTGGTGGAAAAAAATTTACAAGTTCAGTCTGTCGGGGGTCTTGATCCTCCTCTGTGATCGCCTCAGTCCTGGTGGTGATGTGAGCGCCGACTTGGTCACCTGTGACTCCGGGAGCGTGTTGTCCTCGTCTTCGTTACCGGTGAGTGGAACCAGTGGGAGGACGGATCCTCCTGGGGCAGGGGCTGTGGTGAGGTTCGCTGGGGGGAATGTGAGTGGCGCAGGGGTGAATGAGGCAACCGGTGGGGGGGGGGTGTCATAAACTCATCACTCATAAAGGAGGGTCCCCGATCACTGTGGACGTAGGTGGGGGAACCGAACAGAGTGAAGATACTGTGGAGGGCTTTAATAACCGTGGCAGAAGTCATAACGGGGCATGGAATAGCAAAAGGGAACCGGGATTACTCATCGACCACGTTCAGAAAGTATGTGTTGCGGTCGGTGGAGGGGAAGGGCCCTTTGAAGTCCATGCTGAGGCGCTCAAAGGGGCGGGAGGCCTTCACCAGGTGCGCTCGATCAGGCCGGTAGAAGTGCGGCTTGCATTCCGTGTAGACCTGGCAGTCTCTGACCTCCTCAATGGAGTAGGGCAGGTTGCGGGCCTTGAGGAAATGGAAGAACCGGGTGACCCCCAGGTGGCAGAGGCCATCGTGGAGAGCCCGGAGTCAGTCCACTTGCTCGCTGGCACATGTACCGCGGGATAGGGCGTCAGGGGGCTCGTTGAGCTTCCCGGGGCGATACAAAATCTCGTAATTATAGGTGGAGAGCTCGAACCTCCACCTCAAGATCTTATTGTTTTTGATCTTGCCCCGCTGTGTATTATTGAACATGAAGGCAACTGACCGTTGGTCAGTGAGGCGGCCAGGTAATGCCTCCAATGCTGCACAGCTTCCACAATGGCTTGGGCCTCATTTTTGACAGAGGAGTGCCGACTTTCGGAGGCATGGAGGATGCTGGAAAAGAAGGCCACAGGCCTGCCCGCCTGGTTCATGGTGGCGGCCAGAGCTACGTCCGATGCATCGCTCTCGACCTGGAAGGGGAGGGACTTGTCGACCGCGTGCATCATGGCCTTGGCGCTGCCTGCCTTGATGCAGTTGAAGGCCTGGCGGGTCTCATCCGCCAGGGGAAAACTGTGGAGTGAATGAGTGGGCGGGCCTTGTCCGCATAGTTAGGGACCCACTGGGCATAGTAGGAGAAAAAACCCCAGGCATCGTTTTAGGGCTTTGGGGCAGTGGGGGAGGGGGAGTTCCATGAGAGGGGGCATTCGGTCGGGGTCGGGCCCTAGTACTCCGTTTTCCACGACATAGCCAAGGATGGCTAAGCGGTTGGTGCGGAACACACATTTCTCCTTATTGTACATGAGATTAAGGAGCTTGGCAGTCTGGAGAAATTTTAGGAGGTTAGCGTTGTGGTCCTGCTGACCTTGGCCGCAGATGGTGACGTTGTCTAGGTACGGCAAGGTGGCCCGCAGTCCGTACCGGTCCACCATTCGGTCCATCTCCCGTTGGAAGACTGTGACCCCGTTAGTGACGCCGAAGGGAACCCTAAGGAAGTGATAGAGACGGCCATCTGCTTTGAACGCAGTGTATTGGCGGTCCTCAGGGCGGATGGGGAGCTGGTGGTAGGCGGACTTCAGGTCCACTGTGGAAAAGACCTGATACTGCGTAATCTGATTGACCATATCAGATATGCGTGGGAGGGCGTACGCGTCGAGCTGCGTGTACCGATTGATGGTCTGACTGTAGTCAATGACCATCCTGTGCTTTTCCCCAGTCTTTACTACTACCACTTGGGCTCTCGCTGGCCTCGATGATGCCTTCCCGCAGAAGCCGTTGGACCTCTGACCTGATGAAGGTCCTGTCCTGGGCACAGTACCGTCTGCTCCTGGTGGCGACGGGTTTGCAATCCGGGGTGAGGTTTGCTAACAAGGAAGGTGGATCGACCTTAAGGGTCGTGAGGCCGCATACGGTGAGGGGGGTAGGGGTCCCCCGAATTTTAAGGTTAAGCTTTGGAGGTGGCACTGGAAGTCCAGGCCAAGTAACAGGGCAGCGCAGAGGTGGGGGAGGACGTAGCGCCGGAAGTTGCCGAACTCTACGCCTTGGACGGTGAGGGTCACGATGCAGTACCCCCAGATTTTCCACGGAATGGGATCCGAAGGCCAGGGAGATTTTCTGGGTAACTGGGTGTACCGCGAGGGAGCAGCGCCTTACCGTCGTGGGTGGATGAAGCCCTCTGTGCTCCGGAGTCGAAAAGGCAGGTCGTCTTGTGCCCATCGATTTTCACCATTGTCGTTGCAGTCGCGAGGTTGCAGGGCCGGGACTTGTCCAGGGTGATCGAGGTGATCTACGGCCGATGCTGGGAGGCCCTGGGCTGGTCAGCGGTGTTGGAGGTAATGGCAGGCGATGAACGGCCAGGCGAGCTTCCAGGCGAGCAGGGGCCCTGAGGCGCTGTCCAAACTGCCGCCGCCCACGGGGCGCACATGGCCTGCGGGGAAAAAGATGGCGGCGCCTCTGGGTCGCACGTGGGGGTGTAGGAACGCTGGCCTAGAAACAGTGGCGACCGACCGGGCCTGGCACACAGAAACAAAGTGTCCCTTCTTTCCACATCCATTGCAGGTTGTGCTCTGCGCTGGGCAGCGCTGCCGGGGGTGTTTGTTCTGCCTGCAAAAATAGCATTTGGGTCCCCCGGGGTTGGCTGGCTGCCGCGCGGCGCAGGCTTGCGGTGAGCTGGAGTCGGTAGCTGGTGGGGCCCACGATGCCCTTGAGGGTGCCGTGCGGTCGGGGGCGTACGACTGGACGTTACGGGAGGCCACTGTTAACGAGTTTGCGAGCTGCCTGATTCCCGCAAGATCAAGCGTACCCCCTTCAAATAGGCGCTGCCGGATGTACGCAGACCTCATGCCCGTAACAAAGGCATCTCTAATTAAACGTTCTGTGTGCTGGACTGCCGAAACTGCCTGGCAGTCACAGTTCCTCCCCAGGATGTGCAAGGCATGCCAGAAATCATCTAGGGACTCACCGTTGAGTTGCTGTCTCGTGGACAGGAGGTGCCTGGCGTACAGTTGATTGACTGGCCGAACGTAATGTCCCTTCAGGAGCTCCATTGCTTCGGAGTAAATGGGCGCATCCCGGATGAGAGGAAAAATGTCAGGGCTCACCCGTGAATAAAGGATTGGAGCTTCTGTGCGAGGATTCCTCAGCGGATGTTCGGAGGAAGCTTTCGAAGCAGGCTAGCCAGTGGTCAAAAGCGGATGTAGGGTTGGCTGCTTGAGGGCTCAGATGCAGGCGATCAGGCTTGATGCAAAGATCCATCGCTTTAAAAATCTTTGCTCAATAAATTGATACACTATCAATTACCACAAAGACGAGAGTAGTGGAACAATCGAGGCTTTATTGAGCAAAGATGTTGTGCCTCCTGTAGCTGCCACCAGAATGGCTGCAGCACCGGTGAGCACACACATTTATACGCCGCCTACTGGGCGGAGCCAGCAGGCAGGGATTTACCCATGTACCTCTAGTATATGTGTCGTACCGTTATACATATAATACAGCCAGTGGTGACTACCACAATACCCTTTTTCCTTTTAAAAAAAATTTTACTCATGCCTTTCCTCGCACTATTCTATCTTTCATCAAGCTCTTAATTCACTCTCTCTCACTTGGGTGAATCCCGCCTTGCTCCTCCTTCCAATGAAAAGCGACCTTTGGTCAGTTTACCATCCATTACACTACACTGGATTTTCCAGCACTTGCAGCCTTAGAAGGACAGGCCAGGTTAGCAGATGGTTATCACAACCATCCTGCAGACTCCAGGCTCTCTGTGAGCAATGCCGCAGGAGATGATGTTCGCTGAAGCTCAGCCTTCAGTATTGTCTATTTAAATAAAGCACTGCTTCCTGAGCAATCTGAGTCTGTGGAAGGGATGTGTGGATTAAAGTGATTTAGCTGCATTCCCTGAATCCTTTTCCTCATTAACATGGCTAAGTGAAATTTGTTGCTGTTGATCAGTATATCTGAGTGTCATTCAGTTTTGGCTGATGGTGGCCAGATGATGTTTAATTTAAACTTTACTTACACAGACAGGAAATTGAATTCTCTCCCATCCTTACAATTTAGAAAGGATTTATGTAATCTGGTCATCTCGCCCAAAGTGAATTATTGTAATGTGGCTGGAATAGATATCAGATATAGTGTTGACTCATCATTGTTCCTGAAATTCAGCTATGTGTACACAGATGACTGTTAACTCTTCAACCAACAGCACATTTTCAACATGTTCTAGTAGACTGACCCTTGACCATTGTGCAACGGCTGTGTCTCCTATCAAGTACAGTTGTTTATAAATGTCGGATCGGATGCCAAACTGAGGCTGTGCCTGCTCCGCCAGTTGAATGTAAAAGATCGCATGACGTTATTGGAAGACGAGCAGGGGAGCTCTGCACGGTTATCCTGGCCAATGTTCACCCCTCAAAACAACAGCGCTAAAGGAAAAAAAGATTAATTATCTGGTCATTTATCCCTTTGGTGTTTATGGGATCTTGCTGTTCATGAATGGGCTGCTGCCTTCCCTGTACCACAACACTGATCCAGCCTCAAATGTGGCCGCAGAGCGATTTGGAGATGTCTTGATGTCGTCTTGTGTGTCTCACGAGCGTGTTACTTTTTACTTTTTCGTTTCATTTCTGTATCATATTGGGAAAGGTCAGACTTTCACCTTTTTCCTCTCCTGGTGAACATCGACCCTAAACTCCTGCTGGGGAATGGCTCTGTGCCTAAGCAACTTTCCAGGAGCCCCCTTGAATGGCCATGCCTAACATTTGACAATCGTTGAGAGGTCTTTCTTTCCATCATCATTCTCTGGGTATGGACATCGTGGCTTGGCCAGCTTTCCGCACCCATCCCTTGTTGCCCTTGAAAAGCAAATGGTGAACTACCTCCTTGAACTGCTGTGCTCCCATGTGGCGAATGGTGTCCCCCTGAAGTGCTACTGGGGAGGACGCTCCAGATTTCCATTGGTACAGTGAACAAATGATACGTCTGGATGGTGTTTGGCGAGGAGGGGAACTTGGAAGCAATGGTGTTCCCTTGTGTCTGCCGTCCTTTTATTTTCAGTATCAGCAGTAAGATTCTGGATTTAGACACGTAAAGCTGACAGATGCTTTCATTCCCCTAGTTGCTGACAGAAAGGCTAGAACTATAGCTGAGTGTACTCGGTGTGTTCCTTTAACCCTTCCGGCTATTTCTATTTGGCTGTATAAAGCTACCTGTTATTGCACAGTACAGCTCCTGCACAGTTTAATTGCTCGACATAGTCCCTGGCTGAATGTAGAAAGGTGAGGCTGTATTGAATGAGAATGAAAGAACCATTTGAAGGGACAATAGATGTTATTTTGAGTGGCCTGTTCTGGGTCTAAAGGGAATTTGGTGAATTTTCAATGTGTCTGAAGCTGAATGGCTCTGTGCACTTTCAGGACTTACAACGTTTCTTTTTTTGAGGCTTACAAATCTCCCAATTGTAGCTGGCTCATGGTCCAGTTAAGATTACACAACACGCAGCTGTTTCGACGTTGGTCCTCCCGCCAGGCAGAATTCTAGAATGCTACAGCCCAGGAGGAGACCATTCGGCCAGTCATGCCTGTGCTGGCCCTTTGGAAGAGCTGCCCAATTCGTCCCTGCCCTACTTTTTTCCCCGTAGCCCTGCAGCGCTTCGCTCTTCAAAGATTTGTCCAGTTCCCTTCGACCGTCACTGCTTCCATCACCATTTCAGGCAGCGAATTCCGGGTGACAACAGCTCGCTGGGTAAACAAACTCCCCCTTCATGCCGCCTCTGATTCATTAGCCAGTGATCTTCAATGAGTGTGTCTCTCTGATTCCCAGCCTTCCTGCCTTCTCCTTATTTACTCTATTGGAACCCTTCATTTTGAGCGTCTCTATTACATCTCCCCTCACCCTTCTTTGCTGAAAAGAGAGTAATCCCAGCTTCTCCAATCTCGCCACATCAACTGAAATCTCTCATCCCTCATACCATTCTGGGAAAACTCCACCACACCTTCTCCAAGGCCTTGACATCCTCCCTGAAGTGCAGCGCCAGAATTGGACACACGATTCCAGCTGGGGCCTGCTGTTTATAAATATTTAGCATCGCTTGCTTGCTCTTGTACCCTATTAGTAAAACCACGGACCCCCTTTGTAGTTTTGTTTTTTAAGCAGGCTTCTGAACTGGTCCTACACCTTCCAAGATTTGTGTACATGTACCCCCCGACCTCTCTTAGTTTAAAAATTTTTTAAAAAAATAAATTTACTGTACCCAATTCATTTTTTCCAATTAAGGGGCAATTTAGCGTGGCCAATCCACCTACCCTGCACATCTTTGGGTTGTGGGGGGCGAAACCCACGCAAGCACGGGCAGAATGTGTTAGTTAGATAATAGCTGGGGCTGAACAGCCACAGGAAACAACCAGCAGAAGGGTAGCAGGAGCAATTCAGTGTTACTTGGATGAGCAGCAGTGAACTAGCTCCCCTCATCCTCCCAATCTGTCACAGCCTCCCTTGGTCGTGGCAGCTGGTCGGTGAGAGTGAATAGATGAGTGGAGTGGGTCAGCTGGGGTGTTGCCCCTGCTCCAGACTCTCAATTACCCATTGGTTGTGGTGATTGACCTTCATCTGTTTTACTCCATGGAAAATCATGGGGCAAATTGAGTTGCACCTTACTCAAAGCTGTGTCTTTTCACACGTAGTGTGGTGTTCTTTGTGTTGCGAAATTCAGGATGGTTGGTGTAATGTTCACAAAGACCACAAAATAGCTTTAACTTGAACAAAGCTATAAACTTATTAATACTACTAATTTGGATTCGACACTTACTCCTATATAATACACAGTTGATAATTAACACAATTTGCACTCATCTACTACTAATCTCTACACTATTACATTAACTATGATCTGCTCTCACTCACACTATCATTCCTTCAGTCTGTACTCCAGCTATTTCCTTTAGTTCTCTCCCCTAAGGCTTAGCATCAATGTCTTATATACTTGTACCCCTAGTGGTTGATTTAGACATTTCATTAACGCTTGCAGTTCTTACAGTTATGATAATGTCACACCGAGTTGTGCTGTTGGCTTAGCATGTGTCAACATTTCATTTCTATATTTCCTATGACCTGATGAGAAATGGAAGGATCGTGGGAGACAGCGATTGCACAGTAATTATTGGCTGTAAACTGCTTGGAGATATGCTGGGGTCGTGAAAGACACTGCATAAATTGTAAGATTTTTAAAATAGTTAGTCCAGTCACACAACTAGCAGTAGTACAATGGCTCAATGGTCTCCTTCTGTACTCTGTCTTCCATGATTCATTCCAATCTAATCAGTTCTCCTCTGAACTTGGGTTTCTCTTCCTTTCACATGGACTGTGTTGAAATCCAGACAGACCACCTCACCTCTAAACCCTCACTTTCCCATTACATCCTTGGTTCCCGCAGGCATGAAAGTCCCTCAACCTTTTCTGCCCATTGTAATGTACACTGGTTGCATTGCCCAAAAGATTTCTCCCCCACACTCCCTCATCGAAAAATAGTGGCATGATTGGTAAGGCGGGCCAAAATCGATTGACTGGGGTGATCCAACCGGGTGTCTTTGAGGTTCATCGTGCTCTTACCTAGGGACTTTCAAGATCCTGTTGCATCATTGCCAAGCGTTGATCATTAAGCAAGGTTGACTCTTAACTGTCCTCTGCAACCTTAATTAACTCAGTTGCATGCGTAAATATTCAAGCCTCAGGTTAGTCAGTCTACTGAAAGAAAACAAACCAAACACTGTTGTTTACTTCTAAAGGGATTAAAGCATTAAGATTATGTTAAATTTGTATAGAACTGTGCTTGGAGTGCTCATCTGCATATTACAAAAAAGATTTAGATAAGGTGCAAAGAAAATTCATAAGGATGATCCCAGAACTGAAAGGTTAATAGAAAAGCCTGAACAGTTTGATGGGGTAGACGGAGCGAAAATGTTTCCACTTGTGCGGCGAGAGTAAAAGTAAAGGCCCCAGATGTCGGCTTATCATTGATGAACCAATGGGAGAAATGTCCTATTCAGGGGAAATGTCTTTACCCAAAGAGGGGTGGGAATGTGGAATTTACCAACACAAAGGTGGGGGAGGTAGTGGGTTTCCCGGTCCTGCTGGAAATCCATGGTCTTTTGGCTGTGTGGCTGAATCGCCCGCAGTGTTCCCGCCCCTGGAACATTCCGGTCAAAGAGTAGGCGAGGCGTACAGCAGAGATGTTTAAAGGGAAGTTAGGTAAACCCGTGAGGAGACAAAGGAGTAAAATGTTATGCTGACGATTTGGGAGGAGGCTCATGTGGCGCATAAGGACCAGCATGGAGCAGTCGGGCTGAATGGCCTGTTTCTCCACTCTAGACTTTACATAGAAATGTTACATCGATGGGCCCCCGTGTGTGTGTGTGATGCTTCCTATACATTTAATCATATTTATGATCACTTTAAAACCATCTGCTTTTTGGAGAATGGAAGAGGAAGGGGAGCAACATAAATGGTACAATTAGGAATGACCCTTGGCTCAGGAGCTATTACAGCTTTCGGTTACTTATCCAAATTATATTTACCTATTCTCATGTGACTCATCAATAATGGGCCTAATTCAATTGCTGCCACTGATCCATTTGCTGTTTGCGACGGGATGTTATTTTAAAGACAAGATCTTTTGAGGCATGCACTGCCGCTTTGCTTTGTGTGTTGGTGAATCAGTGGAAAGCGGATGAACAGATTAGGGCAGAATCCACTAAAAAGACTTGTTGGGGGATGGGATGAGTGGAAAGTTAATTCGCCGTTGGTTTCCGATGGGAGACCGTGGGTTGGAGCTCAGTTTCTCATGCATCCACCTGCAGGAGTAGGAAAAGCTGCAACCATTTTGAACCTTGTTAACATGCGGTGAAATCAGCCAGAGTGTTCCGATGAAGAGCTAAACGGACGCGAAACGTAGGCCGGGATTTTCCATTGACTTTCAGCGGGACTGGATGATCCCGGCAGTGGGCGGGGCTGGAAAATCCCGCCCACTGACACCGAAGCACGGTAGCATAAGTGGATAGCACCGTGACTTCACAGCGCCAGGGTCCCAGGTTCGATTCCCCGCTGGATCACTGTCTGTGCGGAGTCTGCACGGTCTCCCCGTGTCTGCGTGGGTTTCCTCCGGGTGCTCCGGTTTCCTCCCACAGTCCAAAGACATGCAGGTTAGGTGGATTGGCCATGCTAAATTGCCCTTGGTGTCCAAAAAGGTTAGGAGGGTTATTTGATTATGGGGATAGAGTGGAAGTGAGACTTAAGTGGGTTGGTGCAGACCCAATGGGCCGAATGGCCTCCTTCTGCACTGAATATTCTGCGTTTGCTCTCCTTACAGATGCTGCCGGACCTGCTGAATGTTTCCTACATTCTCTTTTTCATTTTCTCATTTCCAGCTTCCGCAGTAGCCTGCCTATTTTACACTTGCTCCTCGGTACCTGTCCAGATACAGGCTGGGCTGCGATACTGTCCGTGGCTGAAGAAAGCTGCTAACCCCGCCCCCCCTCCTCAGGTTGAGCATGAATAATGCTGAGTGGAGCTGAACTGACGGCAAATAGGACAAGGCATTGGGGAAAGTGAGGCTGGGCCTAGAATTTCTTTGGAGCCAATTTCACCCACTGCTACTTCAACGAAAGGGCCTCGTAAACCTTGCTTAGAGATGTTAATGGGGTTTCCATTGTATTCCCAACAAGTTTCCTCAACGGATTGGGGTCAGCTCGGAGAAAATCCCAAGGCTTTGTGTTCAAAAGATTTTTGTCCTCCAGTTGGAGAAAAGTAAACCCAACCGCTAAGGCTGTCAAACTGTAGATGTTAAGCACGGCATTTGCTCTCCATGAATGTGCTGTCCTCATTCTAATCACATCCTGTCAAGGGTTTGACTCAATTTTGTTTCCTCTGGAGGGACAGTCCAGAACAAGGGGGAAAGAAATCTTAAATCCTGAGCTTGCCATTCAGGGGTAATCAAAGAATCCCTACAGTGCAAAAGGAGCCATTTGAGTCTGCACCGACCCTCTGAAAGAGCACCCACCTAGGCCCAATCCCCTACACTCACTCCGTATCCCCACTTAACCTTTGGACACTAAGGGACAATTTAGCACATTCAATCCACCTAACCTGCACATCTTTGGATTGTGGGAGGCACCTGGAGGAAACCCACGCAGACACGGGGAGAACTTGCAAACTCCACACAGACAGTCATCCGAGGTCGTAATCGAACCCGGGCCTTGCGCTGTGGGGCAGCCGTGCTAAACACTGTGCCACCGTGCCGTCCCTCGGCACCTCGTCACACAAAGGGGAGGGGAAATCTGGAACTCTCTCCCCGAAAAGCTGTGGAAGCTGGGGGTCAAATGAACAGTTCAAAACGGGGACCAAGGTATTTTTGTGACACGTGGAGGGGCATGGAGCCAGTAAGGCAACTAAATTGAGTTGAGATTGTGGATCCATCATGATCTGATTGAATGGTGAATCAGACTCTTGGAGCTGACCTGAGAATCTGAAAAATGTAGCAGGAAAATTAAGGCCGGCAGGCTGACAGGACTGACTTCCTGGCTTCACTCGTGTCCCAGGCACTGATCAGACATCGGGCAAGGTGAAGAACGGGAATGGAAGAGAATGTGGGAAGCTGCAGGCTGTCAGTCATTAGTGTCCAGTTGCAGAAAGGCCGACTGAAGGCTTTGTTTCCTTTTCAGAAGTGGGCCATTTTGAAATGAAAGCGTTTGACTGATGGGGCCCTGTTGAGAACAGATATCAAGCTGAAGTTGCTTCCACGCGCCAGGGAGACGGGGAAGAGAAGAGAGTCAAGCTGACCATCTGGTAAGAAAGATTTATATATTTACACACCGGTCAAATCAGTTTGCATAATCATTACAACATCAAAACATTGTTTGGCCCACTGTGGGTGAAGATATCACATCCAAATCCAGGCTGGTGATTGACTGCGGCCTATCTGTGCAGCCCAGGCATGTCCTTTTGAAGAGCAGTTTATTGATCCCAATGAGGTGCACGGCAGAGCACGCAATGCCCGCAGGACTATTGGGTTTGTTGCAGTTGGTGGGTGATGTGCGGGTGCACCACATATATTGGATAAGGAAGAGACCGGTTTACTCATCAATCAAATGGCAGCGCCGCTCTTTGCCACCCAAAGCTTTCCTAAACATCAAATTAACCGGATTACTGGAGTGATACCAGTGTAAGACCAGCAGCCTGTAAGTGGCTGGCATTGGATTGAGAAAAATTGGGCAAATATATTGATGATGGTAATTATCTAGTGTCACAAAAGACGTTTGGGACTCTCCATTTTTGACACTAAATGACGCCGAAGGAAGACAGAAGGTTTGAATAGTTTCATAGTCTCTCGTTCATGATTCCCGTCCCTGGCTTTCCCATTTCCACAGATTTTTGCCCCTCTTCTCCACACCCCTCCCTGCCCTGAAATTCAGATTCCGCATGTGTCAGCTGTTCTCTTATTCTTTATCAGGCTGGTAATCGGTGATGTTAAGGCAATGGATTTCACAGCTTGCTGATCAACAGAGCGATGCAGTGCCTCGGGAGCACGGTTCCTCCCTTGTTTCCTCTCCACAGACTCAGACCATCAGATAGGGACTTATTCCTTTGTTTAAGAAGGGTAGCAAGGATAATCCAGGGAACTACAGGCCAGTGAGCCTTACGTTAGTGGTAGGGAAATTACTGGAGAGAATTCTTTGAGACACGATCTACTCCCATGTGGAAGCAAATGGACGTATTAGCGAGAGGCAGCACGGTTTTCGAAGAGGTCACAAAGATGATTGATGCAGGTAGGGCAGTGGATGTTGTCTATATGGACTTCAGTAAGGCCTTTGACAAGGTCCCTCATGGTAGACTGGTACAAAAGGTGAAGTCACACGGGATCAGGGGTGAGCTGGCAAGGTGGATTCAGACCTGGCTAAGTCATAGAAGGCAGAGAGTAGCAACGGAAAGGTGCTTTTCTGATTGGAGGGCTGTGACTAGTGGTGTTCTGCAGGGATCAGAGCTGGGACCTTTGCTGTTCGTAGTAAATATAAATGATTTGGAGGAAAATGTAACTGGTCTGATTAGTAAGTTTGCAGACGACACAAAGGTTGGTGGAATTGCGGATAGCGACGAGGACTGTCAGAGGATACAGCAGGATTTAGATTGTTTGGAGACTTGGGCGGAGAGATAGCAGATGGAGTTTAATCCGGACAAATGTGAGGTAATGCATTTTGGAAGGTCTAATGCAGGTAGGGAGTAGACAGTGAATGGTAGAACCCTCGAGTATTGACAGTCTGAGAGATCTAGGTGTACAGGTCCACAGGTCACTGAAAGGGGCAACACAGGTGGAGAAGGTAGTCAAGAAGGCATACGGCACGCTTGCCTTCATTGGCTGGGGCGTTGAGTATAAAAGTTGGCAAGTCATGTTGCAGCTGTATAGAACCTTAGTTAGGCCGCACTTGGAATATAGTGTTCAATTCTGGTCGCCACGCTACCAGAAGGATGTGGAGGCTTTAGAGAGGGTGCAGAAGAGATTTACCAGGATGTTGCCTGGTATGGAGGGCATTAGCTATGAGGAGAGGTTGAATAAACTCGGTTTGTTCTCACTGGAACAACGGAGGTTGAGGGGCGACCTGATAGAGGCCTACAAAATGATGAGGGGCACAGACCGAGTGGATAGTCAGAGACTTTTTCCCAGGGTATAGGGGTCAATTACTAGGGGGCATAGGTTTAAGGTGCGAGGGACAAGGTTTAGAGGAGATGTACTAGGCAAGTATTTCACACAGAGGGTAGTGGGTGCCTGGAACTCGCTGCCGGAGGAGGTTGTGGAAGCAGAGATGACAGTGACGTTTAAGGGGATCTTGACAAATACATAAATAGGATGGGAATAGAGGGATACGGATTCCAGAAGTGCAGGATCCCTCCTGTGAGGTGCTGCGGAGGGGTGGGGGTGGTGGTGGTGGTTGGGGTGCGCGTGGAGTTCCGGCGGGCGCCAGGTCCCGTAGGGAGACCGTATCTTGTCGGCCGTCAGGGAACGCCACGTCGGCGTACTGGGGGTTAGCGTGCAGCGGATGGAACCTCTCGACCAACGGGTCCGACTTGTGCGCCCGCACGTGTTTTCGGAGCAGGATGGGTCCGGGTGTTGCTAGCCAGGTCGGGAACGTGGTCCAGGAGGAGGACTTCCTGGGGAAGACAAGGAGACGTTCATGAGGTGTCTGATTGGTGATCGTTCAGAGCAATGACCGGATGGAGTGGAGGGCCTTGATGACGGTGGTGGCAGTCATGTCGGGACAGGGGTTGGTGAAGGGGAACCGGGAGTACTCGTCAATCATGTTCAGGAAGTACGTGTTGCGGTCGGTGGAGGGGAGGGGGCCTTTGAAGTCCATGCTGAGGCGTTCAAAGGGACGGGAAGCCTTTATCAGGTGCGCTCTCTCTGGCCGGTAGAAGTGCGGTTTGCACTCTGCGCAGATTTGGCAGTCCCTGGTGGCTGTCCTGGATGGAATAGGGCAGGTTGCGGGTCTTAACAAAGTGGAAAAAGCGAGTGACCCCGGGGTGGCAGATGTCCTCGTGGAGGGCTCAGAGGCGGTCCACTTGTGCGATGGCATATGTGCCGCGCGACAGGGCGTCAGGAGGCTCGTTTAGCTTCCCGGGACGATACAAGATCTCGTAGTTGTAGGTGGAGAGATCTATCCTCCACTGAAAGATCTTGTCGTTTTTTTATATTGCCCCGCTGTGCATTATCGAACATGAACGCCACCGACCGTTGGTCAGTGAGGAGAGTGAATCTCCTGCTGGCCAGGTAATGCCTCCAATGTCTCACAGCTTCTACTTTGGCTTGGGCCTACTTTTCGACTGAGGAGTTGCGGATTTCGGAAGCATGGAGGGTACGGGAGAAGAAGGCCATGGGTCTGCCCGCTTGGCTGAGGGTGGCCGCCAGAGCTACGTCAGACGCGTCGCTCTCGACCTGGAAGGGGAGGGACTCATCGATGGCGTGCATCGTGGCCTTTGCAATGTCTGCTTTGATGCGGCTGAAGGCCTGGCGGGCCTCCATTAATGGGGAAGGTTGTGGACTGGATCAGGGGACGGGCTTTGTCTGCGTGGTTAGGAACCCACTGGGCGTAGTATCTAAAAAACCCGAGGCAGCGCTTCAGGGCCTTGGGGCAGTGAGGGAGGGGGAACTCCATAAGGGGGCGCATGCGTTCAGGGTCGGGGCCTATAACTCCATTTCGCACTACGTAGCCGAGAATGGCTAGACGGTCGGTGCTAAATACGCATTTATCCGTATTGTACGTTAAGTTAAGGATTTTAGCGGTCTGGAGGAATTTTCGGAGGCCCCTCCATCCCAGCAAATCCGTCTCCGGGCCACCCGGGAGGAGAAGACCAGAACATCGGCCTCTCTTCCCCCACCTTGGCCTCCGGATCTTCCGATACCCCAAATATTGCCAATTCTGGACTCGGAGTCACCCTTCCTTCCAGGACCTCTGACATAACGTTTGAAAATCCCCTCAACTTCGGACATGCCCAGAACATATGTACATGATTGGCCGGGCTTCCCCCACAGCGTCCGCACCTATCATCCACTTCCTCAAAAAAATCTGCTCATCCGGGCTACCATCATGTGGGCACTATGAACCACCTTAAACTGGATCAGGCAAGTCTGGCACAAGACGAGGATGAATTAACTCTCTTCAGAGCCTTTTCCCATAATTCGCTTTCCAACTCTCCTCCCAGCTCCTCTTCCCACTTCCACTTCCCCGATAGGGACTTCTTCCCACTCCATCAACTCATTATATATCTCTGAGACCCTCCCCTCCTCAACCCCGGTTTTTGACATCACTTTATCCTGTCGTCCTCTCAGGAGGAGGCGAGGAAAGCTTGGAACCTGCCTCTGGACAAAGTCCTGTACCTGTAGGTACCGGAACCCATTCCCACCCAGCAACTCAAACTCCTCCTCTAATGCCTCCAGGCTCGGGAAACCCTCCTCAATGAAGAGATTCCCAGATCTCTCGATCCCTGCCCGCTTCCACCTCCTAAAGTCCCCATCCAGCCCCCCCCACCCCCCTTTGATTGTCACAGGTCGGTGACCACACTGACGCCTCCTCCAATTCCACGTGTTGTCTCCATTGTCCCCACACCCTCGGGGCTGCCACTACCACTGGGCTCGTGGAGTAACCAGCCGGCGAGAACGGCAGGGGCGCAGTCAATAAAGCCTCCAAATTCGTACCCTTACAGGATGCCGCCTCTACTCTCTCTCCCAAACCGACCCCTCCCCCACACCGACCCCTCCCTCACTACCCACTTCCTGACCATCGATATGTTGGCCGCCCAGTAATAATTAATAAAGCTCGGGGGAGACCAGACTCCCTCTCTGCGGCACCATTCCAGGAGTTCCTTCTTCACCCTCGGGGTTTTACCAGCCCACACACAACCCGAGATCGCCGCATTCATTTTCCTAAAAAAGGCCTTTGGGACAAAAATCGGGAGACACTGAAAAAAAACCCAGCTGCCTCGGGAGGACTGTCATTGTCACCGTCTGCACCTTCCCGCCAGTGTCAGCGGGAGCAAGTCCCAGCTGCGGAAATCCCTTTTCATCTGATCGACTGCTTTACCCAGATTTAACTTCTGGAGCTGGATTCCCAGATACCTAAAGCACCTCCCCACCACCTTCAAAGGTAACTCCCTCAGTCTCCTTTCCTGCCCCTGTGCCTGAAGCGCAAACACCTCGCTCTTTCCCATGTTTAACTTGTAGCCTGAAAACCGCCCAAATTCTTCCAGCGTCTCCATAATTCCAGCTCCCCACCCCCCAAAAGCTTGTCTGTGATATAAAGCGTCCGCGTAGAGCGAGAACCTGTGCTCCACCCCCCTCTCACTATCCCCCACCAAACATTCGATGACCCAAGGGCCATTGCCAAGGGCTCTATGGCCAGGGCAAACAGTATGAAATGAAATGAAATGAAAATCGCCTATTGTCACAAGTAGGCTTCAAATGAAGTTACTGTGAAAAGCCCCTAGTCGCCACATTCCGGCGCCTGTTCGGGGAGGCTGGTACGGGAATTGAACCGTGCTGCTGGTCTGCCTTGGTCTACTTTAAAAGCCAGCGATTTAGCCCTGTGCTAAACTCTGTGCAGGGCAAGTGGGCACCCCTGTCTTGTCCCCCTAGAGAGACTAAAATATTCTGACCGGACCCGGTTGGTTCTTACATTCGATGCAGACTCAATGGGCCGAATGGCTTCCTTCTGCACTGTAGGGATTCTAACCTAATCAATTCTAATCAACCCAGTTCCTGCCTTTCCCCAATTATCTGTATTGGTGGCATTGCTTGAGGGAAAAATATCGATCAGGGTACCATAGTACACTCCCTCATTCTATATTAAAATAGTGAGTTATGATCTTGTCTGCTGGAGAGGACAACGGTTTGTTGGCAGTTTCAATAATGCGGTACTAAGAGAGTACCGTGTCATGCTCTGATTGTCAGTGCTTCATACTCTACTTCGTTCTGCGCTGGGGTTCCGGGCTATAGCCTCTAGAATGGGATTTGAACTGAGAAACCCTTAGCCCTGCGGCAAGGGGATACCCACTGTTGACAGGTGCCTCATAGATTGGGGAGTAGGGGAGAGTATAATTTCCTTTTCCCCAGGCCTTTCAGACACACTCGGGAGTTTGGAAATTTAACAGGGTCATTCGTCAGATGAGCAATGGAGTGGGATGACACCAGTCCTCGTCGCAATTCCCATCTGCCAAAAACGAGCGCAGGAGCTTAGGCATGGCACCCGAGGGGCTGCTAATAGCCTGTGCGACCAGACCCAGGAAACTGTTAGCACTTTGTGGCGCAAAGTAAAATCTGATTTAAAAACCATCCAGGATTCCCTCGTGGCTGGTGCTGCATTTTATTGCTGCAGGTTCAACTCTCGCCCAAGAAATGAATCTATATGTATAAATATTTGTACGTGGCAATGAAACTCCTGCTGTTTCAGTGATGATTATTCGGTTCCAGTGGCTGCCTGCTTTCTGGTGCCTGTTGAAGAAGAGCTTCAATAGGAACACAGCTGAAAGTGTTGTACTGTGTCCCTGACCACGCAACCGTGTCTAACCACTCCATAATGGTGCGCATCACACAATGTGCTTCCCTCGTCAGTGCTATTCATCCACTTGTTTGTTGTAAAGGAATGCACAAGGGTGGAAAAGAACAAGCCAAGCTTTTCTGGGCCCCATCGTTTTGTTTTCAAAAGTAAGAAGAGAGCAGCATTTGAAACGTTGTTTGAAGGTGAGCCAGCCTTTCTTCTCCCTCCCTTCCCTCAAAACCCTGTGAGTTGACTGTTTCCATTGAAGTCACTGCAGCTGAGAGAGACCACATACCCCCTATTGAACCCCCTCAACTTCTGCCAACTGGGACACAACGCAATCTGCAAGTCTTTACTCTGAGTCTCCAAGTCCAGTTTTGTTCATTTTTTTCTCTCTCTCCTGAAGGTGCTGCCCGTTTGTGGACTAAATTCTACCAGCCATCAGCTGCCATTTAGTAGTCACCAGAGTGACCATTCAATCAAGACAACGACAAGTTGTGTTTATATGGGCCTTTGACGCATCTCGAGGGCCTTTGCAGCACCGTAATCGAACTAAATCTGACACTGGTTTGTCATCGGTGACCTTGGGAGATGGGTTCATTCACTTGCTCATAGAGGTTGTTGCTTGGGGGCATCTTAAAGGAAAAGAGAGGGACGGAGAGCTTTTGAGAGGGAATTGCAGTTTCGTAGGGCCCAGTTGACTCAAGGTATCGACAATGGAAACCAGAATGCGAATGAGACTGAATTGGAGGAATGCAAAGTTCTGCCGGAGGTTAGCGAGACAGTGAGGAGCGAGACCACCCCCATGAAGAGGATGAGAATTTTGATCAAGGCATTTCTGGACTGGGAACCAATGTAAGGGTTGTCATCAGTAGCTTGTGCTCCCCAATGGGGTAAAGGTGCAGCCATTTTGTGCTCTGCTAAAGCCTCTGTACTGTTATCCCAGCGCCCCCCCCCCCCCCCCATGGTCATGTGTGTGAAGTTTAAATAAGGAGATGTTTTGTGTGGTTCAGCAATCTGCAGAAGCTAATGGTATCCTCTGAAGTCACTGACTTTGACTACTTTGGTGCTCTGACACCTCAGGTCGCAGTGCACGGCAATATTCCAACTGTAATCGACCTCCGTCACTTACAACAAGCTGCCAATAGAAAGAGTAACAGTCCGATCGTTTGAAGTCTTCAAGACCTATCTGTAGGAGGGTTTTCCAAGGCCTGAGAATTGAGCCAGCCTTAACGTGGGCTTCATCCCTCATTGTTAGGCCTTAGCTTAATAAACAGAGCAGACACCCATTGTTCATTAGGGACAGGATGGCAGAACTGGCATCCTCTTTACTCCATGTTTCAGAGGTAGAGGGTATCAGATGTGGCTTCCTTTTCACTTCATGGATTGATCCAGAGGATATTGGGGGTCACGATGTAATCTGCTCACCGCACACCTGTGTCTCAAAAGCATGGGCAAGTTAGCTAGCCTAAATCCCATCATGCATTATGGCCACTGCTTGTAGCTCGAGTTTACATGATTATCACTGCTATGTAGAAAATACAGGTTTAATGGTTAATAATGATTACCCAGTACACTTTCTATAATTAATGTCAATCCGTAATAAACAAACTTATTCCGAACGACTCTAGTGGCATCCTAGCTATTCAGTTTTAAGCGGTCTCGTCGCTGGATACCCCCTTCACCATCTTTGAATTATTCCCATCGAAAGGTTTGCATTATTAGGAATACCATTTCAGAAGGTCATGTCTGGTTTAGCCGTGTAAATGTTGGCGGAACACGGATATTAGTCTGTGAAGCGGGCACAAAGAAAGCACAGAAGTCCTCTCGTTGTTCCACTACATTTCTGTGGAACCTTTGAATATTTTACTGAACCCCAGTGTTACAAAGTCATAGTCATTGGGTTTTTACAGCAGAGAAAGAGGCCCTTCGGCCATCGTATCCATGCTAGCCATCAAGCACCTATTTACTCTCATCCCATTTTCCACCATTTGTCCGTAGCCTTAAATGCCATGGCATTGCAAGTGCTCATCTAAATACTTACTAAATGTTGAGGGTTCCCGCCTCTACCACCCTTTCAGGCAGCGAGTTCCAGATTCCCACCACCCGCTGGGTGAAAACGTTTTTCCTCACATCCTCTCTAAACCTCCTGTCCCTTACCTTAATTCTACGCCTCCTGGTTATTGACCTCTTTACGAAGAGGAAAAGTTACTTCCTATCTACCCAATCTATATACCTCATAATTTTGTACACCTCAATCAGGCCCCCTCCTCAACCTTCTCTGCTTCGAGGAATACAATCCCAGTCTAAACAGTCTCTCTTCATAACTGGAATGCTCCAGCCCAGGCAGCATCCTGGTGAATCTCCTCTACACCTCTCATGTGCAATCACTTCCTTCCTTTAGTGTGGCGACTAAAACTGCACACAGCACTCCAGCTGTGGCCTAAACAGTGTTTTATACAGCTCCCATCATAACCTCCCTGCTCTTATATTCTATGCCTTGGTTAATAAAGGCAAGTATCCCATACGCCGTCTTAACCTCCTTATCTACCTGTCCTGCTGTATTCAGGGATCTATGGACATGTACACCAAGGTCCCTCTGGTCCTCTGTACTGCCTAGGGTCCTACCATTCATTGTGTGTTCTCTTGCTTTGTTAGTGCTCCCAAAATGCATTACCTCAGGGTTAAACCCAACCACCCGGAGGTTCCTCTCCAAGTCACTCACCACCCTGACTTGGAAATATATCGCCATTCTTTCACTGTCGCTGGGGCAAAATGCTGGCACTCCCTCCCTAACAGCACCTACACCTCAGGGACTGCAGCGGTTCAAGAAGGCAGTTCACCACCACCTTCTGAAGGGCAATTAGGGATGGGCAATACATGCTGGCGTAACCAGCAACGCCCACATTCCGTAAATGAATAAATTACAAAAAAAATCCATTTGCCAGTGTTCTGCTAACCTAACCAGCCCGTCTTTATCATCCTACAATCTATTTATCACGCCACTAATTTTTGCGTCATCCGCAAACTTGCTGATCGTGCCCCTCACATTAACGTCCAGATCATTAATGTCACTAGATCGCAAGATTGTCCTGAAGCCCCCAGCAGGAATGAAAAATTTACCGTAAGAATGCTGTGAGAAAGTCCACAGAGGAAATCCTCAAACAGTGTATTCAATATCTTGAAACATTTTTGTTTATTAGTTATTAACGGTATCAGTGATGGAGAGAAATGGCTGTTTGTCTCAGGATTTACTAGATTAATACCTGGAATGGGTGGGTTGTCTTTTGAGGAGAGATTAGACCGGCTGGGCTTGTATCCGCAGGAGTTCAGAAGAGCAAGAGATGATGTAATTGGAACATATCAGATCCGGAGGGATATTGGCAGATCCGGAGGGATATTGGCAGGGTGGATATGAAGAGGATGTTTTCTCTTGTGAGAGAATCTCGAACTAAGGGTCACTGTTTAAAAATAAGGGGTCGCCTAGTTAAAACTGAGATGTGGAGCAATGTTTCCTCTCAGAGGGCTGTGAGTCTTTGGAACTCACTTCCTCAAAAGGCGGTGGAAGCAGAGCGTTTGAAAACCTTTTGGCAAAGGTAGGTAGGTCCTTGCTAAGCAAGGGGGTGAAAGGTTATCAGGGATAGACCGGAATGTGGGGCTGAGTTTACAATCAGATCGGCCATGATCTTATTGACTGGCGGAGCAGCTTCGAGGGGCCGAGTGGCCTACAACTCCTAGTTTGTATAATCAAAATGGGTAACATAGAAACAACAAATTCAACCATTGCCTTAACATCAGCATTCCTCAGTCACTTTGAGATGATCGCTTTCAATCAATATAAAAGATATCCAATTGTAACGGGGATTGTCAGGTTGGATGCTGAGAGAATGTTTCGCCTTGTGGAGGAATCTAGGATGAAGGGGGACATGGTTACAGATTAGAGGGTCCTCTTCTCCCATTGAAGACGGACGAGGAGGAATTTCTTCTCTGAGGGTCCTAATCTTTGGAATTCTCTTTCCCAGAGAGACGTGGAGACTGGGCGAGGGGTGGTGGGAGGTGCATTGAATATATTCAAGGCTGCGATAGGGCGATTTGGAGAAATTTCCGACTTACAAAGTTAGGATTCATGAGTGGAGGTGGGAAGGACAAAGTAAATTGGAGTTAAGGCCACAGTCAGATCACCAATGATCACATTGAATGGAGGGCTGAAATGCCTACTCCTGCTCCTATTTCTTACAGTATGATCTCAAGTCTTAGTGTATGATTAGATAAAGATTTACAGCAGAAAAACAGGCTGTTCAACCAACAGGATGATGGCAGTACTTAACTAGCTAGCTCTCAATGTCAATTTGCTTTTCAATTGGCTCGGAAGGCTCTGTAGGGAAGGATGCAGTAAGCAAGCAATGGCAGGAATGTGGTGGTAGAGGCCGGGGGTAGGGGTGGGTGGGGAGGGGGGGAGCGGGCACAAATCATTAGAGGGAGGGACCTTGTGATGAAACTCCCTGGAACGTGTCCAACCAGAGCTGGCAAGCTGGATCCCTGCTCATTTTGTTATGTGGTTTATCCCCTCAATGATGTGGCATCCTCTGGTTTATAAGCAGGGTGTGGTGTTTACCAGATAATGGAAGATGCTGCACAGTGCGGTTGAGGTGCCACCTCAGAATCCATTTGCTGTCTTTGAGCAACTGCGCCTCTTAGAAGCCGTGCACACTGAAAATAACCGAGGTGTGAAATAATCATTCCGCTGAACCACAACCTATTCTCAATGACTCTGACTCTCCCAGTTTATCACCCATCTGCTCCTCCATCACCTCTCTCTCACCCATTATTCCACAATATTTTCTCTCTTCACTGGAAGATCTGCCTTCTAAACTTATTTTTGACTACTTTTATATATTACTTATGATCTCGGTTTTAATATATATATATATATAAATATATATAAATATAAATAGTTACTTGATATACTATTGCCAAAAAAAAGACATGCTGTCGAAGCTTTTCATCATGCACTCATCAGGAAACATTTGAGAATGCCAAATTTCAAAGGGACAACAATTTATTCGGAATGATAAGAGAGGTGTGATTGAATGGCAACTCAGCTCTGATTGGTTGAGATATTGCCATGGCGAATACACTGGGGAGCTATTTTCCCCCGTGCTTTTGTTTATTGCAAAGATGACTCCGCGACTGGACAGCATTTGCTGAACAATCCTGAGTGTGCTAAGAAATGCCCACCAATTTAAGATCATCAGCCTGGCTCCAGTTTAGCTCACTTATGCTTGCTAGAAGTAATATATGTTCAGATGCAGGGACCTGCCCTCTGCAGCCAAAAGGAATATGTCCAGACATTGCATTTGCTTTGGGAGGTGGTTTAATAATCCTGCAGCAGTGCCAGCTGAATATATTGTGCGGGCTGGTTTCCACATTAGCCCTAGTGGTCCCTCGGGTGCCACTGCTCCTCAGGGACAGGTGGGCATTTGGTAAAGGGCAGGGGGGGGAGGACTGTTGTAAGCTCCAGTGATTAATGTGGAATGACGATCGCCGTTACAAGAAAACCATTTTTGCTTTTGTAAGAGGCGCGTCCTGAGCTGCCGATGGTCGATAGCTGAGGAACTGGCGCCTGTTGCCTGTCTGTGTTGAAAATATCGCAGCACAATGGTGGGTGCAAGCATCACAGCATACGGCTGACTGACCGGCTGGCTGCTGACGGTGACATTTTTACAAAGAAAAACCTAATCCGCCATAAAAAAAAAGAGTGGCGGGCCAAGGGGTGGAGAGACAGATCTGTGACAACGTTGGAATAGTTAAACTGGAACACACGCAGACTGTTGTTCTTAGATGTGATGCTATTAATTGTCCTGAATGATGTGGGGGGGGGGGGTGGAGGTAGTAAGCTGAGCATTTGTGGGTTTGTTTTGCTCTGTAATGTGGCAAGCAAGCCTTCCAGGCCTTTCCATTTTGCTCTGTTGCATTTTCAGCCGTTCACAGCTGCAGGAGAGGTTTATTTATCGTGCTGCTGTTAACCCTGTGTGCGGTCAGTGCCGTGGCCTGAATGAAACTCTGCTGAGATTTTATCATTTTAGTAACCTGAGCATTACGACTCATTCCTTCCATTCTTTAAATTTATTTGTTATAATCAAATGAAGGGAGTTGGAGTGGAGGCTGGGGGCAGAAGGGAGAGAGAGAGACTGATAGAGAGAGAGAGAGAGAGAGACAGGAGTCATCCAGTTGAGAAACAAAGGGGGTGGGGGAGAAGGCTGCTGCCTTGAATTAGGGTTGCCAACCCTCCAGGATTGGCCTGGAGTCTCCAGGAATTGAAGGTCAGAGGGCACTGCTGCGCGAGAAGCTGCAGAAAAACCATAGAGACATCAAATAATTTTTTGGGTAGTCATTTTCTTTGAACCTTTCTCTTCACCAGAGAGGAAATTATTGGTCGGGGGCGGGGGAAGGCTGTTTTGCTGACAGTCGAGCCAAGCAGTCATGAATCTTTGTTTTGCAGTTGGTGTGGGAGGAAGACGGTGCGTCACACGGATGGATGTTGTTGGCCGACTAATGGCCTGAGCGTGGGGGAAAGTGATGTGCTGAATCCTGCAGGGATACGTTCAATGACAGTTGGCTACCCTCCCTTGAGATCAGGAAAGCCTGACAGAATGGGTTTCCCCCAGGCCCTGTGGACTTAATGCCCATTTCTTTTCCTGGAAAACTAAAATTAAAACAGGAAATGCTGGATTAACTCCGTTGGTCTGGCAGCATCTGTGGAGAGAGAGAGAAACAGAATTGCCGATTGTGGTGAATGTATTATCGCTACCATTCACCATTGCATTACATTACATTACATTGTATTATGTTAATGCCCTTGTGGGCCTCACCTATGGCCCACCATTGTATTACACTACATTACATTGTATTATGTTGGAGCCTATGGCTCCGCCCCCTCGGGGAGGTATATAGATCTGCAGCCTGTAGGTGGCACTCAGAGCAGAGCAGTCGCAGGCAGGCACAGTTCTAGCTGATTAAAACCACTGTTCACTTCAACTCTCCACGTCTCGTGTGAATTGATGGTCGCATCACTGATTCAGCTACGTGTGACTCTTAGTTCCACGTGGGGGAGGGGTGGGGGGGGTTTAAGCATGGCAAGTCATCGGAAAGGCACTGGCCTCCTGGATCCAGTCCTCCCGCCCATTCAGCCCAACGAGTTAAACTTAAAATGGTACTCGCATATGAGGCACATGGGCCTACAGTGTAATCAAGTTGTCAAGCGGCCTTCTGGGAGGGGCTTCCTCACCTGTGCCCCCAGTTCACCTCTGTTCGAATTGGAAGGAGCTGGGTTGGGTTTGGGATTCAGATCTTTTAAACCCTGAAACACCCCAGCGCCCCCCCCCCCCCTTCCCCTCCAAATGGGCAGGACTTTCTGGCCCTTCCCACCTGTGGGATCTTCCTGTGCCGCTTTCCCCAGTGGCGGGATGGGCGAGCCACACAAAATAATGCCGTAGACATTGGCGGGACCAGGAGGCGAGCCACATCTGCAGCCAGAAAACACTCCACAGCGGGGATTGGATGGGGGGGGGGGGGCTGGTGGTGCAGAAATCTCACCCAATGGCCTGCCAATTGACATGAGGGGGGGACATGTTGACTGATCATATGCAGGGAATTCTGTTATAATTATTCATTTCTGGGATGTGGCAGTCGCTTTTTAGGCCAGCATTGCCCACCCCTTGGTGCCCTTCAGAATGTGGTGGTGAGCTGTCTTCTTGAACTGCTGCGGTCCCGGAGGTATAGGTACGTCCACTGTGCTGTTAGGGAGGGAGTTCCAGGATTTGTCCCAGCAACATCGAAGGAACGGCGATATATTTTCAAGTCAGGGTGGTGAGTGACTTGGAGGGGAACCTTCTGGTGGTGGGCGTTACAACCTGCCTGCTTACTACTGGCTGGGGACTAATGGCAATCCCACAATCCTTTGGGAGTATGAGCTTCCCCAATGAGGGGGGCAGAGAAATCATCAGCAGATTCCCTGCATAAATAAAGCTGGCCAGTTTTGAACCAGCTAGAGAGGAGTGAGCAGCAAGAGAGTTGCTGCTGCTGTTGTATATATATGTTATTGTAAATAAATGTTATTTCTTTCTATCCGTCAACTCGTGCTGGATTCTTCATGGCCCTCACAAAACTGGCGCTGAGGGTTAAAGTGAATAGCTGTCTACGCTGCTGAAGCCACCTCCCTGGATTTTTGTTGGATACAGGTTGGAAGGTGTTTGTCTGTTACACCATGCCTCTCTGTACAGACGTTTGTATGTTTTTAATGCTGCGCTGGAAAGTTGGAACCAGTACACACACGAATGCGTTACTATTTCCGGGCAAACAACATCACCGAAAACGAATCACCGCCTGCGGCCCGCATACGTTTGGGGTGATTAGGAGCCTTACGTACCCAAGGCATTTGATGAACTTGTGAACTTAGTGGGGCAATATTTTAACCCAACCCCGTCCACGATAATCCAGCTACCGGTTACCGGTTTAATACCGCTGAGAGGACCCCAGGAGAATCCCTTGCAATTTCTATCCAGGCCATGCAGGATTGCGGAGTTCTGTGATTATGGTGAGACATTAAAAGAAATGTTACGCTACCGTTTGGTTTGCGGTATTAACAACACCCAGAGAAAGTTGTTAGCTGAGCCAACATTGACTTTTCAACAGGCCATTCAAATAGGATTGTCCCGAGAGAGCGCAGAACGGGGAGTGCAGGAGCTACAGGGAATGCAGGTGCACGCCTTGGGGCGCAACCCCTTCCGTCCAAAAGCGTCTTCCCGCACCCCTGCGGTACCTTGGGCGAGGCGACGCCCGGATCGACACCAGTGGCCATCGGACGTTCCTCCCCGAAGGGAGCCTTCCCCAGAACCAATGGATGAGGAGCCATGTCCGTGTCAGACTTGTGGGCGTCGACCCCATCGCGGACGCCGGTCCTGGGGGCGCCAGAGGCGCCGTCGTTCCGACAGAAACTGGGGCCAGCCCAGGGGCCGTACCTTCCATTTGGATGAACCTGCGGCAACTACCCCCGAGGACGTGAAGACGGAGGACGACTGTCTGCAGCTGCATTGTGTGGCAGCTCCCTGTGTTGCCCCCATTAAGGTGACAGCACGGGTCAATGGTCACCCGCTTGAGATGGAGTTGGACAATGGCGCAGCGGTCTCCGTGATTGCCCAGAGGACATTCGACCACATCAAGCAGGGTATACAGACTCTTACATTAACCGACACACAGGCCAGTTTGGCCACCTACACGGGGGAACCATTGAACATTGCAGGAACTACGATGACCCCTGATGTTTATGGACGCCAGGAGGGGTGTTTCCCACTTATCGTGGTGCGCGGCCACGGGCCCAGCCTGTTGGGTCAGGACTGGTTGCGCCATTTACGGCTGCAGTGGCAGCACATCCTCCAAACAGGTTCTGGAAGGTTGACTGATGTGCTAGGATGGTACCCAGATGTATTCCAGCCCGGTTTGGGGAAAATAAAAGGGGCTGTAGCCTGTATCCAAGTCGAACCAGGAGCCACACCACGCTATTTCCGGGCTCACCTGGTGCCTTATGCCTTGCTCGAGAAGGTAGAAGGGGAGCTCACTCATTTGGAGACCTTGGGTATTATCAGGCCCGTCCGTTTCGCTGACTGGGCAGCACCAACCGTACCTGTAATGAAGCCAGTTGCCACAGTTCGGTTGTGCGGTGACTATAAACTTACAGTGAATACGGCTTCTCTGCTCGACCGATATCCAATGAAAATGAAAAAAATGAAAATCGCTTATTGTCACAAGTGGGCTTCAAATGAAGTTACTGTGAAAAGCCCCTAGTCGCCACATTCCGGCGCCTGTTCAGGGAGGCTGGTACGGGAATTGAACCATTCTGCTTTTCTGCCTTGGTGTGCTTTGAAAGCCAGCGATTTAGCCCTGTGTGCTAAACCAGCCCCTTATGCCTCGCATAGAGGATCACTACGCGAAGCTTGCAGGCGGACTCTCGTTCACAAAATTAGATATGAGTCACGCCGACCTAAAGTTGGAGCAGGACCCTGCCTCCCGGCCATATGTAACTATTAATACACTCAAGGGCCTGTATGAATATACATGGTTGGCCTTTGGGGTATCCTCTGCCTGTGCTATTTTTCAACGTGTTATGGAGGGCATTTTGAGAGGTTTACTGCGTGTCGCTGTCTACTTAGACGACGTTTTGATTACAGGGACGTCGGAGCAGGAACATTTGGAGGCTGTCCTTAGACGCTTTTCATCGGCTGGAGTCCGTTTAAGTTGCACAAAGAGCATCTTTCAGGCAAAAGAAGTAGTCTACCTGGGTTATCGGGTGGACCGCGGAGGTTTGCAACCTGTCGCAGAGAAAGTGCGCGCAATTCAACAGGCCCCTGCCCCGACTGACACTTCGCATCTTCGCTCTTTTCTCGGCCTCGTATACTATTACGGGAAGTTCCTCCACAATCTGGCAACTATGCTAGCCCCGTTGCACCTTCTGCTAAAGAAGAATCACACTTGGGTTTGGGGTCAGCCGCAAGAAACCGCTTTCTGGCGGGTAAAACAACAATTGTTGTCTTCTGGGTTCCTAACCCACTATGATCCTGGAAAGCCTTTGTTCATTATGTGTGATGCATCCCCGTATGGTATTGGGGCCGTCCTGTCCCACAAGATGGAGAACGGGGCCGAGCGGCCGATAGCTTTTGCCTCCCGCACATTGACTGCAGCGGAAAAGAAGTACGCGCAGATCGAGAAGGAGGGCCTGGCGGTGGTCTTTCCGGTGAAACGCTTCCACCAGTATGTGTATGGCTGCCACTTCACTATCGTGAGTGATCACAAGCCTCTGCTGGAACTTTTCTGAGAGGATAAGCCAATACCGGCCATTGCTTCCGCACGGATCCAGCGCTGGACTTTGTTGCTTGCTGCCTACGAGTATTCTCTGGAGCACAAAGCAGGAACCCAGATAGCGAATACCGACGCACTGAGCCGATTGCCTTTATCGACCGGCCCCATGTCGACCCCCATGACCGGTGAGGTGGTTGTAACGCTAAACTTTATGGACTCCTTGCCTGTCACGGCATCACAGATCCAGTGGACCCAGTCGGAGCCAGTCCAGTCAAAGGTTCGACACATAGTCTTGTATGGTGGGCAGCATAGACAGCTCGCAGGCGAGTTGCGGGCATTTTCCTCCAAGCTGTCAGAATTTAGTATGGAAGATGGTATCCTCTTGTGGGGAACGCGTGTGATTGTCCCGGAAAAAGGACAGGAGCTGATACTTGCACAATGGGCATCCGGGTGTGACCAAAATGAAATGTTGGCCCGGAGTTATGTCTGGTGGCCAGGCCTCGACACCGACATTGAGAAGGTGGCCCAAAACTGCTCCATTTGCCAGGAGCATCAGAAGCTTCCGCCGGCCGCGCCCCTACATCACTGGGAACGGCCTTGGGCGCGCTTGCATGTGGATTTTGCCGGCCCTTTTCAAGGATCCATGTTCCTTATATTAATTGATGCCCAGTCTAAATGGTTAGAGGTGCATAAGATGGTAGGCACAACATCCTGCGCAACAATCGAGAATATGCGTTTGTCTTTCAGTACGCATGGCCTCCCTGAGGTGCTGGTCACGGACAACGGCACTCCGTTCATGTTATAACCTACCTGCTTACCGCTGGCTGGGGACTAATGACAATCCCACAATCCTTTGGGAGTATGAGCTTTGCCAATGAGGGGGGGGGGGAGAAATCATTAGTAGATTCCCTGTGATGCACTATCAATTATGATGAGACGAGCGTAGAATGTAATCGAGGCTTTATTACGCAGAGATGTGTGGCCTCCTACAGCAGGTTACGAAATGGCTGCTGTTCGGAGAGCACACACTTTATACTCCGCCTACTGGGTGGAGCCAGCAGGCAGGGATCTACCCCTGTACCTGTAGTACAGGGGCCTTACCGTACTACCCATATATGCAATATAATACAACAGTGGTGACTACCACATTCACCCCCTGTTAAAAATGAGCCCAGCGGGGGTGGTGGAAAACTATATACATACAGATTGGTTTTAAAATTACAGAGAAGGTTACAAATTTAGACGATCGGGCGCCTTGATTTGTCGTTGAGAGCGCTGCAGTGCTGGTGGTGACTCGGGCGTCGGCTTGGTCTTCGGTGACTCCGGGAGCGTGACGAAATCCATTTCATCCCCGGGTGGGAGCAAGGGGAGGACAGATTGTCCTGTAGTGGGGGCTGCGGTGGGGTGCACCGGGGAGGGAAGTGTGGCACGGGATGGGGGGGTCAGGCCAGCTGGTGCCCAGCTGGAGACACACTTCTCCTTGTTGTAAGTTAGGTTGAGGAGTGTGGCGGTGTGGAGAAATTTGGAAAGGATAACGTCGTGGTCCTGCTGGTCGTGGCTGCAGATGGTGACGTTGTCCAGGTACGGGAAAGAGGCCCGCAGCCCGTACCGGTCAGCCATTCGGTCCATCTCCCATTGGAAGACCGAGACCCCGTTGGTGACGCCGAAGGGAACCCTAAGGAAATGGTAAAGGCCGCCGTCTGCTTCAAACGCAGTGTATTGGCGGTCCGCCTTATAGATGGGGAGCTGGTGGTAGGCAGATTTCAGGTCCACTGTCGAGAAGACCTGGTACTGTGCAATCTGATTGACCATATCAGATATGCGTGGGAGGGGGTACGCGTCGAGCTGCGTGTACCGATTGATGGTCTGACAGTAGTCAACGACCACCCTGTTTTTCTTCCCGGTTTTCATTACTACCACTTGGGCTCTCCAGGGACTATTACTGGCCTCGATGATACCTTCCCGCAGCAGCCGCTGGACCTCAGACCTGATGAAGGTCCTGTCCTGGGCGCTGTGCCGCCTGCTCCTGGTGGCGACGGGTTTGCAATTCGGGGTGAGGTTTGCAAACAGGGAAGGTGGGTCGACCTTAAGGGTCGCGAGGCCGCAAACAGTAAGGGGTTGTAGGGGTCCGCCAAATTTCAGGGTCAGGCTCTGGAGGTTGCACTGGAAGTCCAGGCCGAGTCGCAAGACAGCGCAGAGGTTCGGGAGGACGTAGAGCCGGAAGCCGCTGAACTCTGCGCCTTGGATGGTGAGGGTGGCGATGCAGTATCCCCGGATCACTACGCAGTGGGATCAGGAGGCCAGGTAGATTATTTGGTTAGCGGGGTGCACCGCAAGGGAGCAGCGCCTTACCGTATCGGGGTGAATGAAGCTCTGTGCTCCCGGAGTCCAAAAGGCAGGATGTCTCGTGCCCGTCGACCTTCACCTTTGTAGAAGCGGTCGCGAGGTTGTGCGGTCGAGACTGGTCGATCGTGACCGAGGCGAGACGTGGCTGGTCGTCAGCGGTTGCAGGCGATGAGCGGCCCGCTGAGGTGCTCAACGGGCAGGGGTCCTGAGGCGGGTAAGATCGCGGCGCCCATGGGCCTTACGTGCCCTGGGGAAGGCAAGATGGCAGTGCCCATTGGTTCTGAGGCAAGCAAGATGGCGGCACTCATGGGCCGCACGTGTTGTGAGTGGAGCAAGATGGCGCCGCCCACGGGCCATATGTGGTCTGAGAGGAAAGGAAGATGGCGCACCCACTGGCCGCACGTGGGGGGTGCCGGGACAATAGCGGCGATTGAGCGGGCCTGGCACACTGCAGCGAAATGTGCCTTCTTGCCGCAGGCCTTGCAGAGCGCGCTCCGCGCCGGGCAGCGCTGCCGGGGGTGTTTTGTCTGTCCGTAGAAATAGCACTTGGGTCCCCCGGGGTTGGGTGGCTGCCGCGCGGCGCAGGCGTGGGGTTGGCTGAGGGCGGTCGCTGATGGTGTCCACGATGGGGTGGCCACTGGCGGGGTCCACGATTCACAGGGGGGGTGAGCCGTGCGGTCAGGGGCACAAGCCTGAACGTTGCGTGAGGCGACCGTGAGCGAGAGCGCCAGTTTCTTGCTCGCGGCGAGGTCAAGCGTGGCCCCTTCTATGTGGCGCTGGCGGATGTAGGCCGACCCTATGCCTGTAACGAACGCGTCTCTCATTAGCAGGTTCGAATGTTCAGTGGCCAAAACGGCCTGGCACAGTCTCTCACCAGGGCGAGCACGGCACGCCAGAAATCTTCCACAGGCTCACCAGGAAGTTGGTGCCGCGTGGATAGGAGGTGCCTGGCGTAGATCTTGATGATCTGCTGAACGTAATTCTCCTTCAGTAGCGCCATGGCCTCTGCATAGGTAGGCACATCCTGGACGAGGGGAAAAACATTGGAGGTCAGTCGCGTATACAGAATCTGGAGGTTCTGTGCTTCTGAGATTGAGTCTGTCGCAGATCCGATGTATGCTTCAAAGCAAGCTAGTCAATGTTGGAAGTCCTTTTTGGCGTTGTCTGCTTGAGGATGCAGCTGCAGGCGATCAGGCTTGATGCGGAGATCCATCTTGGAAAAATCTCTGTGTAATAAATTGATGCACTATCAATTACGAGGAGACGAGAGTAGAATGTAATCAAGGCTTTATTACACAGAGATGTGTGGCCTCCTACAGCAGCTTATGAAATGGCTGCTGTTCAGAGATCACACACATTTATACTCCGCCTCCTGGGCGGAGCCAGCAGGTAGGGATCTACCCCCGTACCTGGAGTACAGGGGACTTACCGTAATACACATATATACAATATAATACAACAGTGGTGGCTATCACACCCTGCATAAATAAAGCTGCCCAATTTGGAACCGGCGAGAGGAGAGTAAGCAGCAAGGGAGTTGCTGCTGCTGTTGTGTGTGTATATATATATATATATATATATATATATATACATATGTTATTGTAAATAAATGTTATTTCTTTTTATCCTTGAACTCGTGCTGGATTCTTCGTGGCACTGACAAAAGTTCACAAGTGAGGAGTTCGCGAGGTTCATGAAGATGAACGGCATACGCCATGTCCGCACCGCTCCATACCACCCGGCTTCCAATGGGTTGGCGGAGCGTGCAGTGGAGACTGTCATGTGAGGGTACCTTTAAGGAATGGATGTCTAAGCAATGTAACTTTAAGAAATGCAGTGATGTCAGAGTGTGGGTGGAGCTGGGTTTTAGATCAGCCATTTTGCAGTTTTTTAGTTTCAGTTTTGAGGAAAAGAGCTTGGGTGTGTGTCTGTGTTTGCTGGATCTGCTGTGATCTCTGCCATGAAAGACTATCTCTGGATCATTTGGGCGATTTAAACTCATAATAGTAAAGCCTTTAACCTGATGTGTTTCTGTTTAAAGGTGTTAAGTCTCATGGATGTTGAAAGGAATAACTGCAGGATTATTTAGTGTTGTAATATTTTCGGGGTTATCTTTGAAGTAAGGGGTGTTAAGAGATCCAATGTTTATTTAAGAGATTAAGTTGAGTTCATGGAATAAACATTGTTTTGTGTTTAAAAACCCACGTGTCCATAATTGTAATATCACACCTGGAGAACAAGCCGTGTGCTCGGAAAAGCAACAAATACATTGAAGGGGGAGGTTGGTTGAACTCCATGATACATTTTGGGGTTCTGAAAATGCCTCTCCCATAGCAAGACACTTAAACGCGGCCTAAAGAAACAGTCTTCCGGGTCTATGGACACGAGACTGGCTCGTTTTTTGTTTTCATATAGGACCACTCCACATGCGGTGACTGGGGTAGCTCCCGCGGAATTCCTAATGGGCCGGAGACTTCGCACCCACCTTAGCATGGTTTTCCCGGACATTGGCGCAAATGTACGCCGCACTCAAGAATGGCAGGGACATGGTTTTTCTCGGCATCGGCCGATTCGGCAGTTTGCGACCGGTGACCCAGCGTTCAAAATTTTGCTGGTGGTGCCCAGTGGGTCCCTGGCGTTATCGTTCGCCGAACGGGCCCTATCTCTTACCAGGTGCAAGCCCAGGGTCGTCTCCAGCACAAGCATGTAGACCACGTTCGGTCCAGAAGACCACCTCTTCCAAAGATACCTCGCTGCCCAATCCAGCGCCTCGTGCAAATGGTGTGCAGCCTGCGGCAAATTGAGTCCGACGCCCTCCTTTGCCAGGGTCTTCGGTGGATTCCTTGGACTTTGGGGGGGAAGGATGTTATCACCTGCCTGCTTACCACTGGCTGGGGACTAATGGCAATCCCACAATCCTTTGGGAGTATGAGCTTCCCCAATGAGGGGGACGGAGAAATCATTAGGAGATTCCCCGCATAAATAAAGCTGACCAGTTTGGAACCAGCTAAAGAGGAGTGAGCAGCAAGGGAGTTATTGTAAATAAATGTTATTTTTTTCTATCCTTCAACTCGTGCTGGATTCTTCGTGGCCTTCACAAAAATGGGGTTCCCAGGTATCTGCTGCTCTTGTCGTTCTAGAGGGCAGTGGTCGTGGGTTTGGAAGGTGTTGTCTAAGGATACTTGGTGAGTTACTGCAATGCATCTTGTAGATGTCACACACGGCTGCCACTGTTCGTCGGTGGTGGAGGAAGTGAATGTTTGTGGAAGGGGGAGCAATGAAGCGGGCTGCTTTGTCCTAGATGGTGTCAAGCTTCTAGAATATTGGAGCTGCACTCACCCAGGCAAGTGGAGAGCAGTCCGTCCGTCCATCCGTTCCATTATACTCCTGAGTTGTGCCTTGGAGATTGTGGACAGGCTTTGGGGGTGTCAGGAGGTGAGTTACTCGCTGTAGGATTACTAGCCTTTCACCTGCCATGGTAGCCACAGTATTGATGTAGCCACAGTATTGAAGTTCAGTTTCTGATCAATGGTAACCCCCATGATGTTGATTGTGGGGGATTCAGCGATGATAATGCCATTGAATGTCAAGGGGTGGTGGTTAGATCCTTTCTTGTAGGATATGGTAATTTCCTTGCACTTGTGTGGCGTGAATGAAACTTGCCACTTGTCAGCCCAAACCTGGATATTGTCTGGGTCTTGCTGCATTTGGACATGGACTGCTTCATTATCTGAGGAATCGGCATGGTCCTGGACATTGTGCAGTCATCTGCAAATGTGGAAATAGAGTCAGTAGGAGGAGGGGCAGCAGATATTGTAGACTACGGGAATACATCCATCCCATTTGTTTCCATTGGGAGACTTGGGCAAATCATATATGAAGATAAAACAACTAATAAGTGGTTTAAATTGTACTATTGGAGGGGTCCTTATTCTAATGATCTAATACATTGAAAAGAGGCGTTGTTTCCCTAAACCTTGCTGACTGTTAACGACAGAGAGGAAATTTGCCACAGCTGGAAAACATTTTTTTAAAACGGGTGGCAGTGAGGAGCTGGTCCATCCCTTTTTGAAAGTTTGGGTTAATATTTCAGGCAGAATTTCTGTCAGAGATGGAAAAAGGGGAGGTGGGCTCCCTTTTCTCAAACGGATGCACAACAATAGAGAGCCAGGGAATGAGAACAACAGATCTTGTTATACAGATGTTATACTAATCGCTGAATGGAAATATAAAGGAAGAGCTAAATGAGCAAGAAAAGTGGTAACATTCGCCCTTGGCTAGTTTTAATGTTAATCAGATTAGTTGGAGGTCAAAGAACAGTTGGATGTCAAAGGGTATGTGGAAAAGAGCAGATAAATGGCATCAAAATCGATACAGGAGCTTGGGTTAGCACAGCCACGGGGGGATGAATGGCCTTTTTATGATTCCAGATGTTGGTATGTGGAGGTCATGTGATAAAAACCTCCAGGACGATCTTCAGGCCTCAGTGGTGGCTGCAGACTTGGTGATCTATGGGAGGCATTTTCAGCGCAGGATGTGTTTTCAGTTTAGTGCTCCACACATAACACTTGTTTCAAAAAGACCTTCACCTGTTACCTCCGAGATAAATTCACAGTCCACTGCAGAACTCAGTCCTCAACCTGCGTCAGCTCAGCTGGGGTGCCACTGCCTGCCTCTGCAATGTTGGGGGCAGGGGGGGGCAGGAGGCCAGTCACAGGAAATGGACATTGGGTGAGGGCTTGGATCAAACTGGGATGTGACGCCCCATGCTGTGGAATAGCCCACCCGGTGTCACTGATAAAATAACAGCCACCTTGAGCAGGCTACTGGAGGGCATGTTTGCTGTCCACAGAACCAAGTCCCAAGAACCAAGTGATTCTTGGATGTTCAAGAAGCCAAGCGGAGAAAATCGACAGAAGAAAATGTATCCGCTTCTTCACATTAACACCGGAGTGGAGTAGCTGAGGAGCCAAAGGTTCTGTTAACCTGCTGAGTATTGGGCACATACACACACAGTGGCATTTCCGTGTTGAAATTGTCACGTTGGTAATCCGCAGTCTCCTCAGTGAGGTGATATGCCTGTAGATAACATTACCTGTACTCGGCAGTGTGACCTCCCACCAGCAGGTGGCATAAGACATCAGTCAGGGGACATCCGGCCAGCAGCAGAAGGTTGTAAGGCGTTCCCAAGGACGGTTACACATGAGGGTAGTTCCAGGAGAGTCGAAAGAAACTCTGGAATAACTTGGTCTGTATAAGTTTCGTATTGTTATTTAACCACGTGTGCATTATAATAATAATCGCTTATTGTCACAAGTAGGCTTCAATTAAGTTACTGTGAAAAGCCCCTAGTCTTCACATTCGTGCACCTGTTCGGGGAGGCTGGTACAGGAATTGAACTCCTGCTGCTGTTCTTGTTCTGCATTACAAGCCAGCTGTTTAGCCCACTGTGCTATACCAGCCCCTGGTAACACGTTAATAAAACATCGTTCTGGCTTAGTCACCAGCAGTTCGGTGGAATCATTGCTGGACACGATAACAGAACACAACACTCCGGTTCAGTTTATGCCCTCAGTGTAACAGTGCGGGAGACAATTTAGCCTTTTGTTGATTTGAAATTCCGGGGCGTTCGGCTGCCTCTGAAGCTAGGCAGCGTCCATCCCACAAGGAATCTGCCAGCAAGTGAGGTAACCGACTGCTGCGAGTGCTCTTAGCCAGAGGGTGCATCACTTTATTTGGCCCTGGTTGGGAGGGACTCTCTCTCCCCTTGCCTTCCTGCCCTATCGATATATAAAGATGCAAAACAAAAGCTGTGAATCTGCAATAAATGGTGGGTATATAAAGCAAGGCAGTTTTGCAGGAGACCTTTTTATTAAAGGTACATCCAGGCTGATGGTGTGAAGGTTCCGAGGCATGACCATGGAAGTCTAATGCTTCGAACTATTTCCCCTTTTTCTTCAAAACATTGAGCAAAGCCTGATTGAATTAAATTGTATTATTCTCAACGTGTCCTCTACACTCCAGAAGAGCTCAAATGTACAGAGTGGATGCTTCGCCTTCAGAGCCATCCGAGTGTGGAAGCAGTGGGGCAGCCAAAGTACCTCAATCCTCACCCCCACTCCCGCCCCACCCCCACTTCTGCCCTGGGTCAGGTCCACCCGGGACGTTTACAGGGCCACTTTTAGCAGGCCCAGGTACAGACTTGGGAGATGGTTTTACAGCCCACCTTCCTCTTTCACACTGGTGTTCTGCAGTCTGTTCTCATCATTTTTTAGCTATCATTTCCCACTGAGTCTGTTCCACCCCCCCCCCCCCCCCCCCCCCCCCCCCCTCACCTTCTGGTTTTCCTCTCTGTCATGATATGCAGACATGCACATAATGAGATAGAGACAGGCAGCTAATGAACACAGAGAACAGGACATAACCAATCAGCAGGCTGGTTTCCCACTATAAAAGGCACGAGGCATTCACACTCCGCCTCTTTCCACTGGGGGCATCGACAGAGTGCGTCAGGGTGTATGTATCACATAACACCTCCAGCACGTGTCTAAGAGCTAGTCTGGTTCAGTCAGACAGAGTAACCACACTTAGGTTAGCAGAGAGTCGAACTAGGAGAGAACTGTGCTAACTGTGTGACAGATTCAATAAATCAGATTGAACTAACTTCATGGTCTGGAGTATCTTTCAGTTAAAATTGCATCCAGTTGCAGCTCGTGTTATCTCAGTGTGCTTAACACGACACTCTCTTTTGCTCTTCTCTCTCTCTCCCTCGCCCCTCTCACCCCAGCCCAGCACATGCTCCCCTCGCTCTACCTAGTGCACTCTCTCTCTCTCTCTCTCTCTCTCTCTCTCTCTATCACTCCCTGGTACTCTCACTGTCCCTGGCACCCACTTTCTCTCTCACCCTGGCACATGCGCTCACTTTCTCCCTGGCGGTTACTTTCTCTCCATCACATGCTCTCTCTCTCTCCCTCCGTGTCCCTCTCATTCCCTGAGTTTATCCCCTCCCGTGCTCTCTCTATATCTTCCCCTGCCCCCCCACTTCCGGAACACCCTCGCCTCGCTCTTCCTCTCCCTGGTGCTCTCTCTCTACCTGGCATGCTCTCTCACCCTGGTATACGCTCTGTCACCCTGGCACACTCTTTTTCCCTGGCACCCACTCTCTCTCTCTCTCTCTCTCTCTCTCTCTCTCCCTGGCACATGCGTTCTCTCCCTCTCCCTGGCACATTCTCGCTCTCGCTCTCTCACTCTCTCTCCCTTCCTGGCACAGACACTCTCTCTCTCTCTCTCTCTCTCTGTTGCTCTTTTGCTCCCCCGGCACAGGCTCTCTCTCTCTCCCTGGCACACTCATCGTCTCTCTCCCTGGCACACGCGCTCGCTCTCTCTGCCCCGAGCATGAATTCTCCCTCCCGGTCCCGCCCCCTCCCTGTCCCACTCATTTTATGTCCTGCTCCCTGTGTGTGTGTGTGTGCGTGTGTGTGTGTGTCTCTCTCTCTCACCCTTGGTGTGTGTCTCTCTCTCCCTCCCGAGGTGTGCGTGTGTATGTCTCTCTCTCTCTCCCTCCCTCCCTGTGCGTGTGTGTTTTTCTCTCTCTCTCTTTCTGTCTCTCTCCCTCCCTCTGTGTGAGTGTCTCTCTGTCTCCCTGTATGTGTGTGTATCTCGCTCCCTCCCATGTCTGTGTATGTGTCTCTCTCTCCCTCCCTCCCTGTGTGTGTCTGTGTGTGTGTGTGTATGTGTGTGTGTGTGTGTGTGTGTGCGCGTGTGCGCCCGGGTGTCTCTCTCTCTCTCACTCCCTCCCTGTGTGTGAGTCTCTCTCTCTCTCCCTCCCAGTCTGTGAGTCTCTTTCCCTCTCTGTGTGTGTGTGTGCGCCCGCGTGTCTCTCTCTCCCTGTGTGTGAGTCTCTCTCTATGTATGTGTGTGTGTCTGCGCATGTGTATTTCTCTCTCTCTTTCAGAGTGTGGACATTCCTGGAAGCGCTGACCCTGAGCTATCCATCATTAAACTGAGACCCCCGTCCTGGATATGAACAATCCCATGGCATTTTATCAATGTAGAGCAATGTGGTAGTACCAGGTATTGCAGTACCTGAGAGGTGGATGACCATTGGTTAGACCCAGGAGTCTACCATTGGCTGATGTACATAGCTCCACCCTGAGAGGCGGAGTATAAGAACCGGTGCCGTCCCAGCAGCCTTCACTTTCTGTATCGAAGCTGCTGGGGAAGAGTTCTAGCAGATTAAAGCCTTCAGTTATGAATCACTTTGTCTTGAGAGTAATTGATTGCGCATCAAGCAGGGAAGTTATTCCCAATGTCCTGGCAAGATGTCTCACTCCACCAATATCACTGAAAAATATCATCTGAATGCCATCACATTGTTGTTTGTGCTTGCTGTGCACAATTTCTCTGCTGCATGTTTTGCATTGAAACTTTGACTACACTTGAGAAGTAATCCATTGCCTGTAAATCCTTCTCGGTATTTCTCCCCTTCTGGAATGGGAATAGAGGAATACGGACCCCGGAAGTGTAGAAGAATTTAGTTTAGATGGGCAGCATGGTCGGCGCAGGCTTGGTGGGCCTAAGGGCCTGTTCCTGTGCTGTACTTTTTTCTTTGTTCCTCCTGAAGATGCTTGTCGTGATATGCACAAGCAATTTTGCATGTTAATATGTTAGACCTCCAAGCAGCAGGTGGCAGTAGAACTACACCACGTGACACTGCAACCTCGGGAAGTCTGGGTGAGGAGTGGTCGTGGATAGTCGTGTTTTGTATCAGCTCTCGTATTCTAGTTGTTAACAGTTTATAGTTCGTTAGTAATATTAGTATTGTTTTCCACCCACGTTATTGTAATTTAATAAATCTTAACTAGTCACAAACGAGACGTTCTTTGGTGCACTGACTCAATCATTGCAACGCATTAGAATGTAACAGTGCTCACTCTTGTTGAACGTGTGGGTGCAGTTGTCTAATTCCCGGTGCCTCCCCCAAACAGTCTTTCTGCATGGGTGACCATAAGTAAAGGGAAGTGTTGATCAGCTGCTCCACCACAGTAGGAAATATAGTTGAGTCAAATTCTGGCATGGCTTGGCAGAATGGGGAGCAATTGTATTTGTCCTGTAGATGTTGCAAGTTTGTCCTAAGACCAGTCTTTACACATGGGCTTCCGGACTTTTATAGTTGGGCTGCTTAACCTGCAGCTTGTGAGGAGATCCTGTCATCCAAAGGCGAGGCGATGGCGTAGTGGTATTGTCAGTGGACTAGTAATCCAGAGACCCAGGATAATGTGCTGGGGGTCCTGGGTTCGAATCCATCCATGGCAGATGGTCAAATTTGAATTCAATAAAAATCTAGAATTAAAAGCCTAATGATGACCATGAAACTATTGTTGATTGTCGAAAAAACCCACCTGGTTCACTAATGTCCTTCAGGAAAAGAAATCTGCCGTCCTTACCCGGTCTGGCCTACATGTAACTCCAGATCAATGCGATTGACTCTTAACTGCCCCCCACTGTAATGGCCTAGCAAACCATTCAGTTCAAGGGCAATTATGAATGGGCAACATATGCTGGCCCAGCTAGTGATCCTCACATCCCGAGAATGACTAGAATTTTAAAAAATAATCCTATTGAGGGTTTAAACTCAATCTTTCCTAACAACCAAACAATGTCTAACTTGTTTTAGTTTCTTTGGGAGGAAGCTAGCTGGTAGTGGGCTTTGGGTTCAAGGTGACATTGCTTGGTGGTGGACCCTCATTGGCAGACCACGTCCGCAGCACACAAGGATACAAAGATCGCCAGATCAGCACTTCCCCACTCAGAGTCACTGGGCGATGATAGGGGCACTGGGAAACCTGGCTGATTTCTCAATTCCCCTGAGGATGGCGAGAGGGAGCCAGTCCCCATCATCATGTTCTCTTAGCTTGGCCAAGATCAGGTGTTACACTGGAGATGTGGCATACCAAATGGCCTGATTGTGTTGGATTACAATTGTGGTTTGGTGAGACATAACGCTGTACATCAAGTAAACCGGCATGTTCTTCCTGAAAGCAGTTACTCTTCACTTTCCATGGGTAGTGACTACTTTCATTGATGCAGCAAGACCTGGACCTCTTCCAGGCTTGGGCTGACAAGTGATAAGTTATATTAGCACAAGTGCCAGGCAATGACTATCTGCTTGATATTCAATAGCATTATCATCTCTGAATCCCCCACAATCAACATCCTGGGGGTTACCATTGATCAGTAACTGAACTGGACTAGCCATATTAATACTGTGGCCTCCAAAGCAGATCAAAGGTTAGGAATCCTACGGTGAGTAACTCACCTCCTGAGCCCCCCCTCCCAAAAAAAGACAGGCCACCATTTATAAGGCAGTAAGGAGTGTAATGGAATGCTCTCCACTTGCCTGGATGAGTGCAGCTCCAACAACACTCAAGAAACTCAACACCACCCAGGACAATGCAGCCCCGTTTGATTGCTCCCCCTTCCACAAACATTCAATCCCTCCACCACCAACGAACAGTGGCAGCCGTGTGTACCATCTACAAGGTGCACTGCAGTAACTCACCAAGATTCCTTAGACAGCACCTTCCCAACCCACGACCACTACCATCAAGAAGGACAAGAGCAGCAGATACCTGGGAACCCCACCACCTGGAGGTTCCCTTCCAAGTCACTCGCCACCCCGGCTGGGAAATATATCGCCGTTCCTTTACTGTCGATGGGTCAAAATTCTGGAACTCTTTCCCTAACAGCACAGTGGATGTACCTACACCTGAAGGACTGCAGCAGTTCAAGAAGGCAGCGCACCACAATCTTCTGAAGGAAAACTAGGGATGGGCAGCAAATGCTGGCCTAATGAGCGACACCCACATCCTATAAATGAATACAATAAGAAGATACATAAGATAGTGATCAGCCTAATATCCTTATTAATCAGTGTCAACAAACCTCGGAGGAATATACTTGCATTGGAAGCGGCTCAGGGAAGGTTTTCGAAGTTGGGCCGGTTCGGTCTACATTCGTTGGAGTTCAGAAGGACGAGAGGTGATCTTTTGAAACATAAAACATTCCGAGGGTTCTCGACAGCGTAGACGCTGAGAGGATGTTTCTTATAGTGGCAAAATCTAGAATTAGTTTTAACAACAAGGGATCCCCCATTTGAGGAGAAATTTCTTCTCTCGGAAGGTTTGGAATTCATTTCCCCAGTGGAGGCTAGAACACTGAAAATAGTCAAGGTTGAGTTGGACAGATTACTGAGAGAGTCTAGGGTTATAGGGGGCAGGCAAGAGTGGAGTTAAGGCCACAGGCAGATCTGCCATCATCTAAGTGAATGGCGGAGCAGGCTCAAGGGCCGAATGGGCAGCTCTTGCTTCTATTTCTTATGATCTTATGACAGTGTGTATAAAGACATCACTCCTCTTTAATAAAGAGGAGTGGATTCAATGGCTCCAGCTAAATATCATTAGCACAGGCTTGAAATAATTTATTCCCCTTCAAAACAATAGCACCAGGGACCCAGGTTCAAATTTGACCTCTTGTGACTGTCCATGTGGAGTTTGCAATTTCTCCCCGTGTCTGCGTGGGTTTCCTCCGGGTGCTCCGGTTTCCTCCCACAGTCCAAAGGTGTGCATTGGCCATGCTAAATTGTCCCCAAGTGTCGAGGGATGTGCAGCTTAGGTTACGGGGTTAAGGGGATAGGGTGGGAAAGGCAGGGGTGTGGACCTAGGTAAGGTGCTCTTTCGGAAGGTCGGTGCGGAATCGATGGGCCGAATGACCTCCTTTTGCACTGTAGAGGTTCTGCGGTCAAACACAAAAATGACTTCCTTCCATGCTGAAACCTTAAGAAAGCACATGTCATTTATTGTATAATACGGAGTGGGCCACAGTTAAGGGCGTACAAATTGCCCATTTCTATTCCGGATGGATTTCTACCATCACCCTTTGCCCCTTGACCCAGAGAGCACTGCATTGTCAGGTGAGCCGCTCTATGAGCCGATGAAAATGGTGGTCAGAAAATGATTACTCCAGCTGGTTCTTTCACCGGACCGCTTGCTGTCCTGGTTCAACTAAGCTTCAAAATCTCTGCCATCCTGCCCCTCCTTCCCCCAGCCCGCCTGCCCCCCCCCCCCCCCCCAACCGCTCAACACCAATCCGTAAGTGGCCACAACCCCCTGATGCAGTGTCACCTATTTCACAGGCAGTGCATTTTGCACAAAGCCGGTCTCCGAAACGCCACAACCCAAGGATTTCGAGCCCTGAAGTGATCAGTACTTGGACGAAGCTAAAGTGAGAGGTGCGATTGTGACTGGGAGACCAGTGGTGGAGGAATTAATGTGGCTCCAGAAGTGAGGGTGCTGTTTCTGATTGTATAGCTGAAGACGATGAGGCACGCGGTAATTAATTCAATCTTATAATAATAATAATCGCTTATTACAAAGAACAAAGAAAAGCACAGCGCAGGAACAGGCCCTTCGGCCCTCCAAGTCCGTGCCGACCATGCTGCCCATCTCAACTAAAATCTTCTACACTTCCTGGGTCCATATCCCTCTATTCCCATCCTATTCATGTATTTGTCCAGATGCCCCTTAAATGTCACTATCGTCCCTGCTTCCACCACCTCCTCCGGCAGCGAGTTCCAGGCACCCACTACCCTCTGTGTAAAAAAAACTTGCCTCGTACATCTCCTCTAAACCTTGCCCTTCGCACCTTAAACCTATGCCCCCTAGTAATTGACCCCTCTACTCTGGGGAAAAGCCTCTGACTATCCACTCTGTCTATGCCCCTCATAATTTTGTAGTCCTCTATCAGATCGCCCCTCAACCTCCAGTGGGAACAAACCGAGTTTATTCAACTGCTCCTCATAGCTAATGCTCTCCATACCAGGCAACATCCTGGTAAATCTCTTCTGCACCCTCTCTAAAGCCTCCACATCCTTCTGGTAGTGTGGCGACCAGAATTGAACACTATACTCCAAGTGTGGTCTAACAGCTGCAACATGACTTGCCAATTCTTATACTCAATGCCCCGGCCAATGAAGGTAAGCATGCCGTATGCCTTCTTGACTATCTTCTCCACCTGTGTTGCTCCTTTCAGTGACCTGTGGACCTGTACACCTAGATCTCTCTGACTGTCAATACTCTTTAGGGTTCTACCATTCACTATATATTCCCTACCTGCATTAGACCTTCCAAAATGCATTACCTCACATTTGTCCGGATTAAACTCCATCTGCCATCTCTCCGCCCAAGTCTCCAAACGATGTAAATCCTGCTGTATCCTCCGACTGTCCTCATCGCTATCCGCAATTCCACCAACCTTTGTGTCGTCTGCAAACTTACTAATCAGACCAGTTACATTTTCCTCCAAATCATTTATATATACTACGAACAGCAAAGGTCCCAGCACTGATCCCTGCGGAACACCACCAGTCACAGCCCTCCAATTAAAAAAGCACCCTTCCATTGCTACCCTCTGCCTTCTATGGCCTAGCCAGTTCTGTATCCACCTTCCCAGCTCACCCCTGATCCCGTGTGACTTCACCTTTTGTACCAGTCCACCATGAGGCAACTTGTCAAAGGCCTTACTGAAGTCCATATAGACAACATCCACTGCCCTACCTGCACCAATCATCTTTGTGACCTTTGTATATCTTATTGTCACAAGTAGGCTTCAATGAAGTTACTGTGAAAAGCCCCGCGTCGCCACATTCCGGCGCCTGTTCGGGGAGACCGGTATAGGAATTGAACCCACGCTGCTGGTCTTGTTCTGCATTACAAGCCAGCTATTTAGTCCACTGTGCTGAACCAGCCCCAGTGGGTCAGACATCTCCTGAGACTCCGGGAAGGGAGACAAGCTTCTGTTTACTATGGATTTATGACAATGTTGCAGGCACCCCCCCTCAAGTCCAGGAGATACCTTTGCATTGGTATGCCCACTTCCACCTGTGGGTGAACCCTGTTCACATGCAAGTTGCCTCTGTGATTACGGTACCAACACCCAGCCCCTCATCCCAGCATAGGAGCAGGTTTCCGCATTGCGAATGAAATCGACACACAGCCACCATAATCCAAACTGAACACTAGTATAAACATTTCATGTATGCGACCTGCAACATTTCACACAGTTTCTCCCCTTTGGTAACCCATAGTCAACAGTTAAACAATCGGCAGATCTATAAGTGAATGCAGATGCAACTGAATGATGTTGAAAGAAGAATGTATCCCTCAGTTAGCTCCGCAGTGAATAACACCAGGCACTCAATAGAACCAAAGAGCGCAAATTGACTGAGCATCCTCCTCAATGCCCGACATAGATTTGTATTTGAACACTAACTGCCTTAGCAATAGAGGTCAAGCAGTGCGCTCCCTCGGTGGTGCTAACAGTGAAGGTGCTGAGTAATGAGAGACTGGGAAGGTTCCAGAGCTGTTCAGTCAGCTGCTCTCAGTCCCACTGCTTCATTTAGCCGCAACATCCATTTTGCACAAGCCACCAGTCCCAGAGAGAGGATTAGGCCTGTGCCAGGGCCTGTGGGCACCTGTTAGTGCTCCACTCAGCCTGTGCCAGGCCCTTTTGCAGATGCATTTTGCTCCTTGTAGACAAAAGAAAGCACTTCCAGCATTGGATAATGCGATCAATCAAAGCAGTGGAGAGTCAGAGACGTTACCAATGGGTGTATCACACAATAATGTGACCTGAGGCAAATGTCCAGACTTTGTTTAGTGTTAGATGAGTTGTTCAGTCAAGCCCCGCATTCTGGAATTCTCTTTTGCCTTGCTACAACTCTCTCCACCTGGAAAAGTCCTCATTGATACCAACCTTTAAAACCACTGAGACATCTCATTTCCAAGGTGTGAGCATCACTGGCACGCCCAGCGTTTCTTGTTGGGAAAGCACACCATCACGATTGAAACATTGTTAATTCAGTGTCTGGGACCATGAACAGGTTTACTGCAGCAATCCGTAACTTTCTGCTAACATCCAGACTCATTTGCAGCATTCCAAAAGTTAAATTATCCACGTGCAGAAACCCGGAGTGTGGCAATTTTTGAATTTTAATTCTTCTCGAACTAATACCGGAGGATCAATAACAGCTCCCCCGAGCAACATGCCTGGGTGGCAACCCTACATATGTATCAATTAATTCATGGGATGTAGGGCAGCACGGTGGCACAGTAGGTTAGCACTGCTGCCTCACATTGCCGAGTCCCAGGTTCGATCCCGGCTCTGGGTCACTGTCCGTGTGGAGTTTTGCACATTCTCCCCGTGTTTGCGTGGGTTTCACCCCCACAATCCATAGATGTGCAGGCTAGGTGAATTGGCCACGCTAAACTGCCCCTTAATTGGATAAAATGAATTGGGTATTGTAAATTTTTTTTTACAATTAATTCATGAGATGTGGGTGTTGCTGGCTCGGCCAGCATTTATTGCCCATCTTTGTTCCCCTTCAGAAGGTGGTGGTTATCTGCCTTCTTGAACCCCTGCAGTCCCTGCGGGGTAGGTACACCCAATGTGCTGTTAGGGAAGGAGTTCCAGGATTTTGACCCAGTGACGGTGAAGGAACGGCAATATATTTCCAAGTCAGGGTGGTGAGTGACTTGGAAGGGGATCTTCCAGGTAGTGCTGTTGCCGTGTGTCTGCTGCCCTTGTCCTTCTGGATGGTAGCAGTTCTGGGTTTGGAAGGTGCTCTCTAAGGAGACTTGGGGAGTTCCTGCTGTGCATCTTGTAGATGGTGCACATGGCTGCCAGCGTGTGTCGGTGGTGGAGGGAGTGAATGTTTTTGGATGGGATGCTAACCAAGTGGGCAACTTTGTCATGGACGGTGTCACGCTTTTTGAGTGTTGTTGGAGCTGCACCCATCCAGGCAAGTGGAGAGTATTCCATCACACGCCAGACTTGTGCCTTGTAGATGGTGGACAGACTTTGGGGAGTCAGGAGGATTCCTGGCTTCTGACCCGGTCAAGGGGAGGCACTTTCATTACAGGAAGACCTCACAACCAGACTCAATCCTGACCCACGTGATAGCAATCAAGGACAGCCAGTTGATTTCCACTTCCTGACCAAGTGGCATTGAGGCTAATAATATTCTCCCCATCCCAGCTGAGCAGAGTCAATTCATCACTGACTACGCAGGTCGTACAGGAGAGCTATCTAATACATCAGAGCCACATTACAAGGTGCATGTACTCTCTGAACCATCAGGGGACTTACCCAGAGTTCCTGACCCTCCATTGAAGATGTGAAGTATTATTAATAAATAATCGTTTATTGTCACAAGTAGGCTTCAATGAAGTCACTGTGAAAAGCCCCTAGTCGCTACTATTAACACCTTTAATTGGACCGAATGCCTTCAAGGGACAAAAATCACGTTGGAAAGTCCTGAAGTACTTTTTCACCAAGATTTATTTCTGTGATATTGACAGCTGCAGATTCAATCATTTGAAAGAGGTGGCCCAGAAGTGTGAGGTGTTTTATAAAGGTGTGCAAGATATCTAGACGTAATCCCAGCATAATGTTTTCCAATGATAAGCGCAGTAGGGTAAGAGGGTACAGCTTTGGGTTTGTGAAGCTCAAAAACCCGTGGCAGATATTGAGATGTTGGTTCTTGCACTGAGGGTGAACAACAGCTGAAGCAGGTCGGCAGTCCAACTAATCTTGAGCAATGATCTCTTTCAGAATCAGCCCGATATCGTGAGTGGGAAGGTGGTTGGTATTCAGGAAGAAGGAAATCCAATGGTTTGTGTAATGATAGGTAGACTATCATCTGGGTATAATATGAGTAGATCATCATCATCTGTATGTGTATTGTAAATTATATGTTTCACTGTTGTAGTTCTAGCATCCGGCCAGCAGGTGGTGCGAGTATGCAGGTACGTGACCCAGATGCACCATGTGTTTGGGCACAAGGTGTTTGTAAGGAGTTGATAGCAGTCACATATTAGAGTAGCTCTGTCGTATCGTAGTGTAAGTTAGTGTTAGAGCATTCGTTCCAACTGTATTAATCTTAGACATTATAGTAATCCTTTAGAGTAGTGTTAGTAATAGATGGTTTTGTTGTAAAACAAAGTCTAATGTTCTTTGTTAACACTACCATGTCAAGATTCAACATCAGCATAATCCAACCACATTACAGGTTGAAGGGTCAACTTAATCTTCTGATAATCCTTCACAGTTGAATTCAAGGATGAATTTGCTCATCATTGCCTCATGCTTCTTAAAGTTGAATATAAAGGTCGGCATAGACCAATTGGAGCTTGCGGCCTATTTCTGTGCTGTCAACTCAGTACCTGATAACTCCAGCAGTATATGGAGGGTAAACTCTGACGCGGGGTGGGGTTAGCTCCGTCGGCTGGATGGCTGGTACGTGATGCAGAGCGAGGCTAACAGTGGGGGGTTCAATTCCCATACCTGCTGAGATTATTCCTGAAGGCCTCGCCTTCTCAACCTTGCCCCTCACCTGAGGTGTGGTGAACCTCGGGTTAAATCACCTGCTCGCCCTCTCAAAGGGGAAAGCAGCCTGTGGTCATCTGGGACTATGGCGACTTTACTCTGATGTGCATAATGAACCTGTTCTCGGTCTCCTTTGGTGCAGCATTTTAATGCCAGCGTTGGCCCATTTGTAGTTAGCAGGTAATAACTGCAGTGAGTAGTACAGGAAACAGCTAGCCTGTTGGCTTTCAAAGAAAAGTGAAGCCCACGACTGGCAATTGGGACGCACAGAAGAAAATTGGAAAGGTTTCAAAAACTAAACTCTCAAAGCAATCTGAAATGAATTGCAACCACATCAGAGTTAGCCACAAGCCCCCTCCAAAATCAAGCTGTAGGCCAGCAATGCTTTGAACCTTCTTCAGATAGCCCGTCTTCATTACGGAGTTGCATGCCTTAGCCCGTGGGCTGATCAGATGGTTAGCTGTGTGCTCAGTCCTTTATTCACACTGAGCATTGATTTACTGGCCAGTAAATGTTTTGTTGCTTGGCTCTGGAGTGGGACTGCGGGAGGACAAAGTGGCCCAGTGTAACTCTTAAGTCATTCCATCAAGCCACTGCTTGCAGTTCATATCATGAGAAAATGATCTCCTTCGCTTGACTGGGTCAGCCGACGCGATCTGACTTGGAGCACGGCACTCTGAAACACAAGTTCTGCAACAAGCAGAGACCGACTTTAAAATAATAATACAACTGAAGAGGAAAATGATTGCAAAGTCACCAATCTGATTGCTGTGTTCATTAAATGCATCGCCTCAGAACTTGTTAATTGTTATAGTTTCAGACACCCAGCAATGAAAGCAGCATGCCTGCTTGGGGAAGGCGATACGTTGTTGGCTCAGAATCAAATTGTTAATTTGCCGTTTACAAGATTAGGTGAAGATTTATATAGACGGCAGAAATAAGATCGGTCTTTCTACAGCGCATTGACTCCTGGTGCAGCCACAGGGAAATCTGTTTTTCTTCTTTCACATGATGTGGCCGTCGCTGGCTGGGCCAGCATTTATTGCCCATCCCTAACTGTCCTTGAGAAACTGGTGGTGAGTCGCCTTGAACCATTGCAGTTCTGTGTTGTCGGTACACCCACAATGCTGTCAGGGAGGGTGTTCAGAATTGTGACCCAGCGACAGCACTGAAAGCACGACAATGTAGTTTCAAGTCAGGGTGGTGTGTGACTTGGAGGGAAACTGGGTGGTGGTGTTCCCATGCGTATATTGCCCCTGTTCTTCTAGGTGGTAGCAGTTGCTGGCTTGGAAGGTGCTGCTGAAGGAGCTTTGGTGAGTTGCTGCAGTTTCTCTTGCAGACGGTACACAACGCTGCTGTGTGCGTTGGTGATGGAGGGAATGACTGCTTAAGGCAGTGGACGAGATGCCGATCAGGAGGACTGCTTTGACTGTTCTGGATCATGTTGAGCTTTTTGAGTGTTGTTTAGAATTTACATTGCAGAGGGAGGCCATTTGGCCCATCGACTCTGCACCGGCCCTTGGAAAGAGCACCCACTTAAGCCCATGTCTCCACCCAATCCCAGTAACCCCACCTAATCTTTTGGACACTGAGGGGCAATTTAGTATGGCCAATCCACCTAACTTGCACATCTTTGGACGGTGGGAGGAAACCGGAGCGCCCGGAGGAAACCCTCGCAGACACTGCGAACTCTGGGCAAACTCCGCATAGGCAGTCACCCAAGGCCGGAATGGGACCTGGGACCCTGGAGCTCTGAGGCAGCAGTGTAGTCAGATAGAGAGGGCAGCTGGGTGAGAAGGATAGGTGGGTGGTCGGGTTTGGGTTTGGTCAGCTCAGGAGGGAAGGTGGTTTGGATCACTTGCGGGGGGTGGGGGGGGGGGGGGGGGTGGGGGGTGGGGGGGGGGGGGGGGGTGGGGGGTGGGGGGTGGGGGGGTAGCTAGCTGGGTGGTTGATGGAGGTGGTCAGCGAGGAATGGGAAGGTAGTTGGATCGAGGATAATTGGGTCAAAAGGGTGGTTGGATGGTCACTGAGTGAGTAAACTCACTACAGCTCCCCTGACCGACCATCCAACCACCCTTTTGACCCAACTATCAGTGAGTTAGTGAGTTGGTTTAGGCTGGGTGATAGTCAGGAGGGTTATTGGGTCAGGGGGTAGTCTGGAGGTCAAGGATGGAGTCAGGGGGCTGTCAGGTTCGGCTGGGAGATAGTGTAATCCTCTCCAATGATCCAGAGATGAAAGATGTGACCCAATGTTGTAATAGCTTGTCTTCAATTCATATTCCACCATCTGATATCTGAAGTATCAGAAGAGCTCAGTCAATCTCTCTTCTTTTTTGGTGGAAGCATTTGATGATGGTGAAACTGGTGCCTTTGGTTCTTTTATTTTTAGATACTTTTTACCTCAGTGAAACATTGGTGTGGACAAAATGTTGTTTCTTTTTTAAATATGTACCCTCCCTGTCTCTCCTGAGAGTGTTGACTCTTACTGGGTTTCAGTTAGGAGCCCATCTTGCCTCCGTAGCCAATCTTGACACACAAACCTAGATCATGCTATTCTGGTTTGAGACTGCTACCACCAAATCTGATCCTGTCCTTGATCAACCTCTCCAGAGACTCCTGCAGGAGCGTATAACAGTAATGAATGGGTCCTCTGGCTGATTAATGCTTCCCCCAAAGTGATGCCGAGGTCGGTTGTGGCAATGGAATTTTTGTAGATTTTTCGGAATTTGGATTTTCTAATTAAAAATCTCTTTCAAACCTTCCATCACACAATTCCTTAAACTGCCTTTAGGTCTATGCATCAATTCACACCCTATAACCTTTCACATTAAACCCTTTTTGAGACTGTCTTAATTTAGATCAAGTGGGATGCGCAGATCCGGGGGATATGCGTGTCCAACTTTACCGTGCGGTTGTAGGTACCCATAAAACCCTCTGGCATTACCGGATTAACCACCCATTCAGCTGGCATACAGATAGTCCTGGAGGCACGTTCACATTACGATCTGTTAATTAGCCTGTGAATCCGTCCATGACTTCAGAATGTTTTCCCAAGAAAGTGGGCGAAAATTACATTTGCAATTCGGAACTGCGCATCAAATGTCTGTTCCTGTTTCCGGATGCGCCTCATGGGGGACCCTGTACCCCGCTTCCATGCATCGACCTCACTCCTTTAGTAACGTGGATGTGCGCTGGGCTTCACTACTCCTCGGCACCTGATTACTCGGGGGAAGCAAAGGGTAATTCAGAATGGACCCAAGGCTAAAAGTCTACTACAGAGTTATGTGTGCTATCAGCTGCCCTGTGGAGATGTGTGGTGATCCAACAAAAGAGGATCTCCACATTTAACATCGCCAGCATTGAAAACCTCAGCCTTTTTTTTGCGCAAACTGAGGATCACCAATAGAAAAAAGAACAAGGTGAAAAAATACGACATGGTCCGAAACGGTGTTGTTATCAGGATCCATAATCATTTCCTTTTTTAAAAAAAAGTGGAAATAAAATAATTAAGTACATGGTACTTGAAAGTTGGCTTGCCTCGTGGTCATTAACTTGCACTATTCTTGGTGAAATGTGGTCTGACACATACCATTATTTTAAAAGAAATTCATTCATACAGCCCCTTTTAGATTTTCAGGACATTCCAAAGAGGTTTGTAACCCACAATGTATTTTTGCACCACAGTCACTTTGTTGAGGTAATGGCAGCTAGTTTGTGTATAGCACGCCGTAGATGGCACAGTGGTTAGCACTGCTGTCTCACAACGCCAGGGACCCGAGTTCGATTCCAGCCTTGGGTGACCGTCTCTGTGGGGTTTGCACGTTCTCCCCGTGTCTGTTTGGGTTTCCTCCTGGTGCTCTGGTGCAATGGGAAATTTCCCCGTGGCAATACATGATGTTTTTCATGGTCCCTGATGGAACAGACAGAACCTCTGTTTCACTCTTCATCTGTAAGCAGTCACTAGGAATTTGAGCTCCATTAAGCTGTATTGTTTCAAAGTCCAGGTGAACATAAAAAGCAGCAGTTGTCTTTGTTGTGTGTACATTGTGTGGTAATACCAGGTATTGCGGTACCTGAGAGGCCGACGCCATTGGTTGAGACCCTGGAGTCTACCATTGGCTGTGTGAAGTAGCTCCGTTGAAGGCGGGGTATAAGAGATGGTGCCGTCCAGCAGCCTTCACTTTCTGTAATGAAGCTGCTGGGGATCAGTCCTAGTGCATTAAAGCCACAGTTACTGAATACCTTTGCCTCGAGTATATTGATTGCGCATCAATTTAATGCACTACAGCTAAGCTGGAAGGATGGATCTCCGTATCAAGCCGGAGTGCCTCCAACTCAGGCCCCACGTGGAGAACTCGGCCGCTATATTTAAACACTGGCTGCAGTGTTTTAAGGGTTACCTGGAGACGGCCGGAGGTGAGCCCACTGAAGGCCAGAAAATGAATCTCCTGCGATCAAGGGTCAGCCCTGGGATCTGTCCCCTTATCGAGGAGGCGGCGAACTATGATGCCGCCATCCTACTACTGGAGGGACATTACATCCTCCCTGTTAACTAGGTCTACGCTCGCCACCTGCTCGCTACGAGGCGGCAAAGCCCCGGGGAATCACTGGAAGACTTCTACCGGGCGTTACTGGTGCTGGGCCAAAGCTCCCCCCAGTTTCGGGGAGCGAGCACACTGAACTTTTAATAAGAGATGCTTACGTGGCAGGTATGAGCTCTGATATCCGCAGGAGGCTCCTGGAGAAGGACACACTTGGGCTCAGAGAGGCACGGACCCTGGCTGGGTCCATGGACATCGCATACCTAAACGCGCTAGCCTACGCTCCCGACCGTGCGTCCGCTCCCTGCCCCACATGGCACCCCGCTGCGGCAGCCCCCCAGATCTTCCCCCTGACCCTGCTGGCCTGCGCTACCGGACGGCCCGCTAACGGCGTCGGAGCCCGCAGCTTTTTCTGCGGGCAGGCAGGTCATCCGCGCGCGTGCTGCCCGGCCTGCACTGCCACCTGCAAACGGTGCGGCAAGAAGGACCACTACGTAGGGGTCTGTCAGGCCCACGCTGTCGCCACACTCTCCGGCGAATCCGGGCCGCCGCGGCCGCCCCCCCCCCCCCGGGCCCCGACCGACCAGCGCTCCTTCCCTAGGGGCATGTGCGACCCAAGGGGGCGGCCATCTTGCGCCCGGACACCGCGCTGGACGGGTGGGCGCCGCAATTTTGTCCATCCCCGCCGCCATCTTGGGGTTCCCCGGACACCATGTGCGACCCGTGGGTGACGCCATCTTGGATGGGGCCCCAGGCCCCCAGCTCGGCTGACGACACGCTGCCCGACCAGAACTTGCAGCTGCTTCATCTGGCATCGGTGACGTCGTACCAAAGTCGCCCCGGACACTCGCGAAGGCTACAACAACGGTCCTCGTCAACGGCCGCAAGACGCCCTGCTTGATTGAATCCGGGAGCACGGAAAGCTTCGTCCACCCTGACACTGTAAGGTGCTGTTCACTCGTGACCCACCCTGTAAGCCAAATGATCTCCCTGGCCTCCGGGTCACATTCGGTGGAAATAAAGGGGTACTGCCTGGCGACCCTCACTGTCCAAGGTCGGAAATTCGATAATTTCCGCCTGTATGTCCTGCGCAACTCTGCGCGGCTACCCTCCTGGGGCTGGACTTCCAATGCCACCTGCAAAGCCTGACCTTTAAATTTGGCGGCCCTATACCTCCCCTTACTGTCTGCGGCCTCGCGACCCTTAAGGTCGACCCGCCTTCCCTGTTTGCAAACCTCACCCCGGATTGCAAACCTGTCGCCACCAGGAGCAGACGATACAGTGCCCAGGACCGGACCTTCATCAGGTCAGAAGTCCAAAGGCTGCTGAGGGAAGGAGTCATCGAAGTGAGCAACAGTCCCTGGAGAGCTCAAGTAGTGGTGGTAAAGACCGGGGAGAAACATAGGATGGTCATTGACTACAGTCAGACCATCAACAGGTTAACGTAGCTGGACGCGTACCCTCTTCCCCCATATAGCCGACATGGTAAACAGGATCGCACAATACAAGGTCTTCTCCACGGTGGATCTCAAGTCCGCCTACCACCAGCTACCCCTCCGTAATGGTGACCGCAAGTACACTGCGTTCGAAGCAGATGGGCGGCTCTACCAATTCTTAAGGGTTCCCTTCGGTGTCACTAATGGGGTCTCGGTCTTCCAGCGAGAGATGGGCCGAATGGTTGCCCGGTACGGCTTGCGCGCAACGTTTCCATATCTGGATAGCAACACCATCTGCGGCCATGATCAGCAGGACTGCAACGCCAACCTCCGCAAATTCCTCTAGATCGCAAAAATCCTTAACCTCACGTACAATAAGGATAAATGCGTGTTCCGCACCGACCGCCTAGCCATCCTTGGCTACATAGTGCGGAACAGAGTTATAGGCCCTGACCCCGAATGCATGCGCCCCCTTATGGAGTTCCCCCTCCCTCACTGCCCCAAGGCCCTGAAACGCTGCCTTGGGTTCTTCAGCTATTACGCTCAGTGGGTCCCGAACTAGGCAGACAAAGCCCGACCCCTAATCTAGTCCACGACCTTCCCTCTGTCGACCGAGGCCCGCCATGCTTTCAGCCGCATCAAAGCAGACATTGCAAGGGCCATGATGCGCGCTATCAACGAGTCCCTCCCCTTCCAGGTCGAGAGCGATGCGTCCGACGTAGCTCTGGCGGCCACCCTCAACCAAGCGGGCAGGCCCGTGGCTTTCTTCTCCCGTACCCTCCATGCTTCCGAAATCCGCCACTCCTCGGTCGAAAAGGAGGCCCAGGCCTCAATGAGACATTGGAGGCATTACCTGGCTGGCAGGAGGTTCACTCTCCTCACAGACCAACGGTCGGTCGCCTTCATGTTCGATAACGCACAGCGGGGCAAGATTAAGAATGGCAAGATCTTGCGTGGAGGATAGAACTCTCCACCTACAACTACGAGATCTTGTACCGTCCGGGGAAGCTCAATGAGCGTCCTGATGCCCTGTCCCATGGCACTTGTGCCACCGCACAAGTGGACCGTCTCCGCGCCCTCCATGACGACCTCTGCCACCCGGGGGTCACTCGTTTCTTCCACTTCGTTAAGACCTGCAACCTGCCCTACTCCATTGAGGAGGTCAGGACAGTCACCAGGGACTGCCAAACCTGCGCGGAGTGCAAACCGCACTTCTACCGGCCAGAGAGGGTGCACCTGATAAAGGCTTCCCGTCCCTTTGAACGCCTCAGCATGGATTTCAAAGGTCCCCTCCCCTCCACCGACCGCAACACGTATTTCCTGAACGTGATTGACGAATACTCCCGGTTCCCCTTCGCCAACCCCTGCCCAGACATGACCACAACCACCGTCATCAAGGCCCTCCAGGGTGTCTTTACACTGTTCGGTTTCCCCGCATACATACACAGCGATAGGGGGTCCTCCTTTATGAGCGACGAACTGCGTCAATTCCTGCTCAGCAAAGGCATCGCCTCGAGCAGGACGACCAGTTACAACCCCCGGGGAAACGGGCAGGTAGAGAGGGAGAATGGAACGGTCTGGAAGACCGTCCTACTGGCCCTCCGGTCTAGGAATCTCCCAGTCTCCCGCTGGCAAGAAGTCCTCCCGGTGGCCCTTCACTCCATCCGGTCACTGCTCTGTACAGCCACAAATCAGACACCTCACGAGCGTCTTCTTGTCTTCCCCAGGAAGTCCTTCTCCGGGACCTCGCTCCCAACCTGGCTAGCAACACCCGGACCCATCCTGCTTCGGAAGCACGTGCGAGTGCACAAGTCGGACCCGTTGGTCGAAAGCGTCCACCTGCTGCACGCTAACCCACAGTACGTCTACGTGGCGTTCCCCGACGGCAGACAAGACACGGTCTCCCTTCGGGACCTAGCGCCCGCCGGAACTCAACGCGCTCCCGACCCATTACCCCCAACTCCACCACCCCCGCAGCAGTGGGAGGGCTCAGTACTCCCGCCACTCCGGCCCTGGCCCGGCCACCCATCAACGCCACCTACAGGTCCCTCCCAAGGCCAACCACTTGCCCCAACAGCGCCGCCCAGGGGTGCGAAGCTGCCGAGGAGGCCAAAACTACGCTCCCGGAGTCGCAACCACCGAGACCTACACCAGGATCACCACCGAAGCTCCGACGCTCCAGGAGGACGACCAGGCCACCAGAGCGACTTATTGCTTCATCTTGACTCTCACAATAAATGAACATTTTGATCGAATCCTCGACTGTATGGTGCCTCAATACCTGGTCCTACCATGTGAAGGGCTATTTTATTTCACTGCCCCCCCCCCTTAACTCCTCCTTAACAGGGGGTGAATGTGGTAATACCAGGTATTGCGGTACCTGAGAGGCCGACGCCATTGGTTGAGACCCAGTAGCTCTGCCCTGAAGGCGGGGTATAAGAGATGGTGCCGTCCCAGCAGCCTTCACTTTCTGTCACGAAGTTGCTGGGGATCAGTTCTAGTGCATTAAAGCCTCAGTTACTGAATATCTTCGTCTCGAGTATATTGATTGCGCATCACATTGCCTTTGCTGTCACACCCACATCTCGTCCTCTCTATGCACCATGTCTGTGCACATGTGCTTTCCCACAGGATAGTGATCAAGGTGAGGAATTTTAACCAAATCTCCCCTTTTCTGGTCCCTGGGTGGTTTGCGGAACTCCAATTCTTGATGAGCAGACTGTGCAATTATTGGGAATTGACTATGGGGACTTCTGGCCTCTTCCTTTAAAATAACACTCAACAAAGTCTGTACTCGCGCAACCACCACAAGTGCTTGTTTTAGCTTTCAAATCCTGCAACATACTACAATTGAATTCCCTCAGTTGTGCTTCCTAACCTATCGGCAGGGGCAGGAGAGCAAAAACCAGTGCCCTAAATTTCAAGGAGACCTTGCCTGGAAAAGCATCTCCATCTACCACTTACAGGGTTCCCTGTGGCGAGGGAAGGGCTGGAGAGGGTGGCCACTAACAATAATGGGAGTTTCAGTCTCCAGTAGTAGGCCCCAATGAAGGGGAATAGGCCAGGGAAGAACTTCAGCCCTCTCAATTTTAGATCATTAAGGGTGGTTCCATGATTTGTAGGGTAGGTGTACGGACCATCAGAATGGGAGAGGGAGGCCATGGGCATCTCGTCGCCTCCCCTTCCCCCTCTTCAAAGAAGGCAAGGCCAAGATGTACCAAGAATGGAATTTAGCTTTCCGATTCTCAGGGTCACAGCCTCGGCCTGTTCAGTTTGATTAGTTTGACGTGCTTCAGCTTGCACTTATCTGAGCCATTTTGAGTAGCAATGAGATTTAATTGATTTCTTTCCAACCCTTTAAACAATTTCACAATACATTAACCAGTGGAGTAATGCTTTAAAAGTAGGGTTCCATTAGCTCCAAAATACTAAACATGAGCAGAGCTTGCTAATCAACATATTGTATCATCAGTTGCACAAAACTATAATAAATGATATTCTTTTTACCTGATGTGCATCAGTACACGTGTCTGTTTAGCGATAGAACATGTCATTTGGCATGGTGGAAATGGGCAAAATTCCCTAAAGAAAGAAAGAAAAATGTCATTTCCATAGCTCCTTTCACATCCTCAAGATATCCCAAAGCAATAGAGGATGGGCCAAAATGCCTCCTCTTGCACTGTAGTGATTCTGTGTAATCAGTATTGTCGGAAATGTGGAAGCCAATTGCTCACAGCAAGCTCCATAAATAGTAATGACCAAATACTTGATTCTTCTTGTGACATTGAGGTATTGGTGAAGGTTTGAGGGAGAACTCGGATTAACATCACATCTGAAAGATAGTGCCTTAGACGGTGTAGCATGCACTTGGTACTGCACTAGCCATTTCAGACATGATTATCTGTGTAACTCTCTGAGCTGAGACAGGAACCTCCTGACCCAGAAGTGGGTGCTATCAATGAGGCATAGCTGACACTTCATCTATTGTTTAGAGGTATGGGTCGTGCTTTTTGCAGATTTAATCCGAGCCAAAGGGCTTTAATTTCTTCCAACCTTTCATGGGATGTGGGCATCACTGGCAAACTCAACATTTGTTGTCCATCCCGAATTGCCCTTGAGAAGGTGGTGGTGAGCTGCCTTCTTGAACCGCTGCAGTCCATGTGGTGCAGGTACCCCCAAAGTGCTGTTAGGGATGGATTTCCAGGGTTTTGACCCAGCGACAGTAAAGAAATCGTGTTATTTAGGGTAGCATAGTGGTTAACGTAGTTGTTTCACAGCTCCAGGGTCCCAGGTTTGATTCCCGGCTTGGGTCACTGTCTGTGCGGAGTCTGCACGTTCTCCCCGTGTGCGCGTGGGTTTCCTCCGGGTGCTCCGGTTTCCTCCCACAGTCCAAAGATGTTAGGTGGATTGGCCATGATAAATTGACCCTTAGTGTTCAAAATTGCCCTTCGTGTTGGGTGCGGTTACTAGGTTATGGGGATAGGGTGGAGGTGTGGGCTTGGGTAGGGTGCTCTTTCCAAGAGCCGGTGCAGACGCGATGGGCAGAATGGCCTCCGTCAGCACTGTAAATTCTATGATATATTCCCAAGTCAGGATGATGTGTAGCTTGAAAGGGAACTTTCAGGTGGTGGCGTTTCCATGCGTCTACTGCCCTTGTCTTTCAAAATGGAAGAAGTCGATTGATTTGGAAGGTGTTTTTGAAGGTGCCTTGGCGAGTAGCTGCAGTGCATCTTAAAGTCAGTGCTGCTACTGTGCGGTGGTGGAGGGAGTGGATGGAAGTGGTGGAGGAAGTGCCAATCAAGCAGGCTACCTTCTCCTAGACTGTGATAATCTTGTGTGTTGTTGGAGATGCACTCATCCAGGCAAGTGCAGAGTATTCCATTATACTCCTGACTTGTACCTTGTAGATGGCGGACAGGCTTTGGGGGAGTCAGGAAGTGAGTTGCTTTCTGCAGAGTTCCCAGCCTTTGACCTGCTCTTGTAGCCACAGTATTTATACGGCTGGTCCAGTTCAGTTTCTGATCGATGGGTGTTGATGGTAGGGGATTCAGAGACGGTGCCCTTGAATGTCAAACCGAAATGGTTAGATTATCCCCTGTTGGAGATGGTCATTACCTGGCACTTACGATGTACTGGGATTGGCTGGTTTGCCCCACTCTTGCCATTACTCCAGCAGCAGACCAGTTCAGGAGGACAGCCAGCTCACTGGCTCTGTGAGCTGTGTGTTTGCCTGTCTCTTCTCCTGCCTGAGGGTAAAGGAAGCTTCCACCTGGTTACTCTTAAACAGTTACAGTTTGTCCATTTGAGATGAGGGGTTGAAGCAAAGACAACAATTTTGCTGTGCATGATGTTTGCCCATCGTTCTATATATGTAGGCCTGGTTGTGTCGGGGGTAGGTTACCGTCAGCAGGTTTTGAAAACTGAATTGCCTGAATCTGGCTGGTCCTTTGTGGCCCAAAGTCTGCATCATGGCAATGTAACTCTTTAAACCTTGATAACGTTCTGGTAGGCTGGATCCTGTCTGAGGGTGACCTATCTCTCCCGAGGTGCAGCGCACAAAATTAAACACAGCACTGCATGTGCGGTCTGACCAAGGCTCTGTACAACTGCGACGTAACTCCCTGCCCTTTGTATTCCAGCCCCTGTAAGGTGGAGGCAAACGTATTATTAGCATATTTGTACCTCTTGTGTCATGCCCGCTCACGCATTCTCCGTGTCTATGTAGGTTTCCTCCGGATGCTCCGGTTTCCTCCCACGAGTTCCTGTCAGGTAATTTGGACATTCTGAATTCTCCATGTACCCGACTAGGCGTCAGAATGTGGCGAGTTGGGGATTTTCACAGCAACTTCATTGCAGTGTTAATGTATGCCTACTTGTGACAATAAAGATTATTATTAATATAATTTGTTGCTCTCCCGCTGAAGAAGTATTGTAGTACCGTACCTCATCACCATTCATAGTGGGCAAACCTGGGTAGTGAGTGTCACCAAGTTATCTGGTTATGAATGCACGCAAATACATACACACGCAAACACACACACACATGCAAACAGACACACACTCGCACATACAGACACATACACACACACACACACACACACACACACACACAACATAAAAATACTTTGCACTTCCCATTTCAAAATGACTCTTGAGTCTCCCATCTGATTCTTGATGTGCTGCGCCCCCCTCCCCCCAGCCCCTCTCCACACTACTGACTTCATGTTAGGTGTTATCATAGAATTCGCAGTGCAGAAGGAGGCCATTTGGCCCATCAAACCTGCACCGGCACTTGGAAAGAGCACCTTACTTAAGTCCATGCCTCCACTCTATACCCGTAACCACACCAAACACTTTTTTGGACACTAAGGGGCAATTTAGCCCAGCCAATCCACCTAACCTGCATATCTTTGGACTGTGGAAGGAAACCCACACAGACACGGGGAGGAAGTGCAAACTCCACATAAACACTGACTTGAGGCCGGAATTGAACCCTGGAGCTGTGAGGCAGCAGTGCCAACCATGGTGCCACCCTGCTGCCCTAAATGTTGCATCTTACAAAGGCCTTGGACTCTCAGTTTTAATTGTTCTAGCAAATAACCCTCTGATCCGCTGAAGCATGGTAGATTTAATGAGAAAATACCACACCTTTAATGAGGTTTGAATTATGTAACTTAATGAGTTGCGAAGTGTCCTTTATACTCGGCTGAAGGAAGAGAAGCAATTTAATCATAGCGATTATCTCCAACTGCAGTGGAGGCAGAAGCACAATTTATAGGCAAAGATCGGTGTCCAAAACATGACTAATTTCTTTACTATTGAGAAAAATGAATTGAAAACTTCAATGATTAAGCTGCTGCACCTTGTAGTCCAGAAGTAATGAAAGAGAATGGGCTTGTTTAATTATTATTTATTCTTGTATTGGGTCATTGAAAAAGTACAGTCACACCGTCGGGAGCTGTTTTACATACGTTTATTTGACAAAACGTTTGTACATACGTTGATTCATTATTTTGCAGTTGGATTTAAAGGCACAATTTGTGTAGGTGTTTCGGTTGTTTGATTTGATTTGATTTATTGTCACATGTACCGAAGTACAGTGAAAAGTATTTTTCTGCGGCCAAGGGAACGTACACAGTACGTACATAGTAGACAAAAGAATAATCAACAGAGAACATTGACAAATGGTACATCGACAAACAGTGATTAGTTACAGTGCGGAACAAGGGGCCAAACAAAGCAAATACATGAGCAAGAGCAGCATAGGGCGTCATGAATAGTGTTCTTACAGGGAACAGATCAGTCCGAGGGGGAGTCGTTGAGGAGTCTTGTAGCTGTGGGGAAGAAGCTGTTCCTATGTCTGGATGTGCGAGTCTTCAGACGTCTGCACCTTCTGCCTGATGGAAGGGTCTGGAAGAAGGCAATGCCTGGGTGGGAGGGGTCTCTGACAATGCTGTCTGCCTTCCTGAGGCAGCAGGAGGTGTAGACAGAATCAATGGGAGGATGGCAAGCTTGTGCGATGCGTTGGGCTGAGTTCACCACACTCTGCAGTTTCTTGCGATCTTAGACCGAGCAGTTGCCATACCAAGCTGTGATGCAGCCAGATAGGATGCTCTGTATCACACATCTGTAGAAGTTTGTGAGAGTCGATGCAGACATGCCAAATTTCTTTAGCTTCCATAGGTCGTAGAGACATTGTTGGGCTTTCTTCACTGTTGCATCAACATGAGTGGACCAGGACGGACTATTGGTGATGTTGTCCAGAAATTAGGATTGGGAAGCTCAGAGACTAAATTGCGGAAGCAGGGGCAGCATGGTGGCACAGTGGTTAGCACAGCCTCGGTTGACTGCATGTGTGGAGTTGGCACGTTCTTTGTGGGTTTCCTCCCTCAGTCTAAAGATGTGAAGGTTAGGTGGATTGGCCATGATAAAATTGCCCTTTAGTGTCCAGGGATGTGCAGGTTAGCAGGGTTATGGGTTAGGGCGGGAGAGTGGACCTTGGTAGGGTGAACTTTCAGAGGGTCGCTGCATACTCGATGAGCGAAATGGCCTCGGCTACACTGTAGGGACTATATGATTCTATGAAGAGCGTGGAAATTAAAAGCCTTTTTTCACTATTTGGTGAGTTGACGCTGTAGTATTAGTTCTAGATGCACAAAGAAGCTTTGTTTTCACACAAAAGGTTGTTTGGTGATGGCGTGCTTCACTCACAAGAAGCTGATGAATTGAAATGTTTGAAGGGGTTGAAATTGACATTGTCTCCTTTGGGACTGTTTGTAGTCCAATGGACGCCATTTCCCAACATAATTTTGGTGCGGGATAGCTAGATTTCTGGTCGATGAGGTACCGTCCGACCTACATCGGCGGCGGGAGCCCCTCTGCTAATGAGCACCTTTTAACGTCACATTGCAATTGTGCTCCATTCTGGGTCAAGTGCCTATTCCTTTCACCTGACTCTGGGGTTACCCAGTCGCATTTGCAATGACAGCATCACAGACTTTAAGCACTCACTGCATGGAAAAAGTTTTTTTCTCATCTTTCTTTTGCGAATTACTTTAAATAGGAGCCCTTCCGTTCTCGACCCTTTCATGAGTGGGAAGAGTTTTTCTCTCTCTCTACTCCACCCAGACCCCTCATGCTTTTGAATACACCTCTCAATGTTCCCCTTAATCTTCCTTTCACTGAGGAAACCAGGCCCAACTTCTCCCATCTGTCTTTTTCCTAAAGTTCCTCATCCCTGGAATCATTCTCATGAGCCTTTCCTGCACTCTCTCCAATGTCTTCACATCTTTCCTAAAGTCCAGTGCCCAGAACTGGACACAATATTCTAGCTGAGGCTGAACTAGTGTCTTATATAGGTTCAACAAACCTCTTTGGTCTTGTACTCTATGCCTCTATTAAGAAAGCCCAGGATATTATATGCTTTACGGCAGCACGGTAGCATTGTGGATAGCACAATTGCTTCACAGCTCCAGGGTCCCAGGTTCGATTCCGACTTGGGTCACTGTCTGTGCGGAGTCTGCACATCCTCCCCGTGTGTGCGTGGGTTTCCTCCGGGTGTTCCGGTTTCCTCCCACAGTCCAAAGATGTGCAGGTTAGGTGGATTGGCCATGATAAATTGCCCTTAGTGTCCAAAATTGCCCTTAGTGTTGGGTGGGGTTACTGGTTAATGGGGATAGGGTGGAGGTGTTGACCTTGGGTGGGGTGCTCTTTCCAAGAGCCGGTGCAGACTCGATGGGCCGAATGGCCTCCTTCTGCACTGTAAATTCTATGTCTATATTATTAACCACTCTCTCAATCTCTGCTGCCATCTCCAATGACTTATGCACATGTACTCCGAGGTCCCTCTGTTCCTGCACCCCCTTTAGAGTTGTGTGGTTCATATTGTTTTGCTGTGTTTGACTGAACAAAATGAATCACTTCGCATTTCTCTACATTGAACTTCATCTGCCACCGATCTGCCCACTCCACCAACTTATCTATGTCCTTTTGAAGTTCTACACGGTCCTCCTTACAGTTTACAATGTTTCCATATTTAGAATCACCTGCAAACTTTGAAATTGTGCCTTGCTCACCAAGGTCTAGCCTATTAATCCTCTTTGGCGATCACCCGATGACGAGTATGATTGTTCACCTAAGATACTCCATGTTATTGGTCATGGGTTCTATGGGTCATTGCATGGCTGATGAGCCCGATCCTAGATTCGCATCTCCAACCGCACACTTGACAGGTGTTTCTGGGAGGTGGGATCGGTCGTCGAACTCTAGATCACTTGTATTCCTTTCTCAGGCTCCTTTTCTGGGCCTTTTCTTGCCACCGGATGTGCTCGAAGGACTGTGTCCCTTCAGGAGGTTCCTCCAAGTAGGTCTCATCTGAGCAAGGGTCTCCCAGATGTTGGTGGCTATGTTGCATTTCTTGAGGTAAGCCTTCAGGGTGACTTTGAAGAGCTACCTTTGTCATCCCCTTGTCCGAGAGCCTTCCTTAAACATGGGCGAATAAGACTTGCTTTGGCAGTCGGGACCTTGACATTCACATGGCTGACCCAGTGGAGTTGGTTTTGGACGGTCATCGCCTCGTGTTCTTGGTTCTTTCAAGGACCCTGATGTTAGTACGCCTGTCTTCCCAGCTGATGCAGACAGCATTGGTGGTACCTCTCCATGGCCTTGAGGGGGCGTCAGCACATCGTCAAAGTTTCTGAGCCATATTGAAGAGTTGGGGGGATGACTGCCTTGTACACAAGGGTCTTGGTGCCAGCACGGATGTCGCAGTCATCATAGACTCCTGTCTTTAGGCATCCGAAGGAGATGCTCACGGATTGGATACGATGTTGGGTCTCCGTACAAATGTCAGCGTTAAATGAGAAGTGGCTCCCCAGGTATGGGGAATGTTTCATGTTTGATAGGGTTTCTCCAGTGATCGTGATGGAGGGAGAGACCAGATCTTACCCTGGGGAGGTTGGTAAAGTACTTGAGTCTTCTTGAGGTTGAGGCCGAGACCGATTCTTTGGTATGCTTCTGCGAAGGTGTCGAGCATGGCTTGGAAATCCTCTTCTGAGAGAGTGTGGAGATGGTGATGTCATCCTCATACTCAAGTTCCATGAGCGATGTCAATGTCGATTTCTCCTTGGACTTCAACTGGTTGAGGTTGAAATGTTTTCCATCCAACCTGTAAACGATGTCCACTCCACTGGGAAGCTCGTTCTTGATGAGGTGAAGGATGGTGGCAGTGAAGATGGAGAAACGAATGGGGACGATGATGCTTCCCTGCTTGACTCCAGTCTTGGCCTCAAAGGTTTCTGCCTTATTTCCGTCAGTGAGGACTGAAGCCACAATTCTGTTGTGGAGGAGTCGGAGGATGTTGATGAATTTCTCTGGACAGCCAGCCTTTGACAGGGTCTTCCATGGCACTTCCCGATTGACTGAATCAAAAGACTTGATCAGACCGATGAAGGCCATGTGGAGCGGTTAATGTTGCTCCTGGCATTTCTCTTGAAGTTGCCGAGCAGAGAAATTCATGTCCGCCGGAAGCTACATTGGCTTTCCAGAAGGAGTTCTTCAGAGAATGGGAGAAGGCAGCCAGCAAAGATTTGGGCAATGATCTTCCTAGCAGTGGAGAGTAGGGATATTCCTCTATGGTTCACACAGTATGTTTTGTCGCCTTTCTTGAAGCTGGGGTGATGACGATATCCCTGAGGTCGGCAGGAATTTCTTCACTGTCCCAGATTTTCCGGAGTAGCTGATGGGTGATTTCTTCTCCTCTAAGTTTGAAAATCTCCGCAGGAATCCTGTCCACTCCTGCGGCTTTTCCATTCTTCACGTGTTTAATGGCAGCTTCCAGTATCCTCCTTACATTCAACCACAAAGTTTGAAATTGTGCCCTGTGCACCAAGGTCTAGGCTATTAATATATATCAGGAAAAACAAGGACCTCAACACTGACCCCTGGGGAATTCCACTGCAAACCTTTATCCAGCCCAATTAACAACCATTAAGCACTGCTCTGTTCCCTGTCACACAGCCAATTTTGCATCGTTGTTGCTGCTGTCCCTTTTTTTATTCAATGAGCTATAACTTTGCTCACAGGTCTGTTATGCAGCACTGTATCAAATGCCTTTTGGAAGTCCAAATACACCACATCACCCACATTGCCCTCATCAACACTCTCTGTTACGTCTTCGGAAAACTCCAGAAAGTTAATTAAACACTATTTTCCCTGGCGAAATCCATGTTGGTTTTCCTTAACCCGCCATATGTCCATGTGAGTATTAATTTTGTCCCAGATTATTGTTTCCAAAAGTTTCCCCACTACCCAAGTTTGACTGGCCTGCTGTTGCTGGGATTTCTTTGAACAAGGATGCAATGTTTACAATTCTCCAGTCCTTTGGGATGACCCAGAGTCTAAAGAAGAGTGAAAAATTGTGGCGAGCGCCTCTGCAATTTCCACTCTTGCTTCCGTGAGCATCCTTGGATACATCTCATTCAGCCCTGGTGCCTTATCCACTTTGAGTATGGAGAGCCTATCCACTACCCACCGCCTTATTAATAGTACACTCTGCCAGTGTCTGAATGACCTCCTCTGTCACTATGGCCTGGGTAGCACTATGGTAAAGACAGATGCAAAGTGCCAATTTGAAACCTCAGATATGTCCTCTGCCCCCATGCCTAAATCCCCCTTTTGGTCCCTAATCGGCCCCACTCCTCCTCTTACCACCTTTTTACTATTTATATGCTTCTAGAAAACTTTGGGATTCCCTTATCTGTTGTGTTAGCGTCCCTCAGATTAGCGGTTGATGAAAGGGAACAGGATGGAGGAGTAAATGAAGTATTGTGATTCAGCAGATGTATTTTGTGTAGTACACATTGCGCTTGGTCACATTGTCGTTAATAAGTAGTAGTATTTTGGTAGATCCTGTATTTGATGAAGTAGCTGTTGTAATTGTATATGTCATGGAAAAAGATGCAGCGGCACACCGCTGGACAAGTGGAACCTTAATTTGTTTTCATGTTGATCAGTTTTCACTTTCATGATGAGATGCTCACCGCTGACTGTGAATGAAGCTCTTCCCAGCGTACAGCCATGGGATTGTCAAAGCTCACACACCGTGAGCTCGAGATTCCTCTGTTGCAGATATGACAAGTACGTTGATTTGAAAAGAACTGCTACAACTAAAGTTGAGAAGGACCAATTCTTGCTGAAAGAACTGGGGTGAAATTCTCCGGTATCGGCGCGATGTCCGCCGACTGGCGCCCAAAACGGCGCAAATCAGTCGGACATCGCGCCGCCCCAAAGGTGCGGAATGCTCCATCTTTGGGGGCCGAGCCCCAACCTTAAGGGGCTAGGCCGGCGCCGGACGAATTTCCGCCCCGCCAGCTGGCGGAAAAGGCCTTTGGTGCCCCGCCAGCTGGCGCGGAAATTACATCTCCGGGCGGCGCACGCGCGGGAGCGTTAGCGGCCGCTGACGGCATTCCCCCGCATGCGCAGTGGAGGGAGTCTCTTCCGCCTCCGCCATGGTGGAGACCGTGGCGGAGGCGGAAGGGAAAGAGTGCCCCCACGGCACAGGCCCGCCCACGGATCGGTGGGCCCCGATCGCGGGCCAGGCAACCGTGGGGGCACCCCCCCGGGGCCAGATCGCCCCGCGCCCCCCCCCCACCCCCGGAGCCCGCCCGCGCCGCCTTGTCCCGCCGGTAAGGTAGGTGGTTTAATCTACGCCGGCGGGACAGGCATTTTAGCGGTGGGACTTCGACCCATCCGGGCCGGAGAATCGCGGGGGGGGCCCGCCAACCGGCGCGGCGTGATTCCCGCCCCCGCCGAATATCCGGTGCCGGAGAATTCGGCAACCGGCGGGGGCGGGATTCACGCCAGCCCCCGGCGGTCGGAGAATCTCGCCCCTGATCTCTTTTTCTTTGCCCTTAAGCTCCAAATTAATGGCATGTGGAAATTGATTCACTCAGAGCCCAGCCAGTAATTGTCTCTATTTTAATGGTGAGCACAATAGTATTCTGCTCCATTGCTTTGCAACTGTAATAATATGAATATGGCGTATTAGCCACTCTCCTTTGTACTGTCGTCAGGTCTTTCTATCCCTCTGCAGTTATGTACGTTCCGAGGATCCTGATGCATGTCTGACTGTGGAATTAATTATACAATTTACATATCCGAATGAATTCTCTGCGTGGTCTGCAGTTAGTTCCAACCATGGAAGCCTTTTCCTTTCAAAAAAAAAAATAGGTTCAGAGTTCATCCCATTATCAAACACAAAAACAAAACCTTTAATCGTCTCAAACTGAGGTTTATAACACCGCTAATGTTGCGGTATCGAAGTTGTAGTTTGCAACCAGGGCAAAGCGGGGAGCAAGCTGCATTGTTGCGGACAAAGCTTAAGTCAATGGTTCAACTGAGGTTCCTGCTCCGAAATATGAAAACCGACGTCTCTGCCGTAGTTGTCTGAGACTTCCTTCTCCTGTGAGGTTCAGGATAGTCAGCCAGGCTCAAGGGACATCAATCTTTTTCTGGCAGATTGTAGATCTCTGCAAAGCAGAGCAAAATACAATCCAACCTACTGCAGTTCAGGCAGAAGCGAGCTGGCATTATCCGTGCGAGATTCACAGGAACTCAAATCCGTGCCGTTCAATTCTGCAAATTCACTTTGGACAGGTGATGTTAGATGACTGTGTGATTAATTGCGATTGAGTCAGAAGGTTGTGAGTTCAAGGCCCACTCCAGGGGCATTTGTCCCATTAGGTGGATGTACAAAATCCTAAATCATTATTTGAAGAAGAGCAAGGGGATTTCTGACCAACTGATTTTCCAACATTTGGAATGGGAGTCACAGAATCAGAGGGCGCAATTTTACCCGTATTTGGCAATGTGACAGTGGGCAGGAAAAATGCCATATTGTTAGGGACATAGGGTAGGATTTTAAGGATGGCGTCCGATCCGCACTTGCCATCCTGAGAGTCAGCGCGTAACGCACAAACTGCCGACCCTCGAACTCCCACTGCCACTTGACACTCACTTGAACGTTGATTGGCAGTGGGCGGGACCTTTGTTCTCCCTTGGAAGGAAGTCCTGTGCATGATGATTGGCCGACAGCTCTTCGACCAAACCTGTCTGAAAAGAATGGAAAGAGTGGAAAACCCTAGCCACAGAATCTTTACAGTGCAGAAGAAGGCCGTTCGGCCCATTGAGCCTGCACTGGCTCCCTGAAAGTATTCTCCCTTACCCTCGTAACCTTGCACATTCTCTCTTTTCAGATAGCAATTCAATTCCATTTTGAATGCCTTGATTGAACTTTCCTCCACAAGGCCCTCTTGTGAGTCTCTTCTGTGCTCTCTCCAATGCCTTCACATCTGCTTGAGTCACTGTCTGTGCTGAGTCTGCACGTTTCTCTCTGTGGGTTACCTCCGGGTGCTCTGGTTTCCTCTCACAAGTCCCGAAAGACACGCTGTTAGGTGAATTGAATGTTCTGAATTCTCCCCCTGTGTACCCGAACAGGCGCCGGAATGTGGCGACTAGGGACTTTTCACAGTAAATTCATTGCAGTGTTAATGTAAACCTACTTGTAACAATAAAGATTATTATTGATATTATCTTTCCTCAAATATGGTGCCTGGAACTAGGCCCCGTACTCCAGATGAGGTCTAACTAGTGTCTTATACGAAGGGACAGAGAAGAGACAAATAGAGAATGAGAATAAAAATGGGGTAGCGAGCTCAAAGGGGAAAGTAAGGAATTTGGTAATATGTAGAGAGAGGGAGAAATATACAGGGGAGAAAAGTTGGGGAAGGTTTAAATTGGAAAGAGAAATTAAAATAAAGAGTAGGAAAAGAGACAGATTTTAGACTCACGTAAAAGATGGAAGGAAGTAAAATAAGAGTGAGCGCTGAGAAATTTGGATGTACATGAGAGATAGACGGAGAGAGACAACATGTATTAAAATAATCAGAGAGGATGCAGCGGTCCTGCAAAGTTAGGAGTCCTTCCGAACAAATTCCGCCACAGCCATTGATTTTCTTCCTGATATTTCTTCTTCAGCTGATCAAAATTCATTGAGAAACCCAATTATTCATTCCTCCGTCTCTATGAGACATAGAAGTCAGTGGAAAAATGTGACCTTTGTTTCAAAAGCAAGCTTTCTATGTCTGGCTTAGAATTTGGAAATTTCCAGACAGCGCACACTCAAACCTGGCTGTCTGGAGCAAAATATAAAGAAAGCTGTCCCCCCCCCCCCCTTCGACCTCTTTATATTGCACTTCAGTCACAATGCCAGAATACCTCGAGCCGTTTCACATAATGAATTACTGTTGTATAATGACTAATGTTATATAGGCAAACAGGCTTCCATTCTGTATCAGTGCAAACAACCATGTTAGAATGACCATTTAGTCTTTTTCATCAGTGTGACTGATTGAGCACTGAATATTGGCTTGAGCACTAGAGCTTTTAACTGTTAACAGCCCCTTAACTAGTAAAACAGTTAAACCAACCTTGGTTTAACGTTTTGTCCATCCATTGACATCTTCCAAAAATGCAGCACTCCCTCACTTGGCATCAGCTCCCTCAGACACGTTTCAACTCTCAACCCATAACCTTTGAGTCCAGAGAGGGTAACCCTGCTCCCTCCTGAGTGACAGTCACAGGACATGGCTGCCAGTTCCAGGAGCAGCTCCTATCCCAATGTGGAGACAAACATTTTATTGGCTGGTCCTTTTACCATGCACTCCAACAACGGCGTCTTTGCGTCATTTTTATGTGCAGCTAGACTGTTGCGCACCTGTCTAAAAATTCAAACCTGTCGTGCCAATTTTGGATGCTGTCTTGTTGGCATTTCTGAAGCCGATTGAATAGTGGAATTCATGTTTGGTGAGCAAACTATTTTAGGACTTAACTTAAATGATGAAATAAGGCAACAGATTCTTGCCACGATTGGCGACCGTAATATGAACATAAAATATATAGAACAAGACCGTTCAAACAATCCCGTCCGCGGACTTGATGATTCACAAGACCAGACAATCATTGCAGTACTGAGAGAGTGCTACCCCGTCAGAAGTGTCACCTTTTGTGTTCACCAGATCCAAGCTGATTGGTGAAGCAGAAGCCAAGGCTTTTCTTTATTGAGAGAGTTTATTGACTTGTTTAACCTTAAGAGCTCTTGTCCCACACAACCCATTGTCCCTTCCATCCCCTATTTATGTCTGCTCAAAGACAATTAATCTCCATCATCTGTTGCTCGTAACCTTGACAGACATTTTGGATGAGAGATGAAACCAAAGCCTGACCTCAATTCCTTGGAAATATTAAAAATAATTGGATTTGATTCCAGAGATGATGGGAGGGATGTCACTAAATCGGGGCAAAGTCCCATAGCGAGCGCGTTTAGCCACGTGTTTCCCGCCACTCGCAGCCTCGGGTACCTTGGGAATCTGCACATTAAAGTGAGACTAGCTGTCTCGCTTTAATATGCAGATTTGCTAACCAAGTGATCCAGTCCACAATGGCTGAAATTTACATTGCAATGTTAAATCCCGCGAGGCTTTGCGAGCCGCGTAGATCCCGGTAGTGAGTTCTCCTAGCTTCCATCAGCCGTGCTGCACCACAGTACACCACATTCTCGTAGTCTGAGCTCTGGCCTGAGTTCGGAACCAAGAATTTGGCCAACACAGAAACACATTCATCAGTCACAGGTTGTTTCCTTGCAATTCCAAAATGACCCTCTGCTCCCATAGTTACAGTTACGTCACCAATATTCCTCCATGTCTGCGATGCTTCTTCCCAATTAACACACCTGAATCATTGCAGTATCCAGCAAATGGTTTGAAAGGAAAATATCCAACTTCACCAGTATGTCGAGTAAATCTAAATTCTGGAAGAAGAAAGATTAAAACTAGCACGGTTTCAAAATGAAATAAGAGCTGGATTCCTCCTGCCCCCTCTCAGATTTATTCTTGCTGTGATAAATTGTGTTCAGTTCTGGGAGTTTCTTCATGGGTTAAGAGGCCTAAGCACCAGAAATATCCTTATTGTACTTCCCAGAAATGGTCCAATGCATCAATGACTTTTAAAGGTCAGAATTTGGCACTGTGCTCTAAATGTCACGAGTGAAATTTACAGGACTAGAACATTTCAATGTATGGGAAAATTGTTTGAGATGCTTCGTAGCTCTTGATTATCCTCATTAGTAAGGCCCTGAGAGGTTGCTTTCAGTAAATGATCAATCATAGAATTTACAGTGCAGAAGGAGGCCATTCGGCCCATCGAGTCTGCACCGGCTCTTGGAAAGAACACCCTACCCAATGTTAACCCCTCCCCCCATCCCCATAACCCAGTAACCCCACCCAACACTAAGGGCAATTTTGGACACTAAGGGCAATTTACCATGGCCAATCCACCTAACCTGCACATCTTTGGACTGTGGGAGGAAACCGGAGCACCCGGAGGAAACCCACGCACACACGGGGAGGATGTGCAGACTCCGCACAGACAGTGTCCCAAGCCGGAATCGAACCTGGGACCCTGGAGCTGTGAAGCAATTGTGCTATCCACAAGGCTACCGTGCTGCATACATGAATATTTGCATTCATGTTCTTTGCTTTCATTGTGAGCACTGTACACTGCCCTGAGGAAACACCTTCACATATCAATGTCATTAAACATTACGAACCAGTTTTACACACTCAAGTGAGATAATGGATTTTGGGAAAATACCTGTCTTAGCACACCTACCTCTGGAAAGTGTTCTGAATGGCACGATTTTCACTCCAGGGGTTTGGGGGGGCAGGTGAAGTGGAGGTAGGGAGAGGGTGGTGGTGGTGGAAAGGTACGGGATGGCTGGCTCACCACTCCTGAATGCAGATCAGAGGTCACGGGCTGCTGCGTTTTGAGATGGGCTGTATTTAGTGTCCACCTTGACCCTATCATGGAGTTTGATGAAGAGGCATGGAAGGATTGAGGCTCGTGTGGAACATAAATCCTGGCTGAATGGCCTGTTTCAGTGTATGTTATACAGCATATCCTCAGGTGCAATATTGAACTGACCCTGATCTGTTACTTGTAAACTGAGAAACATGTCAACTATGATTGAATGGCAGAGCAGACTGGATGTGCCGATGGCCTAATTCTGCACCTATGTCCTATGGCCTTATGGACATAAAGGGCGATGCAGAGATTTCAAAGACGTGGAAGGAGTTATCTTCGTATCCTGGCCAACGTTTTCCACTCCACAAACATCACCAAAATTAAATGGTCTGGTTGTTCATTCCACTGCTACTTTTGGGACATTGCTCTGGGCAAGTTGATCCCCATGTTTGCCAAAGTAACAGCAGCCTGGGGCCCACTAAACCACTGCACTGTCCCAATGTTAATGGCATTTGAATTGTTGCAGAAGGTGTAGCCACTTAAATTGGCCAACTCCCGATTCAAAATGGCGAACGGCAAAGGCTGATGGGAAAGTCAGCCAACAAGACAAAAACCAGCAGCTGCAGGTTTCGGTAAGTAAGAGGTTAGGTAGGTAGGTACTGCACAGACAGTGAAGAGAGGAGAGTGAATGAATTGTATCCTCTTTGTAACGAGTTGCAAATAAACATTGGTGAAAGTGGACAAGCCAAGTCGCCTGCTGGCGTCTTTGTTTGGCAGCTTTTGTCATCCGCAGCTTTGCATTTTTATTAATTTTTCATTCTGGGCAGCACCTATTATTAAAACACTCGATGGCTGTGATTCTGCGACCTCGCTCACAGCGAATCCTGCTGAAAGTGAATGGAGTTTTGGCTGGGATGCCAGATTCTCTGTCCTCGCTTGCATTGGGGCAGCAATGGATGAGGTTGGCGAATCCTGGCCAATGTGGCATTCTGCTTGCCCCTCCCTTCAGGTTTAGGTGTGTCCCTTTAAGCCACTTGTAATCAATGCTCAGATCAGTTAAAGCACAGACTAGTTTTCTTCATGTGTTAAGAACTTAAAGCTCAAAAGTGAAGCAGACAGAAGCTCAGGACCAAAATGGCCTCAATGTTTGAAAATAAATCTGAAATAAAAACAGAAAATGCTGAAAACATTCAGTAGGTCTGGCAGCAACTGTGAAGGGGGCAACACAGTTAATGTTCAAGCTCGTTGACCTTTCATTAAAATGTTAATTGTTGTTCGATCAATGAATTATGCAGAATGAAAAGTGCTCATTAGCTTCAGATGCATGGCAGAAGACATGAGCTTTATTTTGAAATATTGCTTTGCATTTGTACTGATGGCTGGTGTCTGAGCACCTTGAACCTTTTCTGATGTATCGTTTGCTAGTCACTGCTGGGATTGCGAACCACAACCCCGAGGAAGAGGCTCGATTAGAAATGCCACCACATTCAGCTGGCATGAACCAGACTACTGAAGGAGGCTGGGGAAGAGACAGCAGAGGCATTAACTGTAGTTTTGCGACAATCTTTGGAAACAAGAAAATTGTGCCAAAGGACCAGAGGGCAGTGAATGTTGCACTTCTATTCAACAAAGGCGGAAGGATGAACTGAGAAATTATATTTGAGGAGTGGAGAGGGGGGAGAGTTAGTCTTAACTCTGTGTTAGATGGCGCTGTGTTCAAGCTTGTTTGAGGGTTTGATCATATAAGGATGAGTACCGCACTGTGGAAAGCACCTCATGCCAGCTGTGCTGTTAAATTAAGCCTTTGCCTGCCGAATCGGGAGAATGCAACGGATCCCACCACTCTATTCAAAGAACAGGGGAGGCCTCTTGCCAAATACACATCCCTCAACCAAAGCCCCCAAACAAATTGGCCGTTAATCTTATTGCTGATTTTAGGACCTTGCTGGAGGCACATTCGCTGCCACATTTCCCTTTGTAGCAATAGTGACCATAGTTCAAGAAATAAAATAGTAATTCGCTGGTTGGGAAGCATTTCTGGTTAAGTCGCGGAGATGAAAATTGTGATAAAAATGTTCCATTCTATATGCAGTCGTGCAGGACAGTTATATGCAGTTTTCATGGAATAATAGGCCAAGTCAGAATATAATCTCTAAAATATTGTCAAAAATCCCACTGTACCACATGTCATGTGAGAGTACCTTTAAGAAATGGTTGTTTAAGAAATGTACCGTTAAGAAATGGAGCTACCCATGTTACTGGAGTGATGTCAGAGTGTGGGTGGAGCTGAGCTCTCCTTCTGCTTTTTAGTTTCAGTTTGAGAAAAGCTTGGGTGTGTCTGTGTTTTTCAGTGAGCTGCATCTGAAGTAGAGCTGTACTGTTGATCTCTGCCATCCAAAGACTATCTATGGATCACTTGGTGAACCCAGAATTGTAAAAGGTCTCAGTATTGAATGTAAACCTAATGTGCTCCTGTTTGAAGGTTTGTTAAGTCTTTTGGATGTTAAAAGGACAGCTTACAGGGTTACTTAGTGTTGTAGTCTTTGGGGTTGTAGTTGAATTAATGGTTGCTTAGATGTTCACTGTTTGTTTTTAAAAAAGGTTAACTTGCGTTCATAGAATAAACATTGTTTTGTTTTTAAAAATACTTGTCCTTTTCTGCTGTACCACACCTGTAGAGTGGGCCGTGTGCTCCCCATTCCACAATCTATTAAAAGTTGTGGGCCTGGTGAACTCCATGATACACTTTGGGATTCTCTAAACCCTAGCCCATAACACACATAATAAAAATGGAACTTGATATAACTGTGTACTGTAATCAGTTGTTCAGTCATATATTGGCCTGAAGCCTGAAATCCTCTTGCTTGACTTTTGCAGTTTCTAAGTGGCTTTGATTACTGGATGTGCCAATTTGCATCATGAAGGAGCATTAAAGATACAGGCCAGCAGCCAAACATCGCAACCATGATTTGGACTGTAGTTTCCATCTGAGCATTACCTCTGGAGACCAACTAAGAAGAAAGGAACTGATTGTCTTCACTTGTACTTTTGAGTGGGTGGACTGGTGTTTGGAACCATGTGGAATTATCTTATTTAGGGCACGACTGTCAAATGAAACAACCATAATGGAGAAAACCGAAATGAAGGATAAATATTTTTACCCTTCCGGGACCAATTGGAAGTCCAGCATCTTCATTGCCAGGCGCACTCGGAACACAGCCCCTCCAAATTTCAAGCCAAACTGGGCAAGATGTGGAACATGCCTTCCCACTCCTAGTCAGGTAAAGTCTCCATAGTCCCAGGTGGCCATCGGCTGCTTTCCCCTTTGAGGGGGAAAGCTAACTGTTGGTGACATAACCTTAGGATCACCACACCTCAGGCAAAGGGGCAAGGATGAGAAGACGGGGCCTTCATGAATAACCTCAGCCACTACGGGAATTGAACCTACGCTGCTGGCCTCGCTCTGTATCACAAACCAGTTGTCCAGCCAAATTCTGGATCGCCCCTTCAGATACCTATTTCTAATATCAGGCCTCTTTCCTTACGCTGCCCATATCTCCCTCTTTCATGCTGTTAGGTTACATTGAGTCCATATCCTCATGCATAGATATATAGAAAATAGAAGCAGGAGGAGGCCATTCGGCCCTTTGAGCCTGCTCCACCATTCATTCTGATCATGGCTGATCATCAAGTTCAATACCCTGATCTTGCCTTCCCTCCCATATCCCTTGATCCTTTTAGCCCCAAGAGCTACATCGAATTCCCTCTTGCAATTACACAATGCTTTGGCCTCAACTACTTCCTGTGGTAGTGAATTCCACAGATTCACCACTCTCTGCACGAAGAAACTTCTCACCTCAGTCCTAAAAGGTTTATCCCTTATCCTCAAACTATGCCCCTTAGTTCTAGACTCCCCCGCCATCAGGAACATTCTTTCTGAATCTACCCTGTCTAATCCTATTAGAATTTTGTGAATTTCTATGACATCCCCTCTCATTCTTCTAAACTCCAATTAATATAATCCTAACCGACTTAGTCTCTCCTCATATGACAGTCCCGCCATCCCAGGAATCAGCCTGGTAATCCTTCGCTGCACTCCCTCGACAGCAACACCATCCTTCCTTAGATGAAGACACCAGAACTGCGCACAATACTCCAGGTGCTGCCTCGCCAATGCCCGATACAATTACAGTAAAATATCCCTATTCCTCTACTCAAATCCTCTCGCTATGAAGGCCAATATACCATTTGCCTTCTTTACTGCCTGCTGTACCTACACGCTTACTCAGGGAATAATGCACGAGGACACCAAGGCCTCTTTGAGTATCCACCTCTCTCAATTTACACCGATTTAAATGATAATCTACCTTCCAATTTTTGCAACTGAAGTGGAAACTTCACATTTATTCACATTATACTGAATCTGCCATACATATGCCCACTCAGTCAGCCCGTCCAAATCCCACTGAAGCATCTTTGCAGCCTCCCCACATCTCACCCTCCCATAACTTTGTATCATCTGCAAATTTGTAGATAATACATTTAGTTCCCTCGTCCAAATCACTGATATAAGTTTGGGTCCTAGCATAGATCCCTGCGGTACCCCACTAGTCATTGCCTGCCAATCGGAAAAAGACACATTTATTCCAACGATTTGCTTCCTGCTTGCTAACCAGCTTTCTATCCATCTCAAGACCCTACCCACAATCTCTAACGCTTTAATTTTACAGAGTAAAGTCATGGCCTCAGCACCAAACTTCCCGCTCTCCACCCTCCTCTCATCAGAGTTAAGGGAGCGGAAAACAAGATGGCCGATGGAGTATAATGCAGGGGAGTGTGAATTTATTCACATTGGTCGTAAGAATCGAAAAGCAGATTTTTAAGAAAAGGAATGGAACTGGTAAATGTTGATGTTCAAAGAGACTTGTTCAAAGAAGGTTAATATACAGATACAGAAAGCAATTAGGAAGACAAATAGCATGATGGCCTGTATTGACAGGGGATTGAAGTACAATTCTGTGATTCCATTCTTGAACACATTTAAGGCTGTGGTAGACCGACTTTTCATTTCTCGTTGAAATAAGGGATGTGGGGAGCAGGTGGGAAAATGGGATCTTAAGCCTAAGGTCAGCCATGATTGTATTGAGTGCCGCAATGGGCTCGACGGACCATCCGGTCCAATCGTGCTTCTACTTCCCGTGTTCTTGAACGTGCTCAGACCCTGTTGCCCACTCTGCGAAGCTGTTCTGCTCAGTATGGTAATTTTGCTTTCCCCAGCCAGACCTACACCCATGTCTGCTCCTCACCCCAGTGATGAATAGGGGCTGAGAAGACCACTTGGTGCATTTGCGAATCCTTTTAGAAATATTCGTGCAGGGCAGTGTCATGCCTGTCTCTGTACAATTGTTATCAGCTTTCGTTGGAAAGCTATTTGAATTCAGCAAGAGGAAGAGAAAATTCATCCCAAAGGTCTCTGTAATAAGACCTGTAAATAATTGGGGAATTCTTGACATGCCTTCACAAGCTGTATGCAGACACCGACAGTTATAATTAAATTTCTATGGAGTCATGACCGGATTTCTCAATTTGTATTGTATTGTTGACTTCTGTAAAAATAAGTGGGAGTAGAGAAGTGTGACGTGATAGGATCATATTCTCCAACATGAGTGAACCGTCGGCCACAGAAATTGACTGCAAGTCCATCCCTGGCCTTTGAGTTGTTTAGGTGTATAATAATTCCAGGATGGGCGAAATAACTAAACAAACTATTTATTGTAAGGAATAAACCTTGTGCAGAGTATAAGAAATGTGCTACTGACTACTTCAACTCCAGTCCCCAGATTGGCTGGGAAAATGCGCTCGGCTCCAGGATTCGTGCTCTCCGGGCCGATTGGCCGACCGGGTCACATGACCCCCGAAACCTTGCCCTCTTAAAGGGGCTCGCTACTGCAAGGTGGCAAGCTGAACCGCCAGCTTCGGCTGTGTTTGTTTGAAGCCCCCATTTTCTGAAGCGAGCTTCCAGAAAACATAGATCTTTAGTGAGTGTTTCCTCAACGTCCTGGAGTTCCTTGGCCTGGAAAAGCAGGGCCATATCCTCAGCATTTGTGAAGAACCATGACTCTCATGGGAGGGTGATCACTGGTATAGATGGTGAAGCGATAGAATTGGAGACAGAAATCTTTGTGTGGTCCTCATCTTAATGTAAGTCTGTCGACCTGAATGCTAATGCTGTCAAGAAGGTAACTGAACCCCAGCGACACAGGCTTCTGGGCGAAGTAGTCAATACCCATGGGAAGATGGTGTGACTTTGGAGTCTGTCAGAATGGGAAGAGGAACAGCTAAGGCCTGTTAATGATCTCATTCACACCCCTTCAGCATATGACCAGAATTTTGGACTCCGTTAGTGAGTCAGTGCATTTAAAAAAAAACGCACAAAATGGCTGGTGTGCCCTGATATTTCTGTGTTTATTTCCGTCATGGTTATATTGTGAGGTCGGGTTGCCAATTTTGGTCAAATCTGTTACTGGAGGTTTTAACATGTGACCTCCTGCCTCCAAAGGCCCTGCTCCCTCCCACGCTTCTCCATTGATCACTTAAGGCCTACCCAAGCTGGGCTGGATTCTCCGATTCTGAGACTAAGTGCTGATGCCGGTATGGGTGCAGAAACGGTGCAGAACGGCCACCGATCCCCCATTTGGTAGAGGGCTAGCCCCTGGCTCTAGCTGCGGATACGGCCGGAGAATTGCCTGGTCCGTGGCCACGCAGGCACACAGCGGCGGCCTGAAGCGGCTGCGCCGTGCAACATGGCGCCAGCTGTGCGCGGACCCGGCCTGCAAAATAGCGCCCCCCTTTGGACAGACTCGCCATCCCCGGACTCTTTCTCCCCCCCCCACCCCCCTGCCAGTGCCCCCAGCCCCCGCTGCCCGCAGATCGGTTCTCCCCGACTGTGGCGGAGCTGGACTCAGTCCGCAGCACCCACACGACTTCCCGAAACAAAATAGCATGAATGATCCACGCCGTCAGAAACTTGGCGCATCGGGGGCGGAGGGTCTCATAATGTTCTGAGGCCGTCCATAGGGCATGCAGCGTACTCCTAGAGTACACTATTTTGGAGGGGGCGGAGCATCGCAAAAGCGGTGCCGTCCCCGATTTTGCCGCCATTGTGGATTCTCCTGACGATTGCCAAAGGATATTTCAGCATCGGAGACCGAAGAATTCCACCCTTTATGTTATCCAACTGGACGATTCTTTCCTGTGAATGGTTTTTGTCCCATCTCTAATATTTTTAGAACTAAAAAGCAAGATGGTTCAAAGGAAATTAAATAATGTCATGTTGTCTGAAGGGTTCTTCTCCAAGATTGCTTGCAACAGTGTCCTGGACATTATCCTTGAATTCCCAGAGACTAAAGCCAAACTAGAGGGCAGAAACAGTCCTGGTGGTCCTCAGCTAGACCACTGATTAAAGCATTAGGTGCTGTTGAGTCATTTGGTGCAAGTTCCCTCTTCCCCAGGCTTGTCAGTCACTATTTTCACTTGACCTAAGAGCATTGATGGAATCCTGAGGGCTTGGGGGTTGCCTTTCCGGATAGCAGGAAGTCCTTTTCAGTATTTGGGGGTCCAGATAGCAAGGGACTGGGGTAAATTCCGGGGGTTGAACTACACAAATCTTGTAGGGAAGGTTAAGGCAGATCTGCGAAGGTGGGACGGTCTCCCACTATCCCTGGTTGACCGAGTGCAATCGGATGAGATGAATGTATTGCGGAGATTTTTATTTTTGTTTCAGTGCCTCCCGGTGTTCCTGCCCAAGGTGGAGGGGAGGAGACGTGCTCGGATAAGGGTGTGAAGGCAAAGTGGGCAGAGGAGCTGGGGCCCATCTAGAAGGAGGTTTGTAGTGAGGCACTGAGGAGGGTGAATGCGACCTTGTCCTGTGTGGGACTGAGTCTCATTCAGCTAAAAGTAACGTTTTGAGCACACCTTATGAAGGCTAGAATGAGTCAGTTTTTCGATGGGTTGGAGGATCGATGTGAGCGGTGTTCGTGGGGGCCGACGTATCACCCGCGCATGTTCTGATCGTGCTCAAAGCTGATGGGCTTCTGGAGGTCCTTTTTTGATGTTATGTCGGCAATCCTGGGCATTGGGTTGGAGTCTTGCCCACTGGTGGTTATTTTGGGGGTTTCGGATGTACTGGAACGCCGGACGGAGGTGGGGGGCAGATGTCCTGACCTTTGTCTCACTTGTGTCAAGAAGACGGGTGGATTGTCTTGGGCTGAAGGTCGACTTACACCGCCAACACCTCGGTGTGGCTGGATGACTTGATGGACTTTTTGCACCACGAGAAGGTCAAGTTTACCGTGAGAGGGTTGGTGGAAGGGTTTTACCATACATGGCAGCCGTTTATAATGTACTTTAAAGTGTGGGTCACTGTTTTTTTTAAATAAATTTAGAGTGCCCAATTCATTTTTTCTAATTAAGGGGCAATTTAGTGTGGCCAATCCACCTAGCCTGCACATCTTTGGATTGTGGGGGCGAAACCCATGCAAACACAGGGAGAATGTGCAAACTCCACACGGTCAGTGACCCAGAGCCGGGATCGAACCTGGGACCTTGGCGTCATGAGGCAGCAGTGCTAACCACTGTGCCACCATGCTGCCCACAAGAGTTGGTCACTGTTCACTGTTGGGAGGGCGATAGGGTGGGTGTGGGGTTTTAGTGGTGAGGTTATATTGTGGTAGGGGAAAGTGGTGGGGTCTTACTGTTTAGCTGTTATTATGTGTTATTGTATGCTTTGTATAAATATTGTTAAAAATTATAATAAAAATATTTCCAAAAAACAAGTGATGAAATCCTGCAACACTTCAGGACCCGTTCAAATCAAACAAAGTCCCATCTGTGTGAAGTCCTTTTTATTTTTTCGTGGACTTGTGTTTATCTTTCATCTGGTGGAGATTTGTGCCGGGGAGAAGGCCTGAAAGGAAGCTTAGTTTTCTGGAAGAATGATTTTTGTTTACAGTCTGTGAATAGGTTTTGTCCGACACAAACACATTCCACAAACGCAAGCCCGAACGTGAAAGATTGGAGTTCATTTATGACTTGAGTATGTAAACGGTGGAAGGTCCTTCGAGTGGCTGGTGACACTTGGCTAATCTTGTGCTATTTCATTCAGCAGGCACAATATTGGAATATAGGCAGGCCTGAAGGCCCAGTGCACTGTCCCTACAATAGTTGGGAATTCTTCTCTTTGCATTTTGGTCACTTCCTTGCCTGAAGCCACTAACATCTTGCTGCAGTACATCTGTCAGCACCACATGTTTCAGGTTCCTCATGTAGGCATCAATCTTGACTGAGTCTAAACCGCACCTATTGGCTATTTGACACTGCAGATGTTCACAATCGTTCCAAATAACTCTCTTCGCCCACTTTCTAGCAAGTGTCATTGGATAGCTATCAGCTTGAAATCTCTGGTTAGCTACTCCTCATTTGGTGCCACAAGTGTGTGCTTAATTCAATTCTAGTGACCCAATCCCAACTTGAGGACAATTCACAGCAGGTTGAAGTCGGGACGCTTTGTCATCGAATCCCTACAATGTAGAAGGAGGTAATTCGACCCATTGAGTCTTCACCATCCCTCCGAAAGAACACCCTACCCAGGTTCACTCCCCCGTCCACTCCGCAACCCGGTAACCTAACCTGCACATCCTGGACACTAGGGTGCAAATTTAGCATGGCAGGTCCACTTAACCTACGCATCTTTGGACTGTGGGAGGAAACCGAAGCACCCGGAGGAAGGCCAGGCAAACACAGACTGATGGTGCAAACTCCACACTGACAGACACCCAAGGCCGGAATCGAACCTTTTTTATTAGTTTACTTTGGGAGTTGGGAACGCCCAGTGTGATCCTTTACATTCCAGGATTTAGCATTTCTTTCTTTTAATTAACAGTAAAATGTTGCAGACAAATTATGCCTGGGCAGCACGGTAGCACACGTGGCTCGCACTGTGGCTTCACAGTGCCAGGGTCCCAGGTTCGATTCCCTGCTGGGTCACTGTCTGTGCGGAGTGTGGTGAACCACTGTAATAGGAGATGTAAGGTAGGACCTGCACTACAAGTTCGCCGGTAGCTCCTGCCGGCTGGCTCCGCCCACGGAGAATGGTATAAATATGCATGACCTCCAGTGCCCTGCCATTTCGCCAGCTGCAGCAGGAGGCCACACATCTGACTGTAATAAAGCCACAGTTGTACCCAACTTTAGTCTTTGTGCAATTGATCGTGCATCAATTTATTACAGTCAGATTTTCCACAGAATGGATATCAGAATTAAGCCCGATCGCCTGCAGCTAGATCCGCACTCGCCCGACGCCAGGAAAGACTTTACTCACTGGCTAGCATGTTTTGAGGCCTACATCAACGCGGCAGACCCCGCGCCAACAGAGGCTCAGAAGATAAATGTCCTGTACCCAAGACTGAGCTCTAGCGTGTTCCTGTTGATCCAAGACGCCATAAATTACACAAAAGCAATGGAACTCCTCACAGAACACTAGGCGCAGAAGACGAACACACTCTTCGCCAGGCATGTACTTGCCACCCGCTTGCAACTACCTGGTGAGTCCATCGAAGACTTCTGGCGCGCCCTAATTCCGCTCGTCCGGGACTGTGACTGTCAGGCCATCACGGCCGCCGCACACTCTAATCTCATGCGTGATGCCTTCGTGACGGGGATTGCGTCGGACCGCATCCGAGAACGATTGCTGGAAGGGGCCACGCTCGAACTGGCGGAGATGAAAGCCTTGGCGCTCTCCATGATGGTCGCATCCCGTAATGTACAATCGTACCTCTCCCGCTGTGCTGCCCACCCTTCTACTGCTTCCAGCCCTCCTGGATCCCGCCGACGACCTCCTCAGCCGGGGCCCTGCCTTCGCAATACGCTTGTGCCGCATGCCGATCCGCGCACCCCGGGGGTCCCCGCTGCTACTTCTGCGGTCAGCAGAAGCACCCCCGCCAACACTGCCCAGCCCGCACTGCCGTTTGTAAAGCCTGCAGTAAAAAGGGCCACTTCACGGCTGTGTGCCAGGCCCATGCAGTCGCTGCGATCGCGCCGGGCATCGCCCCCTCCCCCAGACCAGATGCACAATGGGAGCCGCCATCCTCTCCCCCCAGGTCTATGTGCGACCAATGAGCGCCGCCATCTTGTTCCCCTTCGGCCACGTGCGCCCATGGGCGCCGCCATCTTGTGCCGACCCCGCAATGTGCACCATGGGCGCTGCCATCTTGTCTCCCACAGGGTCTCCGGACATCCCGACATCGGAACCGCGCACACTCGTCACCCGAAGCATCCGATGGCTACCTGCAGCTCGCTTCGATGACGCTGGACCAATCTCGCCCGCAACCTGGCCACTGCGTCGACGACTGTTAAAATCAACGGCCACGCGACCTCGTGCCTGCTGGACTCCGGGACCACCGAAAGCTTCGTTCACCCAGATACGGTAAGGCGCTGCTCCCTCGCGGTCCACCCTGCCAATCAAAGGATCTCCCTCGCCTCCGGATCCCACTCCGTCCCGATCCGAGGCTTTTGTACAATCACCCTCACAGGGCATAGAATTTAATAACTTCCGCCTCTATGCCTCTGCATTGCACTCCTGTTGGGCCTGGACTTCCAGTGCAACCTCCAGAGCCTCACCCTCAAATTCGGCGGGCCCTTAGAACATAGAACATAGAACAATACAGCGCAGTACAGGCCCTTCGGCCCACGATGTTGCACCAAAACAAAAGCCATCTAACCTACACTATGCCATTATCATCCATATGTTTATCCAATAAACTTTTAAATGCCCTCATTGTTGGCGAGTTCACTACTGTAGCAGGTAGGGCATTCCACGGCCTCACTACTCTTTGCGTAAAGATACCCTTACCCCCCCCTTACCGTTTGCGGCCTCGGTACCCTCAAGGTCGATCCCCCCTCCCTTTTTGCCAATCTAACTGTGGATTGCAAGACCGTTGCCACTAGGAGCAGACGGTACAACACCCAGGACAAGACCTTCATCAGGTCCGAAGTCCAGCGGCTGCTGAAGGAGGGTATTATCGAGGCCAGCAACGGCCCCTGGAGAGCCCAAGTGGTAGTGGTTAAAACTGGGGAGAAACACAGGATGGTCGTGGACTACAGCCAGACCATCAATCGGTACACGCAGCTCGATGCGTACCCCCTCACACGCATATTTGATATGGTCAATCAGATTGCACAGTACCGGGTCTTCTCAACAATTGACCTGAAATCTGCCTACCACCAGCTCCCCATCCAGAAGTTTGACCGGCCATACACAGCCTTCGAGGCAGACGGTCACCTCTACCACTTCCTTAGGGTCTCTTTCGGTGTCACAAATGGGGTCTCGGTCTTCCAAAGAGAGATGGACCGAATGGTTGACCAATACGGTTTGCGGGCCACCTTTCCGTACTTAGATAATGTCACCATCAGCGGCCATGACCAGCAGAACCACGATGCCAACCTCGATAAATTCCTCCGCACTGCCACTCTTCTCAACCTGACCTACAACAAAGAGAAGTTTGTGTTCAGCACGACCCGGTTAGCCATTTTGGGCTATGTAGTCCAAAACGGACTTCTCGGATCGACCCCGAGCGCATGCGCCCCCTCATGGAACTTCCCCTCCCCCACTGCCCCAAGGCCCTCAAACGCTGCCTGGGGTTCTTTTCCTACTTCGCTCAGTGAGTCCCAAACTATGCGGACAAGGCCCGCCCACTCATTCAGTCCACCCAATTCCCCCTCGCGGCCGAGGCACAACATGCTTTCACCCGCATCAGAGCAGACATCGCCAAGGCCGGGAAGCGCGCAATGGACGAGTCACTGCCTTTCCAAGTAGAAAGCGACGCTTCAGACGTCGCCCTTGCCGCCACTCTAAACCAGGCAGGCAGACCCGTGGCATTCTTTTGCCGCACTCTTCATGCCTCTGAAATTCGACACTCATCCGTCGAGAAGGAGGCCCAAGCTATCGTTGAAGCTGTGCGGCATTGGAGGCATTACCTGGCCGGTAAGAGATTCACTCTCCGTACGGACCAACGGTCGGTAGCCTTCATGTTCAATAACACACAGCGGGGCAAGATCAAAAATGATACAATCTTGTGGCGGAGAATCAAGCTCTCCACCTATAAATACGAGATCTTGTATCGCCCCGGTAAACTCAACGAGCCCCCAGACGCCCTCTCCCGAGGTACATGTGCCAGCGCACAAGTGGACCAACTCCGGGCCCTACACGACAGCCTTTGTCACCCGGGGGTCACTCGATTGTACCATCTGGTCAAAGCTCGCAATCTGCCCTACTCCGTCGAGGAAGTAAGGACAGTCACCAGGGACTGCCGGGTCTGTGCGGAGTGCAAGCCGCACTTCTACCGGACGGTGAGCGCCTGGTGAAGGCTTCCTGCCCCTTTGAACGCCTCAGCATGGATTTCAAAGGGCCCCTCCCCTCCACCGACCGTAACACGTACATTCTCAGTGTGGTCGATGAGTACTCCAGATTCCCCTTCGCCATCCCATGCCACGATATGACGTCTGCCATGTCATCAAGGCCCTCAGCACCATCTTCGCTCTGTTCGGTTTCCCCGCCTACATCCACAGTGACAGGGGATACTCATTCATGAGTGATGAGCTGCGTCAGTTCCTGCTCAGCAGGGGTATAGCCTCCAGCAGGACGACCAGCTATAACCCCCGGGGAAACGGGCAAGTAGACGGGAGAATGTGACGGTTTGGAGGGCTGTCCAGCTGGCCCTACGGTCCAGGAACCTCCCAGCCTCTCGCTGGCAGGAAGTCCTCCCTGACGCTCTGCACTCCATCCGGTCACTATTGTGCACCGCCACTAATAACACACCCCATGAACGTGTTTTTACCTTCCCCAGGATGTCCACATCCGGGGTGTCGCTCCCGACTTGGCTCGCTGCTCCAGGACCGGTCCTTCTCCGTAGGCATGTCCGACTCCACAAGGCGGACCCCTTGGTGGTCATGGTTCACCTGCTCCATGCCAACCCTCAATATGCCTACGTTGAGTTCCCCGACGGCTGCCAAGATACTGTCTCACTCAGGGACCTGGCACCGTCAGGTTCCACCCCAACACCACCCCCGACCAATGCGCCCCCCCCCCCCCACCGCGCCACCAATATTGACCCCACCAGACCACCCCCCCCCTTTTCCGTACAAGAGGACGAAGAGGACTTTGGCACGCTCCTGGAGTTCCTCGATGACTAGCCAGCATCTGCACCGCCACCACCGCCATCGGTGCCACCTCCACCACCGCCAGCACTGATTTCGCCGCCACCATTGCGCCGCTCCCAACGAAGCGCCAAAGCACCGGACCGACTGAACCTTTGATGGACTCCAGACCGTCAACATGGACTTTTCTTTCCCTACCACTGTACATAATTGCACTAATTGTATATAGTTTCACGTCACACCTGCCGGACTCATTTTTAACAGGGGGTGAATGTGGTGAACCACTGTAATAGGAGATGTAAGGTAGGACCTGCACTACAGCTTCGCGGTAGCTCCTGCCGGCTGGCTCCGCCCAGGGAGAACTGTATAAATATGTATGACCTCCAGTGCCCTGCCATTTTGCAAACTGCAGCAAGAGACTACACATCTGACTGTAATAAAGCCACAGTTGTACCCAACTTTAGTCTTTGTGCAATTGATCGTGCATCACGGAGTCTGCACGTTCTCCCCGTATCTGCGTGGGTTTCCTCCAGGTGCTCCGGTTTCCTCCCACAGTCCAAAGATGTGCAGGTTAGGTGGATTAGCCATGCTCAATTGCCCTTAGTGCCCAAAAAGGTTAGTTGGGGTTATTGGGTATGGGGAGAGGATGGAAGTAAGGGCTTGGGTGGGTCGGTGCAGACTCGATGGGCCGAATGGCCGCCTCCTGCACTGTATGTTCCATGTTGTGGTTGTGTTGCATATTCCGCCCTTATCAGCATCACCTGGGACCCTGGAGCTGTGAAGCAATTGTGCTATTCACAATGCTACCGTGCTGCCCTAAATTGACATTTAGTTAAAGGAATAACCCCCCCCCCAATCGCCCCCACATCATCCCCGCATCGTCCCACCAGATAAAGAACTCCCCAACATCCCTGGTTCGATCCCGGCTTGGGTTACTGTCTGTGCGGAGTCTGCACATCCTCCCCGTGTGTGCGTGGGTTTCCTCCGGGTGCTCCGGTTTCCTCCCACAGTCCAAAGATGTGCAGGTTAGGTGGATTGGCCATGAAAAATTGCCCTTAGTGTCCAAAATTTCCCTTAGTGTTGGTTAGGGTTACTGGGTTCTGGGGATAGGGTGGAGGTGTTGACCTTGGGTCAGGTGCTCTTTCCAAGAGCTGGAGCAGACTCGATGGGCCGAATCAACTCCTTCTGCACTGTAAATTCTCTGAAGAACATTGGCGCGGTTTACAACGGGTATTGAAAAATGCAAAGCAATAAAGAGGAGCCCGCTGGGGCCACAAAGTTTAGCAGAGGGCAGCATGGTAGCATCCTGGTTAGCACAGTTGCTTCACAGCTCCAGGGTCCCAGGTTCGATTCCCAGCTTGGGTCACTGGCTGTGCGTAGTCTGCACGTTCTCCCCGTGTGGGTTTCCTCCGGGTGCTCCGGTTTCCTCCTACAGTCCAAAGATATGCACTTTAGGTCAACTGGCATTGATAAATTGCCATGAGTGTCCAAAAAGGTTGGGTGAGGTTACTGGGTTACGGGGTAGGGTGGAGGTATGGGCTTGGGTGGGGTGCTCTTTCCAAGGGCCGGTGCAGACTCGATGGGCTGAATGGCCTCCTTCTGCACTGTAAATTCTATTGAGTGGGATATGCCCAGGCAGGTCCTTTGCACTGCCCTTATCTGTGGGAATGGGTTGCCCCAGTGCTTGTTGGGAGTGGGGGTTTGCCTTGGTGCTTGCTCCCATTTGTGCGGGTTGGGGGGTTGGTGTCACCTGTGTCCATGTCCCTGTGTCCGTGTTTTAACACAGATCAGGGTGCCCTTTAAAAGCAGTGCCCCGATTTCTGTGGGGCTGGTGTTGCTAGCTCTATCAGGCTCCGCCCCGGCAGCCTGATGGCATAAGCCACACCCCCAGATGTTTGGTACACAAGAGTACCAGATCATCTGAAGAGAAAGGTTGGCTGGAGAGCTACAGGTCGGTTTTCTCGCCTCAACCAGCACTCTATAGAGTTCAAATTTACACCCTACATATCTCTACCAGGATAGAAAGAGAAATAATTGATGAATAGTTGCACGTTAAAAGGTTGAAGTGTCAATCACACTAGTTCACTTGAGTCAAAAGGTGCCAGGTTCAGATCCTGGGTCAGCTTGGATGATAAACTCGGGATGTGGGCAAGACCTTATTTAATGTCAATCTTCAATTTCTCTGGGAGGCTACTTTCTTGAACTATGTTGTTGAAGCAGCAATGATGAAAGAATGGTGGGATCAGACAGTGGTTTGGGTTCATTGGAATTGTGTACAGTGGGAGTGAACTGGAACAGGTTTGCGTCCATTGGAATTGTGTACAGTGGGAGTGAACAAGAACGGGTTAGGGTCCATTAGGATTGTGCACAGTGGGAGTGAACAAGAACGGGTAAGGGTCCATTAGGATTGTGTACAGTGGGAGTGAACTGGAAGGGGATTGATTCATTGGGGTTTTTGATCCATTGGGATTGTGTACAGTGGTAGTGAACGAAAAGGGGTTTGGGTCCATTGGGATTGTGTATCGAGGGAGTGACCAGGAAGGGGTTTGGCTCCATTCGCACTGTGTACAGTGGGAGTGAATGGGAAGGGAATTCTGGGTTGTGCATGGCTTGGAGTCGATGGTGGCTCTTGTCCTTCTTGGTAGTAGAGACCGCTAGGTTGGGAAGGTGAGGTAGAAATGAGCTTGCTGAGTTGTTACAATGCTTCCAGTAGATAGTACACACTGCAGACACTGGGGTCGGTGAGCTCCGTGACCAGGATGTTAATCAAGCACACCGTTTTCTCTTGGGTACTCTTGATCTTCCTGTATATTTTTCTGTGCTGGGCTTCATTGAGGCAAGTGATAAATCGCTATATGTTCCAGTTCAGCCTCTTAAATGCTTGTCGAAGGTGAGGGGTCAAGATCTGCGAGATTCTCCTACTCTTGTAGCCACAGCTGGTCTCTCACGGGATGTGGGTAACACTGACTCGCCCCGAATTTATTTCGAATTTCCAATTGCCCTTGCACATCCTTGAAATGTTACAGCCCTTGTGTCAGATTTTGTCATGGCCTACCATGCGAGATTCAATAATGGCCGTGCTTCTCAAGGTCAGGGGTGAGGTGGTTGTCCTTTCTTCTTGTTGGAAATGGTCATTGCCTGACTCTTACGCAATTTAAATGTTGCTTGACAACTTTTAGCTGAAGCCTGCCTGCTGGCTGGGCGCTGTTCTAGGCCGGTATGAGCTGCTGCATTGTCAGAGATATTGTGAAGAGGAATTAGAGGTATTAGAGGACTATTGTCATGTGTGCATGCCAAAGGAGAAAGGAAGACTGATATATCTGTAGCGCCTTCATTGACCTCACGGCATGTCAAAGTGCCGAAGGGCCATGGACACTTTGTTGAAGTGTAGTCACTGTGGTAATGAAGTCAATTTGTACACAGCACGATTCCACAAAGGTAAATGATCTGTTTTAGTAGAGTGGTAGATATTGGCTGAGAGACTGAAGATCATGCCCCTGTTTTTCTTTGAAATCATGTGCTTTCCACCTATATATTCCACTTATGGGGGGCAAGCTGGTACAGAGGTTAGCACTGCTGCCTCACAGCGCCTGGGATCCGGGTTCAATTCCGAACTTGGGTCACTGTCATGGTGGAGTTTGCATGTTCTCCCCGAGTCTGTGTGGGTTTCCTCCGGGTGTTCCCACAGTCCAAAGACGTGCAAGTTAGTTGGATTGGCCATGCTAAATTGCCCATTTGGTGTCCAAATGTTAGATGGGGTTGTGGGGAGTGGGTATAGGCAGGGTGTTCTTTCAAAGGGTTGGTGCAGACTCAATGGGCCAAATGGCCTCCTTTTGAACTGTAGGGATTCTATGATTTGATAAAGGCAGACAGATCCCCGGTTTATCGTCCTAACCAAAAGACACCTCTCGTGGTGCAATGCTCCCTCGCTGGAGTCACCTCCTAGATTATTTGCCGGACTCACTGGAGTGGGACATGAACTTGCAACCTCATAGCACAGGGGCAGACGTGCTGCCAATAGGTGACCAAAGTGCCCTCCCCACCCCTCCCAAAAGAGTCTTAGCCTTCAGAAGATGAGGGCAAAAAGAAGTGGCAAGGAAATGCCATGTGGAATACATGTTAAATACACAGATACAAGCAAGACTTGTAGACAAGTGCTGAGTTAGAGGGCTCCGCTTTTGGAAACAGGTTAGATTCTCTGCAAAGTGCGGCAATCAGGGGCAGCCTCGACTGGGAGGGGCAGGGTGGTGAGATTGATGCCCGATCAGTGAAGATGGATTGCGATGTGTCATCATGGAGATAATCATTTAAGGAGGGGGGGGAAATCACATGGTTTCATTTGTTATGAGGCTTAGAGTATAGATCAGATTGCATCCAGTCGTGTTAATGCCAACAGTCTGAGCAATACAACCGGCTGAAATGGGATCACATCTGTACACAGTTTTTGATTCCAGATCGGAAAGCATCAGAATTTCCTGATAAAGCAGCAGGACAGCAGTGGTGAGTTTTTTCAAAAAAAGTGTCATTTTATAAATAGATATGTGTGGCGAATTTCTGTTTGTGGCATTTCTGTGAATATCTAAGCATTCTGACTTCGGGATCTCTGATGCCTTAAAAATGTTCACTTTTTTTATTAGGCTGAAGTGGAAAAAGTGCTGTGAGAGATTTCATTGTTTAGTTTGCTTCAGCGATGAGCAACCTTTGGAGCACTACTCCGCTCTGTAAATTGAGCTGCTAATATTAGCCCCCTTGAGCAACCCTATTTTAATCTCAATAGTGAACCAGGAGAAAATTAGCATTAGTAAACAGCCTAACTGCTGAAACATCAGCAGATGATTTGGCTCACTGCTCCATCGGGCAGTCCGAGTGAGGGACAGGGCTTGCAGGGTGCGTTGCCTCTTGCGACACTGCATTTTTCCAATTCTGGCTTCTTGTGCATCCTGCTCTTTTGTCGCTCCACCTTAGGTGATCTTATTTCAGCTGCCAAGGTGTTAAGCTCTGGAGTTCCCTCACTAAACCCCTCGGCCTCTCCACCTTACTTTCCTTCTTTAAGACATTCCTTGAAACACCTCATTGACCAAGCTTTTGGCCACCTATCCCAATATCTTCTTACGGAGGGTTTCCTCCGGGTGCTCCGGTTTCCTCCCACAAGTCCCGAAAGACGTTCTGTGAGGTAATTTGGACATTCTGAATTCTCCCTCTGTGTTCCCGAACAGGCGCCGGAATGTGGCGACTAGGGGGTGTTCACAGTAACTTCATTGCAGTGTTAATGTAAGCCTACTTGTGACAATAAAGATTATTATTATTACTTGGGACTGTGTCAGATTTTCATAGATCATAGAATTTACAGTGCTGAAGGAAACCATTCGGCCCACAACGTTGTACTGGCCCTTGGAAAGAGCACCTACCCAATGCAACGCCTCCACCCTATTCCTGTTACCCAATAACCCCACCACACGATGGGCAATTTAGCATGGCCAATCCACTTAACCTGCGCTTCTTTGCACTGTGGGCGGAAACCGGACCACCCGGAGGAAACCCACGCAGACACGGGGAGAAAGTGCAAATTCCACACAGACAGTCACCCGAGGCAGGAATTGAATTCGGGACCCTGGAGCTGTGGGGCGGCGGTGCTAACCACTGTGCCACCGTGCCGTCCCATTTTGTCTGGTAATGTTCCTCAGAAGAACGCCCTGAGGCATTTTACTACATTATAGATGCTTTGTAAAGTTGTTGTTTGGTCCCTGAAGTCACAGGGCCTAATGGTCCCTGAGGTTCAGCGGGTTTGTGAATTGTCGACTGGCCCTGCCTGCTGTTTGCCGAGAGAGCCCACCTGGCTAAGGAACTGGCATCTTCACCTGTTGCCTAATTACACTGGCAGGCATCATGCCGCCATCAACAAATGCAGGCTGCAACATCAGCAGATGATTTGGCTCACTGCTCCATCGGGCAGTCCGAGTGAGGCATCCAGCCTCCGACGTGCGAATTGGAAACAGGGTCACTAAACTAAAAACAAAAACAGGATGGAATTTTCCAGATCCCCTGGCCAGCCATTGAAATCTCCATCCACATCAGCGCGACTGGAGGATCCCACTGGGATAGTCTGTGCTGAGACTGAAAACCAGCGATCGACTTGTTTTATAAAAAATATGATTCAGCATTTACAATTACAATTCAGATCAATGTAACAGTAAGATTGACGCAGCCAGGGATACAATAAAAACCTGGTAGTGTTCGAAAGAGCAAGTTAAAAACAAAACATGGACTGTGCAGCCGAGGGGGATCTGTCCATTAGCCATTTTGTATTTACTGTTGGTTAAACTTGTGTGATTCCAGCAATATCATTTTTAAAAATGATATTTCCAAATGAAAAGAAGAAGTCCAATGTTGGAGGGTTTGGGGCTGGAGTGGGGGGAGCTGGGCTGCTCTTCAAAGGAACCAGCATAGGATCAGCACAGCAGCACAGTGGTTAGCACGGTTGCTTCACAGCTCCAGGGTCCCAGGTTCGACTCCCAGCTTGGGTCACTGTCTGTGCGGAGTCTGCACATTCTCCCCTTGTCTGCGTGGGTTTCCTCCGGGTGATCCGCCTTCATCCCATAGTCCAAAGATCTGCAGGTTAGGAGGATTGGCCATGCTAAATTGCCCTTGGGTTAGCTGGGGTTAGTGGTTGACAGGGATAGGGTGGAGGGGTGGGCTTAAGTAGGGTGCTCTTTCCAGGACCCGGTGCAGACTCGAAGGGCCGAATGCCTCTAGGAATAGGCTTAATGGACCAAATGGCCTCCTCTGTGCTGCACTATTCTATATTCTAACATAAGGCGAGGACAACGCTGCTAGGTTTAGCGTGTCTAATAGGATTGAGCTTTTAACCGTTGCTTTTTTTTAAAGGACTTCAAAAATGAATGAGTGTTTTATTGGGAATAACGCGCTGTCAGCAGAATTGAAGGATTTGCCTGACAACAGTCCTGTCAGCCGGCACAGATAGCGATAGATCGACGGTTGGCCCTCGGCGCCCTGTTTCTGTGGGCAGCAAAGCTGCTTCTAATTAGCCGCCGAAAATCTTGGTGGCTCAGCTGTCATAGATTTACTGTCACAAGTCTCGCACTCAGCTCAGGGACCTCAATGTTTCGGTTGCAGCTGCTTGGCCATGGAATATGTTAGCTGGCTCTTCGATGCACACTGAGCTGTTAATTTGTGTGTAAAATGTGCTCCTCTCAATGGCTACTGCAGGTACAAAATGTCCTGAGTTGTCTTCTTTGTACACGGGTTGTTTTATGTCTGGAGGCTTACAATGGGTAATATCTTTAAAATGTCCATAAATCCTGAAATGTGATTGAGTTACTCCAAACCATTGATATTTGAACCATATCTACAGTGAGGTTTAGTCACCGTTCGTTTGTTCAGGTTTTGACAGTTCTGGACAGGAAAATTGTGCACGGACTTCAGAATTAGGGGTATCTTTTCAATCTTTTTTTATATTTTGTTTTCGCTCGAGGTAAAGGAATAGACTTGTGTTGTCAACAGATTTATTTAGTGGGCGCGTAACCCGAGTCTGTGTGAACTTGCTGATTTCAGCAGGAGCTGTTCAGTGTTGGCCTATAGAGAGGGTCACATTCAATCACTTCCATTTGAGATAAATGGCGACCTGCAATTTTATGTTGTGTTTTTGATCTTGATCGCAATCCAATTTTTAAAAAAGAACTTTTGAAAAGTGTTGGGGAATGGCGAGCTTCCATTTCAAACAGCTCATTTCGAACTGAAGCCACTGTGCTGCAGGTGAAGCTACTCCATTTGAAAAGCTTTCCACAGCTCTGGACATGAAAATGGTGAATGGTTTTGAGTCTCATGAAATAGAAGTCTTTTTTTTCATTGGAGCTTGCTTTGTTTCTTCGTGATGGTGGGCAGACTTGTGTCTACTCCTGGGTCAGAATGCAGAGTAAATCTCCTTCCATCTGGTGCCAAATGCTCCCAAGGTCAGGGCTGGCACAACTGGATGCAAAGGCAAAGCTCCTTTCACGTTGGCCCAGCTGGAGCTCCAGTTGGCTCTTGAAGGTGGACGCAGTGCGAACCTTGGACAACGTGCCTCAGTTCAACCCTATGAGCCTACTGAACCAATGTTGCATTCCCCACACCAGCCAGCACAAGCATTGTTTGGTGCCAATTCATAAAATCACAGAATCCCTACAGTGCAGAGGAGGCTATTCAGCCCATTGAGTCCACACAGACCCTCTTGAAAGAGCACCCTGTCTGGGCCCACCCCCCCAGTTCTGTCCCCATAACCCTACCTAACCTTTGGACACGAAGGGGCAATTTAGCATGGCCAATCCACTTAACCTACACATCTTTAGATTGTGGGAGGACACCGAAGCACCCGGAGGAAACCCACATAGACACGGGGAGAATGTACAGACTCTGCACAGTCACCCAAGGTTGGAAATCTGGGTCCCTGGCGCTGTGAGGCAGCAGTGCCAACCACTGTGCCACCATGCCGGAACATTTAGGCTTGGCAGGGGCATGTCTCAATATAAATTACAACACCAGGTTAAAGTCCAACAGGTTTGTTTCAAATCACTAGCTTTCGGAACACTGCTCCTTCCTCAGGTGAATTCACCTGGAACAGTGCTCCGAAAGCTAGTGATTTGAAACAAACCTGTTGGACTTTAACCTGGTGTTGTAAGACTTCTTACTGTGCTCACCCCAGTCCAATGCCGGCATCTCCACATCATCAATATAAATTAGGTTGTGGTCGCTCAGGATCATTTCACATGGAAGCTTTACAGATGGAGGAGACTAAGAATCTTAATTTTTCATCCGCAGGGTAAAGTTTCTCACCATTCAACAACATATAACACGCTGATGGTTAGTAAGATATCCCACGACCAAAATGTAGCCAGAAAGGCTAAAATGCTGACGGTACGATCCGTTTATCTATAATATCAGTTGTAGTTCAGTGGGAGTTATCTTGCCCCTGAGTCAGAAGGTTGTAAGTTACAGTCCCGCTCCCACAACTTGAGCACAAAATACAGGCTGGTATTCCAGTACAGAGCTGCACTGTCCGAGGTGCCGTCTTTCAGATTCAACTAGGCCCTGATTGCCCCCGTGGGTAGAAGTAAAAGAATCCATGGAACTATTTGAAGAAAAGTATAGTAATTCTCCCAGCTGTCATGGCGAATATTTGTCAATCAATCAGTATCATTAAATCGTGTTATCCAGTTATTATCACATTGCTGTTTGTAGGACTTGCTTTGTGTAGATTGACCGTTTTGCTTACAATGGTGACAGTGGCAAAAAATATTTCCTTCTAAAATATTTCCTTGATGGAAAGGCATTGTAGGATGTTCTGAGATCATGAAAGACGCAATCTAAATGCAAGTCTTTCTCAGTGTCTGGCACAGAAAAATAGCCAGCATAAAGACACAATTGACAGAGAGCAAGGTTATGCCTCTCGCTCTCCATTTCACGTCAAATAGCAAACCTCCAAATCTTTGCCGGTCCCTTTGTATGTTGGGTTTGAAACTGGGATAGCTGAGGTAATTATCTGCGAGTGCGAGTGTCTGTGTGTGGCGATAGGCCAATGAACTGCAATCACAACTCTGTGGGCAAATAAATGGTTTCCTTACAAGGCCAGTGTATTTATTTCTGGCCTGGGCAAAGTGAGTTTAATCATGCCTGTGGCTAAGGCCAAATGAGTTACAATTAAGCTGCAGATTGGACGAGAAGAAGGCAGCACAGTGTGCCTGAGGGAATTGCTGCGTACTGGAGTATTAAAATCAGACTGGCAAAAATAGACTTGCCTTTATATAGCACCCTTCACAGCCTTCCGAAGTGTTTTACAATCATTGAAGTACTTTCATATCATATAATTTACGGTGCAAAAAGAGGCCATTCGGCCCATCAAGTCTGCACTGGCCCTTATAAAGAGTGCCCTACTTAAGCCACACCTCCACCCTATCTCTGTAACCGAGCAACCACACCTAACTGTTTTTCTGGACACTAAAGGCAATTTGGCATGGCCAATCCACCTAACCTGCTCATCTTTGGACTGTGGGAGGAAACCGGAGCATCTGGAGAAAACCCACGCAGACACAGGGAGACGGTGTAGACTCCGCACAGACAGTGACCCAAGCTGGGAATCGAACGTGGGGCCCTGGAGCTGTTAAGCTGCAGTGCTAATCACTGTGCTACAGTGTCGCCCTTTTGAAGTGTGCTGTCGTAGCGTATAAAACACATATGTGTACAGCAACGTCCCACAAACATTGTGATAAGCACCAGATAATCTGTTTTCGTGATGTTGGTTAGGGGATAGAAGGTTTGAAGCATTGTCGGGGTGTTGACACTGCTAATGTTTTGCATGATGGTACGAGTTTATTTTTTCTTCACGAGTGTCCAATTATAAGGGTGAAAATAGTAAAGTCATTTTGGCCTAAAATATTATTTTTCTGTCAAAGACCAAGCTTTTTGCAAATGTTACCATAGTAAAAAGGCAGCAACCTGTACTGTTTTGACCTGCTGGAATTTTTTGTCAATTCAGATGGAAAGTGAACGGTTATATTTAGTCCCAACACAACTTTTCCAGTCAGAACTTTGCCAGGTAATCAGCCAAAGAATTGGATTCTCCCAACATGGGACCCAGAAGCAACTCCCTCTGGGAGACAATTGATTGATCAATCAAGTAACTGGCTTTGGACTAAAGCCAATAGAAGAGCACATTGGTGCATAAGTGAAAGCGTTTTGGATAGTAAAGTCACACATATGACTTCAAACCAACTTAGTTGCGGGTGGAGAACCTTTCCCCTCTGTTTTGTAATTGCTGTGCAGGATCCCTTATGTCCACCTGGGTGGGCAGGCGGGATCTCGGTTCAACATCTCATCCAGAGACAGCACGGTGGCGCAGTGGTTAGCACTGTTGCTTCACAGCGCCAGGGTCCGAGGTTCAATTCCCGGCTCGGGTGACTGTCTGTGTGGGGTTTACATGTTCTCCCTGTGGCTGCATGGGTTTCCTCCGGGTGCTCCGGTGTCCTCCATAGTCCAAAGATGTGCAGGTTAGGTGGATCAACCATACTAAATTGCCTCTTAGTCATCGAAAGATGTGCAGATTAGGTTATGTGGATAAGGCTGGTTGGGGGTGGGGTGGGGGGGGGGGGGGGGGGGGGCGGAAGGTAGGGATGGAGCTGTATTAGTATTTAAATATCAAATAGATAACTCAAAGGTTAAACATATACCAACTGCAATTCAAAGGCAGGTTTTTCGATGGATATATCGAGGGCTTTTTTGTGAGGGCCACGAAGAATCCAGCACGAGTTTGTAGAATAGAAAGAAATAACATTTATTTACAATAACATATATATACAACAGCAACAGCACTCCCTTGCTGCTCACTCCTCTCTAGCTGGTTCCATATTGGCCAACTCTATTTATGCGGGGGCTCTCCTAATGATTTCTCCGCCCCTCATTGGGGAAGCTCATACTCCCTAAGGATTGTGGGATTTCCATTAGTCCCCAGCCAGTGGTAAGCAGGCAAGTTATAACACCCCCCCCCCCCCCCCCCAAAGTCCAAGGAATCCACCGAAGACCCTGGCGAAGGAGGGCATTGGACTTGTTTTGCCAAAGGCCGGACACCATTTACATGAGGCGCTGGATCGGGCGGCGTGTTAACGAGACGAAGAACGGCGCTTCCGTGATGAACTGCATAACGGTTGTACATCTACAGCCCGTGGGACCGAGGACTCCCCCTTTGAGGCATCCTGTGTCTCCATCTCGGAATCGGAGTCCACTGCCTCCGTCATCTCGCCGTCCCCATCTCCACACGGCTCTGCAACGACCTGCGGCGCCAGAGGATGATCGTGAGGCATACTCTCCACTATGTCTGGTCTCTGCGGCTATAGACGTGAGCTCCAGGGGCGTGGAATCTTTGGAACAAATGGTCTTCTGGACCGAACGTGGTCTACATGATTGCTCTGGAAACGACCCTGGGCTTACACCTGGTAAGAGATAGGGCCCGTTCAGCGAAAGATAACGCCAGGGACCCACTGAACACCACCAGCAAAATTTCGAACGAACGCTGATTCACCGGGCGCAAATTGTTGAATCGGCCGATGCCAAGAAAGGCCATGTCCCTGCCATTCTTGAGTGCGGTGTACGTTCGCACCAATGTCTGGGAGAACCATGCTAAGTCAATGCGAAGTCTTTAGCACATTAGGAGTTACCTGGGGAGCTACCCCAGTCACCGCATGTGGAGTGGTCCTGTATGAAAACAAAAATGAGCCAGTGTCATGTCCATAGATCCGGAAGACTGCTTCTTTAGGCCCCGTTTGATTGTCTGTACTGCGCGCTCCGCCAACCCATTGGGAGCCGGGTGGTATGGAATGGTGCAGATATGGTGTATGCCGTTCATCTTCGTGAACCTCGCAAACTCCTCACTTGTGAATGGAGTGCCGTTGTCTGTGACCAGCACCTCGGGGAGGCCATGCGTACTGAAAGACAAACGCATCTTCTCGATTGTTGCGCAGGATGTTGTGCCTACCATCTTATGCACCTCTAGCCATTTAGACTGGGCATCGATTAATAGAAGGAATATAGATCCTTGAAAAGGGCCGGCGAAATCCGCATGCAAGCGCACCAAAGGCAGCCCTGGCCATTCCCAGTGATGTAGGGGCGCGGCCGGCGGAAGCTTCTGATGCTCCTGGCAAATGGAGCAGTTTTGGGCCACCTTCTCAATGTCGGTGTTGATGCCTGGCCACCAGACATAACTCCGGGCCAACATTTTCATTTTGGTCACACCTGGATGCCCATTGTTTAAATCCTTTAGTATCAGCTCCTGCCTTTTTTCCGGGACAATCACACTTGTCCCCCACAAGAGGATATTGTCTTCCATGCTGAATTCTGACAGCTTGGAGGAAAATGCCCGCAACTCGCCTGGGAGCTGTCCATGTTGCCCACCATACAGGACTATGTGCCGAACCTTTGACTGGCTCCGTCTGGGTCCACTCACGGATTTGTGATGCCGTGACAGGCAAGGAGTCCATAAAATTTAGGGTTGCAACCACCTCACAGGTCGTGGGGGTCGACATGGGGCCGGTCGACAAAGGCAATCGCTCAGTGCATCGGCATTCGCTATCTGGGTCCCTGGTTTATACTCCAGAGAATACTCGTATGCAGCGAGCAACAAAGCCCAGCACTGGATCCGTGCGGAAGCAATGGGCGGTATTGGCTTATCCTCTCAGAAACGTTCCAGCAGAGGCTTATGATCAGTCACGATAGTGAATTGGCGGCCATACACGTACTGGTGGAAGCGTTTCAACGCAAAGACCACTGCCAGGCCCTCCTTCTCGATCTGCGCGTATTTTTTTCCGCTGCAGTCGAAAGGAAGGGAGGCGAAAGCTATCGGCCGCTCGGCCCCGTTCTCCATCTTGAGGGACAGGACGGCCCCAATACCATACAAGGAGGCATCACATGTGATGAGCAAAGGCTTTCCAGGATCATAGTGAGTTAGTAACACAGACGACGACAATTTTCCTTGCGGCTGATCCCAAAACCAGGTGTGATTCTTCTTTCGCAGAAGGTGCAACGGGGCCAGTGTAGTTGCCAGATTGGGGAGGAACTTCCCGTAATAGTTTACGAGGCCGAGAAAAGAACAAAGATGCGAAGTGTCAGTCGGGGCGGGGGCCTGTTGAATTGCACGCACCTTCTTTGCGACAGGATGCAAACCTTCGCGGTCAACCAGATAACCCAGGTAGACTACTTCGCCTGAAAAACGCACTTTGTACGACGTAAATGGACTCCAGCCTTTGAAAAGCGTCTAAGGACAGTCTCCAAATTTTCCAAATGTTCCTGCTCCGACGTCCCTGTAATCAAAATGTCGTCTAAGTAGACAGCGACACACGGTAAACCTCTCAAGGTGCCCTCCATGATGCGTTAAAAGATAGCGCAGGCAGAGGATACCCCAAAGGGCAACTGTGTATATTCATACTAATAGTTGTACTAATAGTGTGTACTAATAGTTACATATGGCCGGGAGGCAGGGTCCAGCTCCAACTGTAGGTTAGCGTGACTCATATCTAATTTTGTGAAGAGAGTCCGCCTACAAGCTTCGCGTAGAGATGTTCTATGCGTGGCATTGGATATCGGTCGAGCCGGGAAGCCGTATTCACTAAGTTTATAGTTGCCGCACAAGCAAACTGTGGCATTTGGCTTCATTACAGGTACAATTGGTGCTGCCCAGTCAGCGAAACAAACGGACCTGATAATACCCAAGGACTCCAAACGAGTGAGCTCCACTTCTACCTTCTCGAGCAAGGCGTAAGGCACCAGGCGCACCCGGAAATAGTGCGCCATGGCTCCTGGTTCGACTTGGATACGGGCTACGGCCCCTTTTATTTTCCACAAACTGGGCTGGAATACATCTGGGTACCGTCCCAGTACCTCTGTCAATCCTCCAGAACCTGTTTGGAGGATGTGCTGCCACTGCAGCCGCAAATGGCGCAAACAGTCCCGACCCAACAGGCTGGGCCTGTGGCCACGCACCATGATAACTGGGAAACGCCCCACCTGGCGTCCATAAACAACAGGACTCATTGTAGTTCCCGCAATGTCCAATGGTTCCCCTGTGTAGGTGGCCAACCTAGCCTATGAATCGATTAATGTAAGGGTCTGTATACCCTGCTTGATGCGGTCAAATGTCCTCTGGGTGATCACGGAGACCGCTGCGCCAGTGTCCAACTCCATCTCAAGCGGGTGACCATTGACCCGTACTGTCACCTTAATGGGGGCCACATGTGGAGCTGCCACACAATGCAGCTGCAGGCAGTCGTCCTCTGTCTCCACGTCCTCAGGAGTAGTCACCGCAGGTTCACCCACATGGGAGGTACGGCCTCTGGGCTGGCCCCAGTTTCGGTCGGAACGACGGCGCCTCTGGCGCCCCCAGGGCTGGCATCCGCGATGGGGTCGGCGCCCACAAGTCCGACACGGACATGGCTCCTCATACATTGGTTCTGGAGAAGGCTCCCTTCGGGGAGGAATGTCCGACGGCCACTGGCGTCGGTCCGGATGCCGCCCCACCCAAGGTACCGCAGGGTGCGGGGTGATGCTTTTGGATGGAAGGGGTTGCGCCCCAAGGCATGCACTTCCATTCCCTGTAGCTCCTGCACTCCCCATTCTGCTCTCTCTCGGGACAATACTATTTGAATGGCCTGTTGAAAAGTCAATGTTGGCTCGGCAAACAACTTTCTCTGGGTGGCCGCATTGTTAATACCGCAAACCAAATGGTCGCGTAACATTTCTGACAAGGTCTCCCCATAGTCACAGCAATCCTGCGTAGCCTGGATAGAAACTCTGCAGGAGATTCTCCTGGGGTCCTCTCAGCAGTATTAAACCGGTAACGCTGGACTATCGTGGACGGGTTGGGTTAAAATGTTGCCCCACTAAGGTCACAAGCTCATCAAATGTCTTGGTGTCCGGCACAGCTGGGTACCTAAGGCTCCTAATCACCCCAAACGTATGCAGGCCATATATGTAACAACAGCAGCAGTAACTCCCTTGCTGCTCACTCCTCTCTAGCTGGTCCCCTACTGGCCAGCTCTATTTATGCAGGGACTCTGCTAATGATTTCTCCGCCCCCCTCATTGGGGAAGCTCATACTCCCTAAGGATTGTGGGATTGCCATTAGTCCTCAGCCAGTGGTAAGCAGGCAGGTTAATAACAAAAATAAGGTTTCAAACGGAGGCCTGGTATAAATAAAGCAGAAAGCGGTGCTCAGTGACAAACATAGAAATGTGTGGGGGAAGATGGTGGCATTAGTGGTGATGTCACTGGACGAGTAATCCCGAGGCCCAAGCTATTGCTCTGGGGTCATGGCTTCAGGTCCAACAACAACAGCTGGTGAGAATTAAAATTCAATTCATAAATCATGGGCGGGATTCTCCACTCCCACACCGAAGTGGCCGCGCCGTCGTGAACGCCGTCGAGGTTCACGACGGCGCGGAACGGCCCCGGTCCCGACCGATTCAGGCCCTGACAATGGGCCAGTATCGGGGCTGCGTCATCTACACGCGCCAGGCCTTGTCGCCCGAGTAAAAGCGGCGACGCATAGATGATGTGGCCGGCGGCGCATAACGGACGTCACCCGCGCATGCGTGGTTGCCGTCCTCTCTAAGTCCGCCCCGCAAGAAGATGGGGGACGGATCTTGCGGGGCCGCGGAAGGAAGGAGGTCCTCACATTCCAGGTAAAGCCCGGTGCAGGATCCCTCCTCGCGCCCCCACAGGCCGCCCCCCCCCCCAGCGTTCACGCACCGCCCACGACTGCAGCGACCAGGTGTGGACGGTGCCGGGGGGGGAACCCGCCATTTTGGCCTGGCCGCTCGGCCCATCCGGGCCTCAGAATAGCGGGGATGCCGGAGAATCGCCATTTTCGGTGTCTCTGGCGATTCTCCGGCCTGCGGCCCGCGAAACTCGACCGGGCCGCTCCCGCCGCTTGGGAAAATCGCGGGAGGGCGTCAGACCGGCGTCCCCGGAAATTGTGGCGGCCCAGGCGATTCTCCCAACCGGCGTGGGAGTGGAGAATCGCGCCCCATAAATATAAAGTTAGAATCATAGAAGAAAGTCTTAGAAATAGTGCAGAATGAGGCCATTTTGCCCACCGGGTCTGCATCGGCCCTTGCAAAGAGCACACTACTTAAGCCCATGCCTCCACCCTATCCCTGTAACCCCGTAACCCAACCTAACCTTTTGGACACAAAGGGGCAATTTAGCATGGCCAATCCACCTAACCTGCACATAATTGAATTGCGGGAGGAAACCTAAGAACCCCGAGGAAACCCATGCAGACATTGGGAGAAAGTGCAAACTCCACACAGACAGTCACCCGAGGCCGAATTGAACCCAGGACTCTGGAGCTGTGAGGCAGCAGTGCTAACCACCGTGCCGCCCATGAGTTAGTTTCAGTAACGGTGACCATGAAACTATCCTTGATTGTTGTTAGAAATCTATCTGGTTCACGAATGTCCTTCAGGGGTAGGAAATCTGCTGTCCGTACCCAGTCTGGCCTACATGTGACTCCAGACCTACAGCAATGTGGTCGTCTCTTTAAGGGAAATTAGGAATGGACAATAACTGTTGGCTTTGCCACTTATGCCCACATCCCACGCAAGAATGAAGAAAAAAAACACTGAAAGCTGGTAACCCTGAAGTAAAAAGAGAAGAAGCTAGGTCTACAAAATTATGAGGGGCATTGACAGAGTGGATACTCAGAGGCTTTTCCCCAGGGTAGAGGGGTCAATTACTAGGGGGCATAGGTTTAAGGTGCGAGGGGCAAGGTTTAGAGGAGATGTGCGAAGCAGGTTTTTTACACAGAGGGTAGTGGGTGTCTGGAACTAGCTGCCAGAGGAGGTTTTGGAAGCAGGGACGATAGTGTCATTTAAGGGGCATCTGGATAAATACATGAATAGGATGGGAATAGAGGGATACGGACCCAGGAAGTGTAGAAGATTTTAGTTTAGACGGGCAGCATGGTCGGCGCGGGCCTGGAGGGCCAAAGGGCCTGTTCCTGTGCTGTACTTTTCTTTATTCTTTGTTCTTTGTTCTTGAAATGGTTAACAAGTCTGGCAGCATCTGTGGACAGAGAGACAAATTTGACGTTGCATGTCTATGTGATGTACAGTAACAGGTTTGAAGCAAGTACAGAGGCGGGGAAAAAGAGGGAGGGGAGAATAGAATAAAATGAGGGACTCTATGGTAGCAGAGATTACATGCCAAAAGGAATGATCGTGCAAGGTTTGAGGGAATGGTAATGGGACAAGAAAAGGAACAAAAGATGAGTCTGGAGGAAGTGTAAATGGGAGAATTGTGACTCACAGCTACTATCCGAAAAATGCAGAACCAGGTTGGGATCTAAAGTTGTTGAAATCAATATTAAGCCTAGGTGGCTGTAAAGTATGTCATTGAAAGATAAGATGCTGCCCCTCGAGTTTACATTGAATTTCATCGGGACAGTACAGGAGGCTGAGAACAGAGTGTGAATGGGGCGCAGAACTAAATTATTGGCTACTAGACGTTTGAGTCACACTTAGAGTGAATGGAGGTGTTCATTAATGTGGGCACACGATGCATCTGTATTTGTCTTTCCAGTGTAGTGGGGATGGGATTGTAAGCAACAAATACAGTATACTGAACTGAAAGAAACACAAGTAATTGGATGTTGTGTCTAGAAGATCTGTTCAGGGTTTTGTAAAAGGAGGTCAAATGGTAGGTGTTGCATCTCCTGAGCTTGCATTGACAGTGACCTGAGGAGTGGGCCAGACTTGCAGAGAGAACCGTCTTTTTGGAATGCTAACCGCACTGGTGTCCTTTACTGGGTGCTCAGCCTGCCGTGACCAAAATCAAAACGGCTGGGTCCAACTCAAACTGTGTCCCTGCTAACATTGCCCCACCTCTATCGGTCAACAGATGAGACATTCTCCCAGGAAGGGATTGCAGTACCCCTGATGGCACTGGCACCAAGTCATTGACATTAGGGGATTCATGCTGACATTAAAGACTTTAGCAAGCCACTCAGACAAGGGAGCCAGGCATTATTCCCGTCCTGTTGACATGAAACTCAAATGGCTCAGTGATGCATTTGAACACAATGTACATCACAATACGTCACACCTATTTTTCTGTAAACCGAAAAACAGGTTGTTGAATACTTATTTCTTTCCCCCCCTTTATTATCGACTTGTGGGTACAATCTGAAGGTCAACTATTTTCTTGCACATGGAAGCTTGTGACTCTCAATATGTTTGTTGAAAGAGTGAAATGCCATTAGTCCGCCTGGAGAATATTGCAGTCGATTTAAGCTCTAGGAGGTTAAGGCGCTTTTCAGTGATCGCTCAACAGTGACTCTGTCATAGCGTGCTCCACAGGGAGCTGCAGATGGAAGGTAGTTTTGCAAACAGAAATACTGGCTCTTCTGAAGAAACAACTCCTAAGTGTTTCCGCCTTTGTCCTTTTTTTCTCTGGCTTGACAGTTCAGCATTCTCAAGATTTCAGATTAGTTTATCAGCCCGCGCACATTTGGATCATTTAGATTGACAAGTCAACATCAAACGGTTCCTTTAGGATATGTGTTTGCACTAATCCGCATTAGGTATTCCCCATTCAAGGCAGCTCCCGGTTTATCTTGCTCATAAATGAATAGCTGCCTAATGTGATTTGTTTTTGATAAAGTGAATCTTGTGAATAGTCCCAACAAAACATCCATGAACTGCTCCAAAGCAGCCTTGAAGAGGTAAAAAAGAGTCATAACCTGCTTCCCGATGGCTAAGGGGTTGCTCAAGGCACCCTGAAATGTGGTGATTTAAGCTGTGCAATGCAGGAGGGGGTCCCCAGGGCAAGGCCACAGGGCCGAAGGTGGGATGCAAGTATGAGTTTGCGTCTTATCTTTCTGATCAATCGCCAGTGACTGCTACTAGGTAGACCTTTATGGCCGAATAAACTGTAGACGCTCTGCACCCAGGCCTGTCCATTTCGGGCAAGGTATCAGAGCGCTGTTAGCCCTCTGGAGACACATATCGCTGTTTTCGTGAGAGGGAAAGCACATCTCCATTTTAAAGAAAATCGCAAACCCTGCTTAATTTTAATCTAGCACGGCCAGGCGAGATTGAACAGGTTGGGGCTTCTTGCTTTAGACAACAAACCATTTGGTAGAGCAGGATAAAACACAAAGAAAATATGGGCCCACCACAATTACAAGATATAAGACTATATCTAATAGGGGAATAAAGAGAAATGCCTTAATTCAGAGACTGTTTAGAATGTGGAGCTTGTGAGCAGAGGAAATGGTTGAGGCAGATTGCTTTTAAAATGAATGCAGATGAAAGGACAGGGAGCTATGATGAAAGACCGTGATGAGGGAGAGCAAATGGGAGGAGGCTACTGTTGGGTTTGAACATGAATGCAAACTAGAGGGGCTGAATGGTCTGGTTATGTGCTGGATGGAATTCCATGTACATAAAGGCACACTTCTACTCCTCAGTGCCACCTGAGAAACCTGGTGTGAGGTATTGCAATATTTGACCATCAGTGCACACCATTTCCTACTCTCTCCAAGCATGTAGTTTTTAAAAATGAGATTTGGAATTATTGTCACGTGTACCGAGGTACAGTGAAATGTATTGTTCCAGACATGAAAAATATAGGACATATGATAAATACACAGTGTAAATACAAAGACACAGACATTGGGTGAAGCATACGAAGTGTAGTACTACTCAGTAGAGAAGATGTGTGGATAGATCTGTTCAGTCCATAAGAGGGTCATTCAAGAGTCTGGTAATAGCGGGGAAGAAGCTGTTTTTGAACCTGATAGTGTGTGTGTGCTCAGACGTTTCTATCTCCTGCCTGATGGAAGAGGTTGGAAGAGAGAATAACCCAGGTGGGGAGGGGTCTTTGACTATGCTGCCCGCTTTCCCAAGGCAGAGAGAGGTATAGACAGTCAATGGGTGGGAGGCGGTTTTGCATGAACTGGGCTGTGTTCATGACTCTCTGTAGTTTCTTACGGTCTTGGGCCGAGCAACTGCCAACCAGGCTGTGTTACAGCCAGATAGGGTACTTTCTATAGTACCTCTATAAAAATTGGTAAGAGTCAATGTGGAAATGCTGAATTTCCTTAGTTTACTGTGGCAGTATTTAGAAATGAAGAAGCTGCAATACTGGAAAATGTAACTTTTCAGAAGACGCCCAGGATATTGTCAGAGTACTTTGGAGCTTTTCAACCTCTTTGTCATCCACTGTCATCGCTATAAAAGATTATCGTTCTGACATTCAAAATCATTCTTTCGCACAACTCAAGACACTGGAACCCTTGACCTTCATCTGCTTATCCCCATATGAATCGCAGAATCCAACCAAAACATTGACTAAACACAGCATTCTAGCTTAGTCCTTCTTTGTGGTGTTCTCTACTTTGCTTTACCTGGATGGCTTGAATGCGTAGTGTTGAATAAAGAACACCAAGCTTTGTTAAAGCACAAACTAATTTATTAACACTACTAACTAAGATTCATACACATTCCTAAATTACTAAGTTATTATATTAAACTATGCTATCTCTAATTACAGAACTCTCAAATACACAACTGCTCCTATGCCTCACCGTCTTCTAATACCTTCTCACTCCCACAAGGCTTAGCATCAATGCCTTATGTACTTGTAACTATAGCTCCCTCTACTGGCTACTCTAGACATTTCATTAAACCTTTGCAGTTCTTATAGTTATGATAATACCACATTCTTCGCTCATCATCTGGAGAATCTGCTGGTCTTCACTTCACTGCCTTTCACCCAGCTTTCATACAAATAAAATTAATCACTTTGCAATACTGTATCGTCAAACGACCCACATTTCCCTCCAAGAACAGGAGACAAAATTGTCGGGTAGGTAGAAACTAGCTGCCTGATCACATTTGTCTCATAATGTTATGCTCAACAAGACCATTTTAGGGAATTCTGAGGCATTTCGCTCTGACCCTTGAAGGGGATGAAAATGAATTTCTGGGGAATGTGCTTCATAGTCACTACATCAGCCACTGTGTCACTACTGGACGTGAACAGGAATATCAATGTAGGCCTTAAACCTGCCGAGCAATCTGCTGTGAATCCACATGCACCTCACAAGTAGACCATTTCCACAAGAGGTCGATAACTCTCCGCAAACAAAACCCACATGTTTAAATAACTAATGTGTCCGTCTCAGTAACGACTTGGATTTGTATAGCGCCTTTAACATAATAAAACACCCCACAGCATGGCACAGGAACATGAGAAGCAAAATATGACACTGAGTCACACGTACGGATATCAGATCCAATGACAAAATGCTCGGTCAGGCTGGTTTGAAGGAGCTTGTCACAGGAGGAGAGAGAGGTGGCGAGGTGTGAGGAGGGAATTCCAGAGCTTAGGGTCCAAGCCCTAACTGAAGGTACATCCTCCAATGGGGCAACAATTATAACCGAGAATGCTTGGTGGTCCAGAATTAGAGGAGTGCGGGTATCAAGGAGAGTTGAGAGATTGAAAACGATTTTACCGAGATAGGCCACCTGGGATTTGAAAAAATTCGAGGCATTGCTTAACTGGGAGCCAGTGGAGGTCAGGGAGCACTGGAGTGATGGGTGAACAGGATTAGGTGTGTGGTAGTCACCACTGTTGTATTGTATATACTACATACGGGGGTATTACGGGAAGGCACAGAAGCTCCAGATCCATTACACACGGCTGAGCTCCGATATCTTTCCCCTCATCCGGGACGCACCGACCCACGCTGAGGCCATGGCGCTACGCTCAGCAGACAAACAAAATCTACGTCGGGCACCTCCTGTCCACGCGGCATCAACTCCCCGGTGAGTCTGTGGGAGATTTCTGGCGTGCCCTGCATGTCCTGGTGAGAGACTGTGATTGCCAGGCCATTTCGGCCGCTGAACATTCTGACCTGCTACTTAGAGACGTGTTCATTACAGGCATAGGGTCGGCCTACATCCGCCAGCGCCTCTTAGAAGGGGCTACCCTCGACCTCGCGGCGACAAAGAAACTAGCGCTCTCGCTCACAGTCGCCTCACGCAATATACAGGCGTTTGCCCCCGACCGCATGGCCCACCCCTCCTGGGCATCGTGGACCCCGCCAGCGAACACCCCATCGTGGACCCCATCAGCGACTTCCCCCAGCCAACCCCAGGTCTGCGCCGCGCGGCAGCCAACCAACCTCGGGGGACCCAAGTGCTACTTATGCGGGCGCTCAAAACACCCCCGCCATCTTGCTCGCCTCACAACACGTGCGGTCCGTGGGCGCCGCCATCTTGCCCACTTCAGGACCTCTGCTCGTCGGGCACCTCATCGGGCCGCTCATCGCCTGCAACCGCCGTCGACTAGCCACGTCTGGCCTCCATCACGATCGACCAGTCCCGACCGCACAACCTCGCGACCCCTTCGCGACAGTGAAGGTCGACAGACACAAGATATCCTGCCTTCTGGACTCCGGGAGCACTGAGAGCTTCATCCACCCCGATACGGTAAGGCGCTTCTCCCTCATGGTACACCCCACCAACCAGAGAAGCACCCTGGCCTCCGGATCCCACTCCGTGGTGATCCGGGGGTATTGCACCGTCATCCTCACCATCCAGGGCGTAGTGTTAAGCGGCTTCCAGCTCTACGTCCTCCCCAACCTCTGCGCTGCCTTGCTACTCGGCCTGGACTTCCAGTGCAACCTCCAGAGCCTAACTGAAATTTGCGGCCTCACAACCCTTAACGTCGACCCACCTTCTCTATTTGCAAACCTCACCCCGGATTGCAAACCTGTCGCCACCAGGAGCAGACGGTACAGCGCCCAGGACACGACCATCATCGGGTCTGAGGTCCAGCGGCTGCTGCGGGAAGGTATCATCGAGGCCAGCAACAGCCCCTGGTGAGCCCAAGTGGTAGTGGTGAAAACGGGGGAGAAAAACAGGATGGTCGTTGACTACAGTCAGACCATCGATCGGTACACGCAGCTCGACGCGTACCCCCTCCCACGCATATCTGATATGGTCAATCAGATTGCACAGTACCGGGTCTTCTCGACAGTGGACCTGAAATCTGCCTACCACCAGTTCCTGCTCAACAGGGGCATTGCCTCGAGCAGGATGACCAGCTACAACCCCCGGGGAAACGGGCAGGTGGAGCGGGAGAATGGGACGGTCTGGAAGGCCGTCCAGCTGGCCCTACGGTCCAGAAATCTCCCGGCCTCCCGCTGGCAGGAGGTCCTACCCGACGCCCTTCACTCCATTTGGTCGCTCCTGTGCACTGCGACTAACAAAACTCCCCATGAACGTCTCTTTGCCTTCCCCAGAAAGTCCACCTCCGGGATTTCCCTCCCAACATGGCTGGCAGTTCCAGGACCCGTTCTCCTCCACAAGCACGTGCGGCTCCACGAGGCGGACCCGTTGGTTGAGTGGGTACACTTACTCCACGCGAACCCGCAGTACACCTACATAGCGTACCCCAACGGCCGCCAAGACACAGTCTCCCTCAGGGACCTGACGCCAGCTGGGTCCCCCCCCCCCCTTCTGCCCTGGCGCCACCCTCCCTCCCCCGGCGCACCCCACCACAGCCCCCGCTCCATGATGATCCGTCCTGCCCTTGGTCTCACCCGGGAATGAAGATGAGGTCGACGCGCTCCCGGAGTCACCGACGACCGATCCAACGCCTAAATTGCCACCAGAACTATGGCGCTCGGGGGTAGATCCCTGCCTGCTGGCTCCGCCCAGTAGGCGGAGTATAAATGTGTGGGCTCTCCGAACTGCAGCCATTTCGGCAGCAGCTGCGGGAGGCTCCACATCACTGCGTAATAAAGTCTTGATGACTCTCTCCTCTCGTCTCCTCGTAATTGATAGTGCATCAAGGTGCAAGTGAGGACAGAGGCAGCAGAGGTTTGGATTGTAGAATGTAAGACTTTCCTCATTTAAGCAGGCCGCCATAATCCAGAAAAAGTGCCCTCTTTGGTGAACATGAAACATCTCATGACACAATTTCAAGAAGGACAGTAGAGTTCCCCTGGTCCCAGCATCACAGAGGCAGAATATCTGGCCCTCATATCTCCTCAGAGTTTGTGGATGTTTGCTGCATGTAAATTGGCTGCTGCTTTTCCTACATTTCAGTGACTGAAATTCGGAAGTTCTCAACTGGGTTGTACTGAATTTGTGCAAGGTACCAGCTGAATGTGAGACCTCTCTGGGGCATGCTAGGGGGTGAAATGGGTTTCAGATGGTAGAGTAAATAATGACCCAGCAGCCCATTTCATGCACTACTTAAATTTCTTTTCGCTAACTTCAAAAATGCGGGTGGCCGTGGATCCCCGGAGACCAATGTCATCCCCACCATTTTTCCAATTGGAAAATAACTCCTAATGCCCCCTGGTGAGGCAACAATGATTTTTGTGTGGTTTAATTAACAACAAATGTGTTCATAGCGAAGCAAACTTACAGAGAGCAAATTTAATTTATTTATTTGCCCCCACACTTCATTCAGAACATTTATGAAATGGGTTTCAGATGGCAGGGTAAATATTGACCCAGCAGCATTAGAAACATTCTGACTTAAAAATAACGAGGTGCAATAAAATTCAACTTGTCTCCATACAGTATGTTAGGTGCCTCTATCCAAATCATAGAATCATAGATTCTCTACAGTGCAGAAGGAGGCCATTCGGTCCATTGAGTCTAAACTAACCCTTGGAAACGGTACCCAACCTTGGCCCAAGCCTTGACCCTATTCCTGTCACTCAATAACTACACCAATCTTTTTGGAAACTAACGGAAAATTAAGCATGGCCAATCTACCTAACCTTTAAAAAAATTTTTTTTAGAGTATCCAATTCTTTTTTTTCCAGTTAAGGGGCACTTTAGCGTGGCCAATTCATCTACCCTGCCCATCTTTTTGGATTGTGGGGGTGAGACCCAGGCAGACAGAGGGATAATGTGCAAACGGCACACGGTCAGTAACCTGGGACCGGGATCGAACCCAGGTCCTCGGTGCCATGAGGCAGCAGTGCTAACCACTGCACCACCGTGCCACCTTAGGCAATCCGCCTAACCTGCACACCTTGATTGTGGGAGGAAACCGGATCACCCGGAGGAAATCCACGCAGACACAGGGAGAAAGTGCAAACTCCACACAGACAGTTATCAGAGGCTGGAACTGAACCTGGGTCCCTGGCGTTGTGAGGCAGTGGTGCTAGCCACTGTGCCACCGTGTTGTAGACAATTGTAATACTCTTAATGCTTGCAATGTATATTCAGTGTCAGGCACATAGGGCATTTGAAGTCCAATGTTTCATGTAAAATTAACATCTGACATCGCTGATGAATAAATACAGTCCTCCCACTTACATAGCACTTTGAAAGCTGAGGCAATCACATTGAAGGAAGACAGAGCATCCACTGGCTTGAAACCTCTAACTTGCTCCACGTTTCAGTGCTGATCTTGTCCATCTACCACTCACGACCCAATCCCAACGTACCTGTGCTCCGTACACGCATCTGAGGCAGCTCGTGGACCGCCTCTCATGATAGGGTAATCTTTTCTCGCTTGCAACAAACGTTGTACTCCCCCTCTTTGCATTTTCTAATTACTTCAGGTGTCAGCTCAGTCTGATGGATTCGAACATTTCATCGAAAGTGTTCAGTGTAATTCCCGGGCTGGTGTTAAATTCATTGCAACAATTAGCATTGAAAATCAAATAAATGATTTTCAACCAACTGAGTCACACACAGGTTTAAAACGAATGCGAATCACAGAACCACAGAATTGTTACAGTGCAGGAGGCGGCCATTCGGCCCATTGTTTTTACATTGCATGTAATATTTTTTCCTTGTTCTCCGCAATTATCCTTTCTGATTCTGAACTCAAATCCTGAAGCATCCTAATTTGAGAGTTCCAGTACAATTGAACACCACAGAATCCATAGAATTCCTATAGTGCAAAAGGAGGCCATTCGGCCGGCTGAGGCTGCACCGACCCTCTGAGATAGCGCCCTATCCCCGTTACCCCCCCTAACCTGCACATCTTTGGTTACTCAGATAACTTAGCATGGCCAATCCACCTAAACAGCACATTTTTCTGTTCTGTGTTGATTTCTCTTTATTTGGCGGGTGTTGGTGAAGAAAACAGAATATTGCGTAAAGGTTGATGCCACTGGATTTGAAAAAGAAATAACCTTTTGGTATTTGGATTCTGTTTCCATGTCAGCCCACTGGCTCAGCTGTGGTTCAGTTGGAAGCACTCTTACCTCTTTGAGTCAGAAGGTTGTAGGTTCAAGACTTACCCCGGAAAGCTGATCTACACTGTAGTGCCGTACAGAGGGAATGTTGTGCAAATTTTGAATCAGGCAGTAAACCGAGGACCTGTCTGAATCTCAGACGGGCACAAAAGATCCCACGGCACAACTTTGCAGAGTAGAAGTAAGGTCATCCTACTGTCCCGGCCAAGATTTACCCCTCAACTGACAGTATTGAAACAAATTATTGGGTCACTAACAGATTGTTTATGGGATCTTACTGTGCGTAAACTGCCTGTCGCGTTTCAAGATTATGACATTGACAAACTTCAAAAAGTACTGTATTAAATGCAAAGCGCTTTGGAACATCCTGAAGTTGTATTTAACATGTCATCCAAAAGTTGGCATCGCTGCCAGTGTAGCACTTCCTCGGCGCTGTACAGGAAGTTCTGGTTTAGATTTTTTTGTTCAAGGCTCTGGAGTGGTGCTTGCATCCACAACCTTCCAGATGATGGGAACGATTGCCATCTGCTGAGCCATATGGCTGTGCAGTTGACAGTGCGCACTGCAATAGTGCGCTTGTAATTATAATAATGGAATAGATCTATTTATCCCAAACACAACCTGTCGGCAATCAGTTTGCTTAAATGCTCCTGCTTCTTCAGAACACAAACTAACCAAGCCTGTTCCTACCCCATTGAACCGGTTTCTCCCCCCCCCCCCTTGTCCAACCTCTTCCCACTTAACTTACGTTTTTGATTTTTCCGCACTCTTTGTCATTTCAATAATTTCCAGGCCCTGACCGCTCCCTCGGCTAGTTGTTTTAATAAGCATTCATGAGATGCAAATGACATTCGCGCCACCAGCCAGTGGGAAGACCGACCCACCATTAACCTGCCATTGCGAGAACTGCAATGTGATTCTTCCGCTGGCGGGTTTCTGACTTTCTTGGCTGCCAAGGACTGCGGGCAGGATCGGAGAATTCCGCCCACTAACTCCGTTTCTCGCTCCACAGATGCTGCCTGACCTACTGCATATTTTTCAGTATTTTCTGTTTTCAGATTTCCCAGACCCACGATATTCTGCTTTTTGACTGAGAACATTCAGAACATTTTTGACAGCATTCAGTCCAGAACCCGGTTAATGATCTTTTTCAAACGGCCATTGTAATGTGAAATCAATCAAAATGTGCAATTCCTTATCATTGCAGCTTTTCGTGGATCGGCAGAATCCTTGATCTGGAAGGAACTGATCTCCATCATCCCTGCTCTTCAAGTTTGGAAAATGCCAGGAAGGGAAATAAGCCGAACATACAGAAGCACTTCATTCCTTCTCCTTTTGGTCCACCTGGGTACAGCATTGGAAGTACCTCTTGACTGTGAGTCAAAATCCAATCCATCATTGATTGTTCCCAATGTCCTACTGGCAGCCTGTAAGGAGATCAACATGGAACAGCTCCCCCAGTGGTTTAATGGCTCAGTGCACTGCTCCAGGATGATACTGTCATACAGAACAGAAAAACTTAGGTCAGATTTTGCTGAAAGTAGGCATCTGAACGGTAAACACCTTAATTAATGTCCAAATCAGCCAGCAACATGGAGCAAAAAGAGACTCATAGTGAATTGAGAATTACCACAATTGCTGGGTGATTTGCACTGTTCCACCATTAGCTTTGTAAAAATACCACCCCATGATTTTAATTAAGTTTTGCAATTGCACATTAATTGCCCATTAAACTTGCCACAGAACATTAAGTTTAGTAATTAATTGAGTGAGTACCCTTTTAATACTGCGATAATGGTTACCAATCAATTTCTCTTGCTCAAAGAAAACAATTACAAATGTGGAGTCTCATTCCTTCAGGATATGTGTTATGTAGAAAGATACTAAAAATGTCAGCCTTGAAAGTTGTTTCTTACTTTTCCTTTATATTTTTTCTCTCATAATCATTCCCTTTATTTATTTATCCTAATGTCCTAGATTTCATATTGAATTCATCTACTGTAAATCACCCTCCATTTATTTCTCAAAATCCTTTAATATCTTTCGGTGCAGACATACATTATTTGTTTCGCTTTTCACCAAGCTGTATGATGACCTATTTCCCTCGCCACTCTGTTAACATCTTGGCACTTACACAATTTGTATTGGCAAAAGAATTGAAAATCTAGACATACAGTTTGTAAGGCTAACCAACAGGGTGTGCTGTGAGATGTCCTGTTCCAGCAAAGTCTGTTCCCTCACGTTTAATCTGGGTTTTATGCGGGATTATCTAATCTTCAGAGCTGCTCTCTGCGATCCTTGGAGTAGGGAGAGGGAAATTGCTCAGTGTTTCTACTCCTGACCACCAGGGAGCTGCCTGCCCGTCGCAAGCAGTAAAGGCAGATGGCAGCCATTTTGGGGGATTTTGCTGCTTTTCCAAAGAGCTACAGCAGCTCCTTAGTAGGACGGCAATGTCGACTGGGCTGGACAAGGCCAAGAAGCAAAATTTAAGAACCAGCTCTCTCAAACGGTAAAAAGAGTTAAAACGGCAATGAAAGTTCATTCCTCTGTGCGTAATACCTGTTTTTACTAGGATCCGCTCCCGCCTTCTGGAATAGCTTGTTGCATTTAATTGGGCGCCGAGCTCACCACTGGCCCAATTAGAACATTTGAATTCAAAAACAGCGTCGCTGAGGTACAGGGTCAGGACCAGAAATTATCTGGGTGTCGGGTTTATGTTTAACATGCCAACATTGGTTATTCTACCCGTAATAATGTCATCAAGCAAAGTGTGCATTTTGCCAATAAGGGTCAATGTATGGGGGTGGGAGAACTGAAGGCAAATTGACTGGATGAGCCAGGCAAGCTCATAGGCGCACGCCGATCCCAGATAAAAAAAACTTGTGCTTTTCCGAGGGCAAGAAGAGACTGAGTAAAATTCCCGCGACTCTATCCCATCAATAACCGCTGAACAGATACGACACTGTGCAACAATGTATGGACAATCCTCAAGTGCACAAAACAGTTTGGATTTACCAAAGTAATATTTAAAAATTCAAACCTACACTTGTCAGAGCCCTTATCAAGCACTTTAATGAATTTAAGGGGCCATTAATCGCTGGCGATGGAGTTATCCTTTCTCTTGCCCCCACACGTCCTTTGAGAATTGGAAACCATCCCGGAGGCAACGGGGTCCTGAAATGACCTCTGGGGCTGCAGTTGTGCCATATCGGATCTGGACCCCATAGCCCTTTGGAAACCTTTGAGAGGTTTTTGAGGCGCTGCAGGAATCTATTTTTACAGGAGAGAAGAAAAAGGGTCAAATGGGGGTGGAGTGGAATATTTTCTAAACTGTCAGGGGTTGAGTACTGCACTGCTGAGCACCATTTGAACAATTGTGCATCGCAGTTAAATCTATTGCACTTCATAGGTTTCAGGAAGGCAGCTGAAGCACCAATGTTTCCCGCTTGAGGTTCTCCTGAATACTCCTCTACCAAAATGCAAAACTGATTGTTTTAGAAGAGTGCTTTTCTACAAAATTTGTGTTCATCGAGGTGAGGATGTTAATTTTGGGGAATGAATTGCTTTCCATCACAGTCCCTTTTGTCAGCCTGAAACACAACATATAGTTAGTTGCATTAACATCCGAGTTCTGCGTGGCAAATCGGTGAAGGCAGAGCAGACCATCGGATTGAAGGGTTCGGGACTGCCGCACCAATTGTGGAGGTTTTTGAAGAGGATTAGACTGGCCAAAAAGGCGAAAGGGTTTACTCAGCGATGGTGGATAAGGGAGAAGAGAGGGCCATTGTTGACTGGAGTTGAATGAACTGGCAGTGTCTGCTGCACAAGTTTGCAGAGGTAAGCTGTCGAACAAATGGGGGTCCTGCAAGGTCAAAGAGTGCGATGGAGCGAGGTACCACGCTGTTAAGCTGCAGGTGAAAGATTGTCTCTTCCATCAATCCTTACCTGATCACCTCTCTGTGCTAGTGTAACATCTTCCTATTGCTCTTTTGTATCACCCTGAGACCTTCCTGGAAGAGATTCATTCACTGCCAAGGCTGTCTTGAGCTGGAGTAACACACGGCTACAACTCCAATCTGCATGTTTACAGTTAGAATTATATTTATTGAACGACACAGTCAACTAGGGTGAGCAGCTAATTTATTGCCATTTACTGGAAGGATAGAAAATATGTGACTTAAAGGCTCAAGCTTTTGAAGTGAGAAACAATCTTGTTTGGTTAATTTGTTTGACAATTTGTCTTCATTTCCAAAGAGAGGATTTACTGCTGTGTTGTACTTCATTTGCCATAAGAGCTGTTCAGACCATTTGCTGAGGTACAGGAGTGTGATGCGCGACTCTGTGATGGATGGTGTTAATTATTTACAAGCTAACTAAGTGAACAGCCTTTATTTCATCCTGAATGCAATATGTTTAGCAATTAAAGCCGGGCTGTCGCTCAGGGCAGCTGTTCAGAAGCAGGATGGGCTAGGGGCGTGGAATTATTGTAAGGAAATGTCTGCCTTTGTTTAAAGGCAAATAGAAAGTGACACAATTTCTGTAACTGGGTTAAGTAATGTGCTTCAATTCCGCTGGCAAGCTGATTGTCGCAAAAAGGGATTGTCCATAAATTGTTGCCCACCTGTTCATTTTGTATTGATGGAATAGGGAAATGGGTGTTTTACTCAGTCTCTTCCTGCCCTGGGACTATGTGATGGGACAGCGTTGAAGGATCTCCACATGCTTAAGGGCTGCGACACAGTTTGCAGGACTTAAGATTACATTTCTGATTTTCCAGCAGACAGAGGGTTTGGGACACGGACTGCTGTCCCTCAAATCTTCATTTAAAATCATGACTCGCAAAATAACTTCGAGGCCGTCAGAACGAAAGGATTTTTTTGTTGTTATCTGATTTTGGCGAAAGACACAAGTTTTCTATTTTGGGATCGGCGAATGCCTACCCTTGCCTGGCTTATCCAGTCAATTTTCCTTCAGGTACCCCCCCCCCTTTCCACTCCTCTCCCCACCCCTCCCCCAGCTCACATGAGATCTGATCCCTGAAGTAGGTGAGTCTAAAAAAGTTAGACTCCTTGCTTTTGACTGCAATTGTATAGGGGATTGGAGTATTGCGTGCCGTTTTGGTGTCATTATCTGAGGACGGATGTTCTTGCTATGGAGGGAGTGCAGCGAAGGTTTACCAGGCTGATTCCTGGGATGGTGGGACTGTCATATGAGGAGAGACTAAGTCGGTTAGGATTATATTCATTGGAGTTTAGAAGAGTAAGGGGGATCTCATAGAAACTTACAACATTCTAACAGGATTAGACAGGGTAGATTCAGAAAGAATGCTCCCAATGGTGGGAGAGTCCAGAACAAGGGGTCATAGTTTAAGGATAAGGGATAAACCTTTTAGAACTGAGGTGAGGAGAAATATCTTCACCCAGAGAGTGGTGAATCTGTGGAATTCGCTACCACAGAGAGGTTGAGGCCAAACGTTGTGTAATTTCAAAAAGTAATTAGATATAGCACTTGGGGCTGAAGAGGTCACGGGAAGAAGCAGCACGGTAGCACAGCGATGAGCACAGTTGCTTCGCAGCTCCAGGGTCCCAGGTTCGATTCCCGCTTGGGTCACTGTCTTGCGGAGTCTGCACGTTCTCTCCGGTTTCCTCCCACAGTCCAAAGGTGTGCAGGTTAGGTGGATTGGCTACGCTAAATCGCCCTTAGTGTCCAGAAAAGGTTAGGTGGGACTACGGGGATAGGGTGGAGGTGTGGGGTTAGGGTGAAGGTATGGGCTTAGGTAGTGTGCTCTTTCCAAGGGCCGGTGCAGACTCGATGGGCTGAATGGCCTCCTGTACTGTAAATTCTATGATTCTATGATATGGGTGGGGGGGGGGGGGCAAGATCAGGGTATTGAACTTGGTGATCAGTCATGATCATAATGAATGGCAGAGCAGGCTTGAAGTGCCGAAACGCCTCCTTCTATTTTCTATGATTCCAAAATAACTGCGTTGGTCAACCGACCTACTTGCTTCCTTGAGCGTGAACCTTTAATAGGAATTGAACCGTACCAAAAATAATTGGCATGTGTTATACAATACGTGTGCGGTGGCAACTTTCTTCATACTTACACTGTGTTTTTTCCCTCCCACCCGCCTCCCCTCTCTATAAACCTGTCCCGTTCACCCTCTCATTTTCTGATTCTGGGGATTAAAGCAAAAATTCTGGACGAACGTAAGTTGGTGTGACGCAAGGTTGTTTGGTGAAAGCTGCAAAGTGTGTTCCTTTTGTAGTTGTTTGCCGTCTTGACGCACCGTGCCAGCCTCTCGCGGGGTGTTTCATTGCATGCGCACGCGTTGCTTTTTGTTTTGCTGTAACTGTGTAAAAACCGTGTGTCCCAACGGTTTTGCTGCTTGTGTTGTGCAATCGTGTTTGGACATCTGATGGGACTCGTTCAGCCAATCACAGCTTGCCCCATCCAGCCAGAAGTCAGCAAGAGGCTGCAATAGCACCTAGGTCCACGGGGAGTGGGAATATTTGGTGATCCTCCATTACTGATCACATGATCACTGACACCCGCTCGATTGCTGCCTGATCAGGGTATTGAACCCTGGACCCTGTCCACCCTTTGTAAAATATAATAATACTCTATATTGTCACAAGTAGGCTTAAATTAACACTGCAAATCACGTTACTGTGTGAAACCCCCAGTCGCCACATTCTGGCGTCTGTGCGGGTACACAGAGGGAGAATTCAGAATGTCCAATTCACCTAACAAGCACATCTTTCCGGACTTGTGGGAGGAAAGGGGCGCACCCGGGGAAATCCATGCAGACACAGGGAGAACGTGCAGACTCCGCACAGACAGTGACCCAGGCCGGGTATCGAACCTGGGACTCTGGCGCTCTGAAGCAACATGCTAACCACTGTGCTACTGTGGCTGCCAATCGACAAAATATCTAAGCTTGAAAACAATTTTGGGATCAAAAGCAATTTTGGTCACTTGGTCTCTGACGGAGTGTGCGAGGCTTTTGATTCCCCCGCCACTTCTAGCCCAGCCTGGAGCTTGGCAAAGTTTCCCAGGAGACCGCCTGTACCATTGGTAAGGCTTGCGAGGACACCCAGGTATGTGCAGGGGATCAGAGAGACGAATACTGAGGTCAATGGACAAACTGGTGCAACGATGAACTCTCCCAATTTTGCTCCAGGTCTCCTGAACAGCACCGAATCTGCATGCAGCCTGAACTGTTCTGCTCGATGGCGTTGGCGAATTGGCATGAACCAAGTGGTTTTAAAAAAAATCTTTTGCTGCCCTGCTAATGTTTGAATGTCATTTAATTTATGGTTTCCTAAACCTTGCTTTTTAATCCAGTGCCGCAGCCCCCGACGATCACCCACCAGTCTCCAAAGGATTACATAATAGACCCGCGGGACAACATCCTGATCCAGTGTGAGGCAAAAGGAAAGCCATCTCCCAGGTTTGTATTGGTTATCAGGCTCACAAAATATCTCAAAAGAGCAACAGATAAAGGGGAACAGGGCTGATGGACTCATACACCAGATCACTTTGTTGTTCGATGGTGCCTCTCTTTGTGTCCAGGTTCCTCACTCATGCCATCCTCCCCGTCCCTTCCGTTTTATGTGTGCACCATTCCTTTGAACTCCACCAGACCCCCCCCCCCACCTCCCCAACTTGTCCTGGCCGATATTCCTTCCTCAATCACTGCCATGAGAAGCAGGTGAATTGGTCACTACTCAATTCATTGCTGGTTGGTGTCAGAATATGCACCCATGCACATCATGAGGCAAAAGCAGGCAGTGACAGACACTCAGGGGAGCCAATCAACATACATAACAGAACACGCCCAATCACCAGACAGAACACCAGAGTGGGGGCTTCCAACTATAAAACACACGAGGCATCAGCACTCTGCCTCTTTCCACTGGTGACAACTGTAGTGACAGTCAGGGTGTAAAAATCATTCAACACCACCTACACGTGGATCATAGCTAGCCTGTTCTAGATAGTTAGAGGTAGTTTACTTAGAGTAGTAGAGCGTCAACCCACAGGCAGCTGTGTGCTTCGTTACTGAAGTTCAATAAATCTTATTGAACCAACGCCTACGTTTGGTGTATGCTTGATCATTTAATTGCATCGTGTTGCAGTCCGTGTTACCCCAAGGTGAATAACATGACAGTTGGTGAGATTGCGCCTTGGGCAAAATGGCTGACATGTTTGGTCACATAACAGCCACTGTACCTAAAGAACAAAGAAAAGTACAACACAGGAACAGGCCCTTCGGTCCTCCAAACCTGCGCCGACCATGCTGCCGGTTTAAACTAAAATCTTCTACACTTCCGGAGTCCGTGTTCCTCTTTTCCCATCCTATTCATGTATTTGTCAAGATGCCCCTTAAACGCCACTATCGTCCCTGCTTCCACCACCTCCTCCGGCAGCGAGTTCCAGGCACCCACTACCCTCTGTGTGAAATACTTGCCTAGTACATCTTCTCTAAACCTTACCCCTCGCACCTTAAACCTATGCCCTCTAGCAATTGACCCCTCTACCCTGGGAAAAAGTCTCTGACTATCCACTCTGTCTATGCCCCTCATAATTTTATAGACCTCTATCAGGTCACCCCACAAGCTCTGTCGTTCCAGTGAGAACAAACCGAGTTTATTCAACCTCTCATCATAGCTAATGCCCTCCATACGAGGCAGCATCCTGGTAAATCTCCTCTGCACCCTCTCTAAAGCCCCCGAATCATTCTGGTAGTGGCGACCAGAATTGAACACTATATACGGGCAGCACGATAGCATTGTGGATAGCACAATTGCTTCACAACTCCAGTGTCCCAGGTTCCATTCCGGCTTGGGTCGCTGTCTGTGCGGAGTCTGCACGTCCTCCCCGTGTGTGCGTGGGTTTCCTCCGGGTGCTCCGGTTTCCTCCCACAGTCCAAAGATGTGCAGGTTAGCTGGATTGGCCATGATAAATTGCCCTTAGTGTCCAAAATTGCCCTTAGTGTTGGGTGGGGTTACTGGGTTATGGGGATAGGGTGGAGGTGTTGACCTTGGGTAGGGTGCTCTTTCCGGGAGCCGGTGCAGACTCGATGGGCTGCATGGCCTCCTTCTGCACTGTAAATTCTATGATAATCTATGATACTCCAAGTGTGGCATTACTAAGGTTCTATACAGCTGCACCATGACTTGCCAATTTTTATACTCAGTGCCCCGGCCAATGAAGGCAAGCATGCTGTATGCCTTCTTGACTACCTTCTCCACCTGTGTTGCCCCTTTCAGTGACCTGTGGACCTGTACACCAAGATCTCTCTGACTGTCAATACTTGAGGGTTCTACCATTTACTGAATATTCCCTACCTTTTTGTTAGACCTTCCAAAATGCATTACCTCACATTTGTCGGGATTAAACTTGGATTAAGAATAAGTCATTGTATGCGAGGCACTTAGAGATGTACTGGGGAGGAGGGGGGGAATGGTTTAGCTCAGTTGGCTGGACAGCTAGTTTGTGATGCAGGGCAAGGCCAGCAGCTCTGGTTCAATTCCCCGTACCGTCTGGGGTTATTCATGAAGGCCCTGCCTTCTCAACGTTGCCCCTTGCCTGAGATGTGGTGATCCTCAGGTTAAATCATCACCAGTAAACTCTGTCCCCTCTAAGGGGAAAGCAACCTGCGGTCATCTGGGGCTATGGCAACTTTACTTACTTTTTACTTTGAGGTGGCCTGAGCGATGCACCAAGGTGTTGTTTGGGCATCACATCTTGAAGTTGAAAGCAGGTGCGCTGCAAATTGTTTGTTCCTCCCTACATTTTTAACCCTCCCTACATTTGCCTCCCATTGTAGCTGAGCTTTGCTTCAGGCCTCCAACCTATGGAACTCACGAATCTCAATCAAACTTTGGGTCACCTAATGACAATATCTTGATTTACCCTGCCTTACTGTTCTTTGATCTTTGAACCTAAGTTATGGGTCATGCACCTTAATTTTGTTTCTCTTTTTGAAAGGCCCAGTTGACTAATTTTGCTTTAAGGCATCTTGCGGTACCCTCCGTTGTGAGACATGCGTGACCTGGTTTCCTGAACTACTTTTGCAATTAATATACTTTTTAGTGGCTGTATGTACATTTTCCCCAAAGTAATTGAGTGAATTATTGGGATTTGGGTATTTTGTCACCTTGCAGCATAATCAATGTTGTTGTGAGAGGTCAAAATCAAGGAATTTTGGCATTTGTCTTTTGCTGCACTTTGATTTTCCAGTTATTTATCTTCCAATTCAATGGGAAGGCATTTTGACTCTCAGAGGCTGGTGCAACTGTGGAATTCTTTACCACAGAGGACTGTGGAGACTAGGTCGTTAGGTATGATCAAGCTTGAGACAGACCGATTTTTAATCAGTAAAGGAATCGACGGTCATGGGGATAAGGCGGGAAAGTGGAGCTGAGGATTATCACACCAGTCATGGCAGAGCAGACTCAATGGGCCGAATGGCCTACTTCTACCCCTATGTCTTATGGTCTAACATTGGTCAGGGCATCAGGACAACTCCCTGATCCTCTTCACATCTCAGCACAAAAGGCTACGGCCTCTCCCTTAGCACTGCTTGGAAATGAAAGTTGAGGTTTTGCGCTTACCTCCTGGTGTGCACACGATCATACAACCTGCGGACTCAGAGTGGAAGTATTCCTAATGTGACCAAGACTTGACATTTTTATATTTTTTTATGGGTGATGGCATGAAACCTAGAGCCTCGTGGTGTGAATGGCATGTTAAAATTACCTTGATAACGCCTTGTTTTGATCAGCTGCTTTGTATTTCTCACCGCCTGCCGTAGGTTCTCATGGACCCGCAATGGGACCCATTTCAACCTTGACAAAGACCCTCGAGTGACAATGAAGCCAAACTCCGGGACGCTGCTCGTTGACATTGTGGGCGGTGGGAAAGCGGAAGCTTACGAAGGCGAATACCAATGCACAGCGAGGAACGATCGCGGCACAGCCGTATCCAACAAAATCATCATCCGCCAGTCCAGTGAGTAAATGTGCTGCCCGACCATTGCTTCATCGTTGTGTCATGCTTTTAATTGTCTCTGAGGGGCAGTAAGGAGCCGATAATCAAGCTGAAAATTGCTGGATCCAACTGTGATAATTATAAAGCTACCCTTCAAGACTCCCAAACATTCCCGGTGTCACTGTAGCCCTTCCCACAACAGTGTTAATTACCTTTTGTCAAATCTGTGAAATCTTACTGAAAAATATACAAAAGAGCATAATAAACAAACATAATCATCAAAGAATATATCCAATCCTAACACACACTCTCCTCCAAACATAAAAACTCCCTTAACAGCTGATGACGGCTAACTCTAACTAAAACTAAATGAACGGCTGCCGTCTTAGGTAGAATTCCTCTACCGACCCCCTAATGGTACTCAGTATCTTGGCCTGCAGGCTAATTAAGACGAGGGGCAGTGATGTTTGACAGTACTGAGCAGCACTGTAGACAGTCTGTTGGCTTTTATGGTTTGCGCCTTTTCTCAGCACTTGCTTCCAAATCCATTGTTGAGTTGTAGTTTTCTGCAACACACTGAGTTGCCTATAAGTCAATGTCTGATTTGGAGTTGTAGGTTCACTTCTCACTCTGGAGACTCAGACACACACACAGTGAGTACTGACACTACTGAGGGGATGGGTGCTGACACTGCTGGAGGTACTGCCTCTCGGATGAGACATTAAATCGGGGGCTTGTCTGCCCACCCAAGGAAATATTAACGATCCCGCAAAACTATTTGAAGAGGGGCCATGGAGCTTTCCTCATGTCCCAGGCAATATTTATCCCTCGACCCCCACTTGAAGCAGTTTATCTGGCCAAGAATCTCCTGCTTGTGAGATCTTGCTGCGAGCATTTCTACATTGCGACAGTAGCTTCAGAATACAAGGAATAAGGGGCCTGGGGGTGGGGGGGGAGGGGGGGGCATGGGCGGGGGACACACTCTAGGAACCGGAGTGTACCAGTCCAGAGGGAAGAGTGTCTGGGAACCTGGGCTGACCACACCTTCAGGGGGAAAGACTTGGGAACCTGTGTACCGCTCCTTCAGGAGGAGGGACTTGTGAACCTGTGTACCACACCTTCAGGAGAAGGGACTTGTGAACCTGTGTACCACACCTTCAGGGGGAGGGTCCTGGGAACCTGTGTACCACACCTTCAGGGGAGGGTCCTGGGAACTTGAGTGTACCACACCTTCAGGGGGAAGAGAGCAGTCCCTGCAACAGTCGGACAATCACAAAAAGCCAGTATGAATTTCTGAGCGAGTCAAGTGATTTGAAACCTTAAATGGCCCATTTTGTAGACCCAGCGCTTAGAGAGAATAATTGAACAATTATTCCACCAACTCGGAGCCTTATCCTGTACAACAAATATATATTTATTCAACATAATTCTGGAACCTTCCATGAGTCGTTGTTCTTATTTTAAACCAAAGTCCTGTCTGCCCCCCCACCCTCTCCTCAGCTGGTTGTAAAGAATCCAGGATACTGTTTTGAGGACGAGCAGGGGAGTTGTTCTCCCTGGTATTCTGGCCCATGTTCATCCCTCAATCAACATTGCTAAAGCAGATTACCCGGTCATTATGACATTGACGTTTGTGGAATTGTGCTGTGTCACCTGTCTGTTTCCGACTCTTCTTATCAACTTCATTGGCTGCAGAACCCTCTGGTCCTGAGGTCAGAAAATGACATTGTGTAAATGCAAGTCTTTCTTGAATCTTGTCAGTGGATTTGTTCCGCATCCTATCTAAATCTGTTCCGTTAATTATCTTATTTCTTTCTCTTTCGAACTAAAGACCTCTTTTTAATCGTCAAATTCATCATGCTGGAAGGTAACTGTGCGGCTGATAATTGGTTGTATCCTCGCATGAATTGGTTCCTATATTTCATTCCTGAACACCCTGCGCCTTCGACATCCTGAATTCTAACGGCACCGACTATCTTCGCTCTGCTGGGCACCAGGAAGGACAATCACCAGCAGAGCTGAATGGGGATCATTAGGATTTTGTATAGCACTCCCTCCCACCCCTTCCCCTCCCTCCCCTCACCCGCCCAGTGGCCTGGTACAAAAATGTCCTGTTCTGTCGCATCATTTGCAGGGATGAGGGCCCGATCCAGAATACTATGTGTGAAACCACACTGTTGGAATAAATGGGCTTTAATCTCTGGACCTCAAATCGTCCACTGTATGAGGGCTTAAGGAGGTTTGTTTTACGGGAAGGGGTGGGGTCGGGTCGGGGGAGCAGGGTGAAATCACAAATAGAGAAATTATTCGCTTGATAATCGAAAGATTTGTCTTGAAAACACACACTCCCTTAAATTCTGGATCGCCATATTGTCCTATCTTTGACCTACATTGGGTGTTCCTGGGACGGCCCTGACACTGTTTGTCGCAGGTTTGTGTGACTGATCCGACTCCACCTCCTTCCCCTTGTCATTTTGGTTCCCGCCCTGTGAACATGATGGGGATTTTCCTGCGGGGGGGGGGGGGGGGTTACAATCCTTGAACCAACTGTCTGAGGTATCAGTGAACAAACACTAACTCTGTTACAGTCCACTGTTTTAACAGGCGTGTTAACCTGCTGAAAATAAATAGGGTAACCAATCTGCTGGTGTGGACAGAGGAATATAATTACATTGAATGTTTGTTTGCCGAGACTTCTCAAGGTCGGTTCTAGACTATGATGTTGCCTTGGTCGAAAACCATTACCTCCCATGTAATCTGTACTGGCTGCACCATTTTTAAGGGAAAGTCTGTGGTCTTCAAACTGTGATCTGTACTGCTCCCATTTCCAGGATCCCCCATGTGGGCTAAAGAGAAGATCAATCCAGTTGTAGTCCACGAAGGGGCTAAGTTGGTCCTCCCCTGTGACCCGCCATCGGGCCTGCCACCACCCATCATCTTCTGGATGGATAACTGTGAGTACAGAGCTGAACTTTCAGGCTTGTCTTCACGCTATATAAGTAGTGGCTAATTTAGCTTGACATGTCTTTTGGGATTGGACTGTGCGCCTTAGTGTCCCTGGGCTGGGGAGTGGCGGGTGTGGGAGGGGTCGGAATCGATCCCTGCCCGGCCTTCCTGGGTGGAAGGTAAGGGAGTGGGAACAGCATTGCGATTCAGTTGTTCTGGCTGCCACAGCCAAGCAGCTGCAATCTTCCTGATGAATGTCCTCTGTATCGCGTTGCCAAGGCTTTTGATACATTATACACAACCAAGAACCAGTGAGGAGAAAAAGGGTGGGGACTGGAGGTTGTTGAGGGCATGGAGGGGGGTGGGGGTGGGGGTGGGGGTGGGGGGGGGGGGGGTGGGAGGAGATCTGGTGCAGTGTGCAAATGGGGGAGGTGAAAAAGAATAAAATTGGCACCGCCTTGCCTCTGCATGGAGAGACGTGAGGAATACCCCAGGGTATTAGAGCAGTGGGTAGAGCATTACTGCAGTGCTGAAATGCAGGAGAGCGTGACCCTCGGACATTGAGGGGAAATCACTGTCTCCAACGGTGAAACTCCTGTTTGTAGAGATGAATCCCGAGACTGTATCCTTGTGCTGAAGTTTTTCACTTTCCTGGCTTTCGAAGGGTGCCTTTGAAGGCCACTAAACCACACCAATGTCCTGGGAATCACCAAACCACCCCAACCCCCAGTCCCATGTCACCGTGAGTAAACCGCTGTCTGTTTCAAAGGGGACTGATGGACAGTGACACTGTTTGGGCCAGTTCCGCTACTTTGAAGGTGACCCAAGCCACCTGAATACTAAAGCAGTGCATGTTTGCTGTTGCTAATTCCCATTGGCAGACACGTTCAGTCTCCAGTGTTGGAAGCCAAGCAATGTGGAGAGACCACTGCCGTTACCAACCTGGCCTCTATAGAAAACTGAAAGGCAAGATGTGAACTGGCACTGTGGAAACCTGCAGGAAGGTTACAGAAGCAGCAATTCTGATGCCAACACAAGCAGTTGGATTCTGTACATCTTGCTGTGCTCTACCTTTATGGCAGGTTCTGATTCAAGCCTCACACACAAGATGACTTTTCAAAAATTATTTCATGCAAATCCCTAATTTCCTTTGAGAAGGTGATAGTGGGCCCCCTTTTTGAGCCACTTCCTCTATCCAGCAATGGTGTGGTATATCTGAGGAGCTTGCTGAGCGAGGTGAGTTAAGAGCCTGGAGTCACGTGTAGGCCAACCCAGGTGAGGACAGTAGATTTCCTTCTCTGAAGAGCATTAGTGAACCACATGGGGTTTTTACAACCATTGATTTTTAAAAATAAATACATTTAGAGTGCCCAATTCTTTTTTTTCCAATTAAGGGGCAATTTAGCATGACCAATCCACCTAGCCTGCACATCTTTGGATTGTGGGGGTGAGACCCACGCAGACAAGGGGAGAATGTGCAAACTCCACACGGACAGTGACGCGGGGCTGGGATCGAACCCGAGTCCTCGGTGCCGTGAGGCAGCAGTGCTAGCCACTGTCACCGTGCTGCCCGTCAACCATTGATGATAGTTGTCATGGTCACCATTACCAAGACTAAGGGCTGGTTTAGCTCAGTGGCTAGACAGCTGATTTGTGATGCAGAACAAGGCCAGCAGCGTGGGTTCAATTCCCGTACCAGCTGACCCGAACAGGCGGCGGAATGTGGCGACTAGGGGATTTTCACAGTAAGTTGGATTATACGCGATGGGTGCCTGACTGTATTTTCAGATTGTATTCCAACTCGAGTCAAGAGCAGAGAAGGGCTCACAGCAATGAGTGACAGCATTGCCTGAGTGAGGGAGCTTCACAGCCAGTCTGAACCCGGGGCTTTGTGCACTAAATGGCCCAGATCTTTTGGGGCATTTAATGTACACATCACAGAAGGAGAGACTGGCTGGCACGTCACAAGGTAACTCCGATCCTGGATTTGATACACTAAATGGAGCAACATGAATAGTGAAACTGTCTTCAGCGCCAACGCTATTACTGGCCACAAAATATTGGCATTTCCTAAATGGTCTAATCTTTATCCTTGCTGTTTTTTTCCTCTAGTGATGCAGAGGTTTACACAGAACGCACGGGTTTCACAGGGTTTGAACGGAGACCTGTATTTTTCAAATGTACAGCCAGAGGACACTCGAGGGGACTACATTTGCTATGCCAGGTTCAACCACACTCAAACTATTCAGCAGAAGCAGCCAATCTCTGTCAAGGTGTTGACCCGTAAGTATTACCTGGACTCTTTAATTGTGCGGGGTTGGCATCATAAATGGCGGTGCGAAGGGCAGCAATGAGAGCCCCTTACAACCTCTCATGTGTAGATGTTCCTTTAAGACATATAAATGAAGGGCTCCAGGTTCCTCAAGTCTCCTGTTGAGTTTATTGGTCTTACCAATTAGTCTTATGTTTGGGCTTTGCCCTCTTTGACAATGGAAGGATTCCTGCCCTTGCTGTCTAGTGCACCCTACTGGGAAATACAGGTGTGAAAGCAAGAGAGAGTCTCTGTGGAAGCCTTTCCCCGCCCTTAGTCAGCACTCTGACACTCCCATCTGAGGTCTCGTGTCAGCATTGGTCAATTTGGTGGTGTGCTGCGGACTTGTACCCCAAGTAAAAATCGGCACCTTTAGGAAACACTTGGGGGCTGAAGGATGGGTCGGGGAAAGAGAATAACTGGGAAGTCCACTTGGAAGAAACAGAAGGCAACACTCCTCAAAGTTTAGGAATAGTATCAATCTAATGCCGCGTCAGTACCTTGCTTGGATTGTATCCAGTTAAACACATCTATTTGTTTGCAGTATCCCTCAATTGTTTCCGAAACTCTCCCAGTAATGGATCTGTATACATTATAAACCTTATCCAAGAGAGAGAGAGGGACCTCCTCAGTCAGCTGCATGCCATGGAGAACCTGACCTTCTTCCTCTCATCAAATCAATCTCATTTGGTATGGTTTCTTGGCTCAATGTGATGTCTCTGAACGTTACTGCCTGAACGGTGTTCAGTGATAAACATGGAAGGCAACTCAAGGGGTTACAACAGCTCCAAATAGCACCAATGGAGTGAAACTTGGTGCTCTCTCTGTTTTAGCCCAGGTGCAGCTGACACCCTTATCCGTCACCTCCAGTGCCCTCCTGGAATGGCCTTCCATTTCCCACCCTCCATAATAACATGAGACCATCCAGAATCCTGCTGCCCACATCCTGATTCACGGCAAGTTCCATTCATTCACTGCCCTCGTGATCACCAAACTACATCATCTTCCACTGCAACAGTGTCCCAATTTTAAAGTACTCATGTGTTCAAACTCTTCCAATGGCCTCACTCCTCCCTATCCTGCCGTCACCTTCAGCCCTACAAACCTCCACAGGCTCTGCAATCATCCGATTCTGGCAACACTGATCTTCTTTGCCCCTCCCTTGATGGCCCTCCCTTCAGCGGCCCAAGCCCTGATTTCTGGAGTTTCCTCCCTCAATCTCCCTGCCGCTCTTGGCCTCTGAATAAGTGGCTCATTAGAACCAAGCCCTTTGATGTCACTCGAGATCGTAATTGGTGCAAGTCCAAATTTGGCACAAATTTGCCCTCCCTCTATGAAATCTTAGAATGGCTTGTCCAGTGCAGGAATCCTCTTAAGTTTGGTGTTGGGGCAGAGTAGAGAGATCTCTGCCCTGTGTGATATAGCTGACCAGAAACATCTATTCATTATTCTGGACTAAATTTGAAGCCAACACCAGGGTCCCACTGGCCTGAAAGTTGGGGCTCGTTGCTTCTTATAAATTTTGGAGCATCTAGTTTTACGTAATATTTTCAACAGCCTTTGAACAAAACAGCCCTTGCAATGACCCAGTACGGCATTGGTACACACCCGTGGTGTCCCCTGTGGAGTGGCAACCTCTTTAAATGATCACTTCCAGAAAATTAGCGGAGAGAGAAGTTTGCCATCAATGCATTTTATTTGTATCGCTATTCTTCCACAGTTTATCCCAAGGTCTGAGTTTCCTTTCAACAAAATTGATTTGGATATTTTCAGCTGATAGATATTTTTCAGAGGATAGATGTGGATCCTCATGCGTTGTACGACTGAAAAAGGCACATTTCTGGACGTGTGGAAAAGGGAAAGGATACTAACTGTCGGTTAGTGTTGAAATTCAACGAACCCCCCCATTCCTCGGCACATTTTCCCATTGCGGGAATGGTGAGAATTGGCCACTGGCGGGATATTCTCGCCCTGCCTAAGTCTGCGGGCACGGCTCGTCCACCCTGCCTCTGGGAAACCTGCCACTGGGAGACAACTCCGGCGGGAAGGGCCAGAAGATCCAGTCATTGGGAAGGGCGGAAGGTCCCACCCAAAGTCTTTCTGCAATTGGAATACTGAAGAGGAGACCACGTTGTGAGCAGTGAATAGAGTATGCTAAATTGAAAGCAGTACAAGTAAATCGAGGGGCGGGGTAAAGGAGGTGGTAAAATGGTAGGTGTTGCCTCTCTTGCGTTTGTCTGGGAACATGCTGTAGTGGTGGACGTGACTGAGGAGTGCGCCAGAGTGTCACAGGGGAAAAGAATGGTCCCTTCAGAATGCTGAAAGGGGAGGGCAAGAGCAGACATGTTTGGCTGTGGCATCAAACTGAAGATGGGGGACATAGAGGAAGAGGATCTGTTGCCTGTGGAGGCTGTTGGGGTAGAAGGTACGGACAAGGGGAGCCCTGTATTGGTTGAGGAAGGGAGGGCGGGAAGGGGTAAGAGCGGAAGTACAGGAAACAGTCGGACACGATGAAGAGAACTTTCAACCACGGTAGGTGGGAATTCTCAGTTGAGGAAAAAGGAAGAGCTCATATGGAAGTTTGCACTGTCTGAACAAATGTGCCGGAGACGGAGAAACTGGGAGAACGGAGTGACGTCCTTACAGGAAACAGGGTGTGGAAAAGCATCAGCCCTTTGTTGTTCTTGGCTGGTTTGCCCCATATGTTTATAATCTTCTGTTTATTTCAGTTGATGCCACCAATGAGACTTATGCAATTTATTCGAATGGCACTGAACTGTACGGTGGTGAGTTATCATGCCCCCTAGTGTTTATGTTTTAAAACCAGTAGACTTTGGCGTCTGCCCGTAACCATTTCTAATTCTGAACCTAACCAAGGTGTTACTAAAATCAGTCTCGTTATCTCTTTCCATCTAATTAACGTGACAATAATCCGGGCAGTAAGATCAATTTGCTGCTTGTTGGTGAGCTAACACAATGACGTCTGTTCGCTGTAAATGTTGTGTGCATCCACAAACTAACAGAGACTATCCAACCTCAGTGCGGTTTGCCCGCATGGTGCTTGCTGTTTACTGGGTGGGGAGAGGTCAGTGTCACTGCCGTGTGTCCACTCTTAGACAGATGCACCAGGTATGCAAACAACATCTGGGAGCCTACCCTACCCCCACTCCTGATGGTGGACCTGTGCTCCAGAAATGTATCCACGAGGCGAGGGAAGCAGGCTCATCGATGATGCCCTCTGCAGTCAAATAGTTTGTCAATGTTCGTGGGTCAGCTCATGTGCACAAGGAATTATCACTGCACAAGATGTCTACCAGGCTGTTGGTATCTGTGTCAATGCACACTTCTCAGGAGAGGAGGAAGAGCACCGTGTGGGAAGAACTGCAAACCTTTCCCATCCTTTAATGATTATTAATATTTAGTATATCCCAAATCAGTCTTCACATTGCTGAGCATATCAAACCAGTCTTCAAGGTTTGGGGTGGGAACCATTGAAACTATCATTTGTTGATGAGTTTCTAAACCTCCCACTAACTTGATTTCAGAACTGTTGAACATTGTTTAGAATAATTGAAATATGCAAGTTGACATGTTATTTTGGCAGTGTGCATATAGGTCAAGGACACTGAAAGATTTGTGTATTTTCCTAAACTGTACGATTGGTTTTGTGTCCTCCTCCAAACCTGGGCTCCCAGTAGTGGATGGGGATGGCGAGGTGGGATGGTACTCAAAGGGAGCTCAAATCACAGCAACAGCACTACGCTGTCATATTCCTATCTCCAACACATCACGGGACTGAATGTATTCCCTCTTCTGATTCGAAAGTGATGACACTGGAAAGTCAAACTGATTCTACCTGGTTTATACATACCCGACAAGGCACGAAGGGGCCGTCGCTTCCTTATAGTCTAATTTGTTTGAAAATTGTAATTGTCCACCATTTCAAGAGTACATTGATGCCAAATGCAAATAGAAAATTCCGGAAAATTCTATGGAGTGAGACACAGAGTTAACATTTCGGGAGTGCGACCTTGTATCAGTACAATGGTGCCAAATTCCTGGCCGCCATATTTCAGTAGCTCGAAGGGCTATGCCTTTACTCTGTTGCAAGTGACATTGGTGTAGGTTCGTGGAGTGAACCTCAGTGCAGGTGATCGTGGCTTAGCAGATTGGAGAAGTATGGTGTTCTGGGCTTTGATTGGGACATGCCAATCTCAGGGCATTGCCAATCTCCACATCTGGTTTTCCTTTGTCCCCATCTCTTACCCCCTCGAGGTAACATTGAGATTCAGTTAACTGCAAGCTTGCCCCCTCCCTTCTCGATAAGCACGCGCCAAACATACCAGAGGATGAGATGCCATCCGAAAGGACTCCGGTTGCATGAGTCAGATCATGTCTCGCCAAACCTGAGCACCATCTCCAATTACTTGTCACGTTGCCGAGAAACCGGATTGAAAATCTTTTGCCTCAATGAAAAGAAGTGGAAATAGAATCCCGAGGTGAGTTCTCAGTCATCTGTAGTTAGAAAAGAGACTTCAAAGTCTAGTGGGCAGGGTTGCTGGTTAAGGAAGAGTAATTACTGTGAGGAAGTGATTGCGCACCAACGATCTTTATCAGAGCAAATAACAAGTAAAAACAAGCTCAATAGAGTGAACAGCAAAGGAGCTTTTCAGTTCACTAAGTGCAGTCCCGCCTGCTCTATTGTGGGCCTTCAATTGGCAGGTTGACTATCAGATAATTAGGGAATGTAAAATTAGTCTTCACATGTTTATGGTGCTGTTTGCTGGACCGTTAAAATTGGATGCACCTTTAAACATTCACCAATACCTGATAAAAATAAGACTTTAAAAATATGCAGATCGCAGCTTAGAAATTGACTTTTGAAGCCTCCAAAAATGCTTCCAAAAACAGGGGTCAACTTCCACACCTGGCACAAAATGTGAACCACTGGTGTGGGGTAGTCACCATTTTGAAAGGTGAAAAAAACCCCCAAGTAATTCATGTTGAATTAACGTGCATGGTTTATAGAGTGAATTAATTGTACAAAGATACCTTTGACGACAAAGTTCTTTTTAAAAACATCAAATTTATTGTCTTCAGATTCCCCTCCGAGTTCAAGTTTGTTCCCAGTCACTGTGCTCATGGCATCATTTAAAAAAAAATTGAAAGTACCCAATTCATTTTTTCCAATTAAGGGGCAATTTAGCGTGGCCAATCCACCTACCCTGCACATCTTTGGGTTGTGGGGGCGAAACCCACGCAAACACGGGGAAAATGTGCAAACTCCACACGAACAGTGACCCAGAGCCGGGGTCGAACCTGGGACCTCGGCGCTGTGAGGCAGCAGTGCTAACCACCACCACCATGCTGCCCTGTGCCCATGGCATCATGATGAGGATCCCAATCTGGATCAGATTTGGCACTTTCAGTTTCAGAACTATCCCTCTCCTGAAATCATCTTCCTCTTCATCCACTGAAATGGAAATTCCACATTTTTTTGAACAATCTTGGTGGCAGTCGATATCTCAAAACCACATTCACATCAACGGGGCATTATGTAGACTTCCACTTTCTGTGAAGGATATTTTCTCCATCAACCGTCCACTTTTTCCATTTGCCATGAACATGACCCTTGAATGGCTTGTTCAGAAAAGCATCCAAAGGTTGAGCTACGGACGTGAGATGTCCCAGTATAACTGCAATACGGGTACGATTTCTTCACAGGCGCCTCTTGATCTCATCAGTTATATGAGATGTGAACATGTCCCACACTAATAAGCTGCATTCTTTACATGGGCCACTGGGATGCCTCTTTCACACATTATCCTCACCCTTATATATCCAACCGTTGTCAGGGACAAGCTCAAAAACTGCAGCCATCTTGATTTTCAGACTGGTTTTACATTTTTAAAATTTCCACAGGTTTTCATTTCATTCCGTCCGCCACGTAGCCAAGTGAATCCCGCCTTCTCATGTTTTCACCAGAACTCTTTTCAAACCTTTCCAATCCTGCTGATCATATCGAAATTCAGCGGCATTTCACCCACGTTGCCAATGTGGCACAATGAATACTCGTGTTTTTGGCGCAGTCTGGTGCCGAATCGCCGGTAATATTGGCATTGAGATCTTTTGGTAGTTTCTGAACAATATTGGTCTCCTCACGCAACATCTGACTGTACAGTTCCTTAAAACAGCTAGTAACTAGCTGTTGGTCTGCAATCTTTACAGGACTTGGGGTTTGGTCCACTTATGTTTTATGCATTGCGTTCCATCGTTTTGACAGTTTTCGAGGAAACATTCAGATGCCTGCTTCCGACGATCTGGCCAGTGGCTGCTCACTGTTTTCGTAGTGTATTTGGTCTTGGGCATCTTCTTCCGGGCAGATTCCTCCACCTTCCATTCTTGCACCGGTTTTTCACTGACACTCCCTGGCTGCAGCAGAAATATTTGATGAGTTCGCCAGTGTTCCGGCTTTTAGCTTGAAAGCAGCTTTGTATGTCGTTGTTTTGCTGGAGGACCCATTTCTGTTCGCCACTCGCCATTCCATGCATGGTCTGCTCTGCGTGGCCGTGTCTTAAATCTGCGCCCATCATCTTTGCAACGCATCCCGTATCACCCGCTTGATCCCCTGTGTTGACTTAATGTATCAGATAGGTAAAAGATGCTATTCTGGAATGAAAGATTGAGGTCAACTATGTACACAAACATAGCGTTTCAGAGTTGAAAAGTGTGGTGGGGGGGGGGGGGGGGTGGCAGGGGAAGGTCAACTTACATGCTGAGTATATGCAACAGAATGAATTTTGCCCTTCACCTTATATGTTTGTGTTAAGATCCCGGACCAGGCACCAACACCTGTTAGGATACCAGACAAGAACCCCAAATACTTTTTTTAAAAAATTGTATAACTGTGAGGGAAGGGTACTTTGCTTCAGGAGTGATTCCACTGAGAAATAGGTCTTTTATATTAAAACACACTTTTTTCTTAACACAGTATTAAACTACATTAAGATCACAGAAAATATTTTACAATTAACAGTTAAACAATTCTTAATAATAAAAGGAAACATTTTAACTCTTCTATCTACAATCAAGCAAAGCCCATCACAGGTCAAAAGCCACTTATAAATAAAGTTAGCAAACACCGGGTTACTTGCTGTACACTTGTATAGAGATTGACTGCTTGAAGAGAGAGAGAGAACTCCTTTCAGGCACCAGCTGCAAGTCTTGCTGCCTTTTGGAGACTAAAACTTAACCTGACAGCCGTTGGCTAAAAACCTGCTCAACTTCAAGCTCCAATCAAAAACTAATAGCTAAACTGCCACTACGGATCTGGCTCTTCCCATTAATTACATAATCTCTATCCCACTAACTGGGTTATGACCATTTTACTAAGGCTGACCACAACCACTCAATTATCTCAAAAACCTCAGAGAACCTTCTTTCTATAAACAAAATTCCATTAGTACTGTATAAGTAAACTATATACATGGTTGGAATGAATGAACTTTTACTACACCTCAATTTCCCCTTTTGCAGCCACAGTGTCTGGATACCTAAATGGAAATTCTTTAATAATATTACTGCAAAGGATATATATACCTGAACTCAGGCATTAAAAACATTACTGCAGATGTAAAATACAATATATATAAAACATTCATCGCACGTATTTGCCTGTTATGCCATGATCTAGATTGCCAAATGGATAAACTACAGCTGCTGGCTTCCTCCAGTCAGGGAGCACCACGGGACACTTCCACTGGCTCCTTGACAGAACAAACTGACCATGGCCAGGATCGATTAGGTGGGCTTTTGGCCATTTAGCTTTCCTCCCCACCAAAATCAGGGGCTACATTTGGAACCTGAGAACCAGATGAGCAGCTCATTTTGACAGTTTTATACCCTCTGAATATTCAATAGCCAACAAGGTGGTAGTTGGAATGTGAGAATAATGCAGCATAGAAATTCTGCCTACTGTGTCTGTGCTCTTTCTGTGTAAGAGTTGTCCAATTAATCCCAATCCACTCAGCTCTTCTAGCAGTGTGAATGTTTCCTGTGCAAAAATGTGTCTAATTCTGTTTTGAATCAGGGGTCTTGCAGCCTCAGCGCTATACATTATCTAGAGTTTGTACTAGGTTAGGTGAGAGCTAAGGGAATTAGAATGTTTGAAAAGGCCATGATCAGAAATGTTGATCCTATTGGATTTTTTTTCTCTTGGGACATCTGGAGCCTGTGGACAACATATTTAAACCTAATAGCAAGCACGTTGTCATTGCCAAGGTTTCCAAGCTGAGGAAAATAAGTTTTTCTGCAAAATAAACCATTCCTGACCCAAAATCTGGATTTTGAATAGTCTAATTATCCCTACAAGAGTAGGGAAGGAAGGAACGTTTTTTGGGGGGGAAGAAAAATCAAATTGACTTGGCACACATGATTAGAAACCTTGATTGATTTTGTGACCACAATTAAAGACCAATATTCTAATCTTAATGCATTCAGTGTCCCCAACTGTGCTTGGATGTATTCCAGGAGATTATCGTCACATGACCTCTAAATGTCCTACCCCTGCACTCTCGCCATTGGTCACAAACATACGCTTTGTTACTTGACTGGATAGTTCTTGCATTTCAGTCAAACAATCCTGTCATGATATCCACATCAGCATATCATGGTGCAATCACACACACACTGATGGACAGGCAGTTGGACCAACCAACACACACACAACATTGCAGCCAATCACCAATGAGAGCACACGCACTATAAAACAGGGAACACCACAGTTCCCGCTCATTCTACCAGGAGATAGCTCAGAGCACAGAGCTCACAGCGTGCCACTCAGACATACACCATGTGCTGAGTGCCTCACTAAGATAGTGCTAGGGCTGGGTCCACAGGTTAGCTGGTGAAGCATGTACCCAAGCCAGTAGTTAGTTGTTACCGTTGATTAGACAATAAAACAGAGTTGTACCATCTACAGCCGTGTTGGATCATTTGTGCATCGGAACACCCAACACGACAAATCCCATCTCCGATCTGTTTATAACTAATCAAGAAAGTGTTCTAGGGAACGAAAAAAACCCGCGGCGATTTTCCTCCCTGGTTGCTCATAGCTAGCGGCTTGGAGATTAATCTTAAATCCCGGACCCAAAATATATCTGACTCTTCTTGTTCGTCCTTTCTCACTAATTGTTACTAATTATAGATTAGTGCTCCTCTTAAGCAGTTTCCGGATCTTTCTGCCTGCAGTTAACCTTCGATTGCTACTCTCGAGTGCTCACCAATAGCTATGCGGTTTGGTTCTGTTGATCACTTCAATGGTTTGTGTCCTTACAGACAGCCCTGTGGGAGAGCGAAGGCCCACCATTATCAGCCCCAAAGGAGCAAGCAGCAGGAAGACCGTATTGAGAGGACAAATCCTGTACTTGGAATGTATCGCTGAAAGCCTGTAAGTTTACCTGTTCCGTTCCCGGAGGTTTTGCTCCCCATATGTTGGAGGTGCCATTTTTCAAATGTGAGGTTAAAGCGAGACCCCATCTGCTATATTCAATTGGCATAAAAGATCCCATGGTCTTGTACTGAAGAACATCAGGTTGCTGCTCTGACCAATATTTATTTTCCAATCAACATCACTAAAAACTGATGAAATAAGAAGCAGAAAATACTAAGCAGATCCAGCAGCCTCTGAGGAGGAAGATAGTGGCAACGTGGTAATGGCTAGTAGCCCAGAGGCTCAGGCTAATGCTCTGGGGACACAGGTTCAAACCCACCATGGCAGCTGGCGGAATTTAAATTAAATTAATTGATCTGGAATTGAAAGTTAGTCTCAGTAATGGGGACCATGAAACTATCAACGATTGTGGTTAAAAACCCCACCTGATTCACTAATGTCCTTTAGGGAATGAAATCCGCCGTCCTTGCTTGGTTAGGCCCACATGTGACTCTTAACTGCCCTCTGCAATGGCCGAGGAAGCCACACAGTTCAAGGGCAATTAGGGATGGGCAGCAAGTTCTGCCCTTGTCAGCTACACCCACATCCCATGAAAGAATCCATTTTTAAAAAGGTCAGTGAGCTTTAAGCTGTACTGGAAAAAGTTGGAGATGTAACAGGTTTAAGCAAGTGCTGAGGATTTAGAACTTAGAACATACAGTGCCGAAAGAGGCCATTCGACCCATCGAGTCTGCACCGACCCACTTAAGCCCTCACTTACACTTTATCCCCGTAACCCAATAACCCCTCCTAACCTTTTTTGGACACTAAAGGGTACTTTAGCATGGCCAATCCACCTAACCTGCACATCTTTGGACTGTGGGAGGAAACCAGAGCACCGGAGGAAACCCACGCCGACACGGGGAGAACGTGCAGACTCCGCACAGACAGTGACCCAGCGGGGAATTGAACCTGGGACCCTAGCGCTGTGAAGCCACAGTGCTAATCACTGTGCTACCATGCTGCCCAGACAGGGTGGGAGGAGGGGGGTGGGGGTGGGGGGGGGGGGGGGGGGGGGAGGGGGAAAGGGTTGAAGGAAGAAATAGGAAGATGTGTGACACGGTGGAAAGTTAGCACTATTCTATCGCAGATTTTCCTGTTCTTTTTTTTACATTTCCTCCCTTTCTCTGCATAGACCATAAGATAAAGGAGCTGAATTTGGCCATTTCGCCCATCACATCTGCTCCGCCATGCATGTGTTTGAAACCATCTCCAACTTTCCCCACCTGTTATGAACTGATTAGTGACCCGTAACTTCTTGCTGAATGTATACAAAGTTTGAAAGCCCAGTTATCCACAAAGTGAATAAAGCCACAAAGTTTAAACAAACAAAATCAACTTTGGCATAAAAGCCAGAAAAATAAAACAATCTACAATATCGATCCTTTTTTAAAAAAAAGTATTTTTATTGAGGTTTTGCAGAATTTTTCATAATAAACCAGTAGTAACAATAATAAAACAAACTAGAGTGAACATTAACATAGTGCAAAATGAGAATATACAATAACAATTGAATAGACATTACCCCACGCGACTCAGTCTTCCCACACCATCCCAATGAAGCACTCACGCCCCCCCACCCCCCCTCAACGGATTGCTGCTGCTGCAGACATTTTCATTTTCCCCGAGAAAGTCGACGAAGGGCTGCCACCTCCGAGATAACCCTAGCGTAGAGGCAAACTTTATTTTCTTAAGGCAAACTTTATTTTCTCCAGGCTGAGAAAGCCAGCCATGTCGTTAACCCAAGTCTCTACACTCGGGGGCTTCGAGTCCCTCCACATTAATAAAATCCGTCTCCGGGCTACTAGGGAAGCAATGGCCAAGTTGCCCTCGCGAACCCTTGCCAGAACTCTCTAAGCTCCGGGCATGCCCAAAACATGTGGACATGGTTTGCAGGGCTGCCCTTGCATCTCATACAACTGTCTTCCACCCCAAAAAACTTGCTCATTTTCACTGCCGTCATATGTGTCCGGTGGACCACCTTAAATTGAATTAGACTGAGCCTGGCACATGATGAGGAGGAATTAACCCTGCCCAGGACCTCAGCCCACAGACCCGCTTCCAACTCCTCACCCCTCACCTAGCTCCTCCTCCCACTTGCCCTTGAGCTCCTCCACTGGTGTTTCCTCCGCCTCCCGTAGTTCCTGGTAGATATCCGACACCTTCCCCTCCCCCACCCAGGTGCCGGAGACCACCCTGTCCTGTATCCTCAGTGGCGGCAGAGTCGGAAAGGCCATTACCTGTTTTTTCAGGAAGGCTCGTACTTGCAGATATTTAAAGGCGTTTCCTGGCAGCAGATTAAATTTGTCCTCTAGCGCCTTCAAACTGGGAAAGCTTCCGTCTATGAACAGATCTCCCATCCTTCTGATGCCTGCCCTCTGCCAGCTCTGGAACCCACCATCCATCCTACCCGGGACAAACCTGTGGTTGTTACATATCGGGGTCCAGACTGACGTTCCCTCCACCTTCTTGTACCTCCTCCACTGTCCCCAGATCCGCAGTGTCGCCGCCACCACCGGACTTGTGGAGTAACGGGTCGGCGAGAACGGCAAAGGAGCCATTATCAAAGCTCCCAGACTAGTACCTTAACATGACGCCACCTCCAGCTGCTTACAATATCGATCTTGTATTCTAACATTCAGACGTAACATGGGATCAATAAGAATTAACCGGTAAACTATGGTCAAACACTACACATTGCACATTTAAATGGCAGACACGCCCACGCCAGATCCCATGGATTTCTCAGTAACCCATCCAGATATCAGTGACCACTGTGAGTCAAAAAATCTCTTTAAAACTGTGTACTTCATGAAAGATTTCAACTTTTCACCTTTGCAGATTTAGCCTCCGAGTTCCCTCAAAAGCCAGACTGCATCAACGACTGCTCATTTCCTGATGGTTCAATCTCTTCTCCTGAGATTGCGGACCATGGGATTCGCAAAGCTGCACTTTCACCTCTAATTATCAGCTCATTTCCAACTACTTCATAGACCTCTAGCTTTATTAAGCTAACACTGCCCAGTTTCCCGTGTACATGGAGCTATAAATGGCCCCCCAGACCTCTCAAAGCCCTGACTGCAATGAACAGCTTCTAGGGCTTCTCTGTCAGCTGCAACCACACGAGGACCATGTTGCAACTCTCAACTGCATCGATTGGCTCCCAGTGCTTTTTCAGAGCCCTTGTCTGGAGCCTGCTTTGTATAGACCATTTCTCTGCTGCATAATGCTCAGATCAATTAAAATCAGACCTCCTTCTTTAACTCCACCCATCTTCATGACAACGTAGCCTTTCAGGATTCACTGAATACTTTTAAACTAATTTAGGGCTAATCTACAAAACAAAAACACTCTCTCGACTGCACTTCTTTGCAAGCAGTACAGCTACCATGGCCAGGATTTTCAACCCCTCCCGCCGACGGGATTTTCCGGTCCCACCAAAGGTGATCCCACGCGATGTGTTCCCGGTGGCATAGCCGGCGAGCAACGCAAATGGCTCTTGCTATTGGCAGCACCGGATGATCCCGCCAGCCGTCTATGGCGAGTGGCCTCTGGCTCCAGACAACCCGCCACGGCGGGGAGTGGGGAAATCCCAGCCCATGTCTCCAGCTCACCAGCTCCGTAGGCCCACCTGCTGTTTTATGGCTCTCATCACTTCCAGTCTGACTCCATTAAATAACCATGGGCGAACTTGCACTTTTCGCGAGATGTTTTTAGAAGTCTCCAAAGCCCAGGACTAAACATAATAATAATAATCTTTATTGTCTCAAGTAGGCTTACATTAACATGCAATGAAGTTACTGTGAAAAGCCCCTAGTCGCCACATTGCGCGCCTGTCCAGGTACACAGAGAGAGAATTCAGAATGTCCAATTTACCTAACGACATGTCTTTCGGGACTTGTGGGGGGAAACCAGAGCACCCGGAGGAAACCCACGCAGACACGGGGAGATCATGCAGACTCCGCACAGTTAGTGACCCAAGCCGGGAATCAAACCTGGGACCTTGGTGCTGTGAAGCAGTATGAACGAGATATTCATCCTGTTTCTCCACAGATGCTGCCTCTTTCTTTCTTTCCACTTACATTTCAGATTTCAAATAACTGCAGTAATTACGTTTTCTCTTGTGTAAAAATTGATGATCTGGCCATTTATCTTGTTGCTGCCTGCAAGATCTTGTGTGCGCACATTTTTAAAAATTTGTTCATGGGACATGGGCATTGCAGGCTGGGCCAGCAATATTGACCATCCCTAATTGCCCTTGAGGGGGCAGTTACGAGTCAACCACACTGCTGTGGGTCTGGATAACATGTAGGCCAGACCAGCTAAGGATGGCAGATTCCCTTCCCTGAACCACATTAGTGAACCAAATAGGTTTTTATGATAATTGCCAATGGTTTCATGGTCATCATTAGACTTTAATTCCAGATTTTTAATTTTAATTCACATTTCACCATCTGCAGTGGTGGGATTTGAACCTGGATCACTAGAGCATTACGTTGGATCTCTGGTTTACTAGTGACAACACTACTACACCACCGCCTCCTCCCCACATTCACAAAGTGCCTATGTTTTGTAAAGGCAAGAAGAGTCCACATTGAGTTGGTTGAAACAAAAAACGTATTTGGTTTTGCAATTACTATTATTCGCAGCTCAAATCGTTCTCTACTGAGCCTTCTCCAGTCTTTGCCTTACTGGACGACTCTATATAGTGGGCAGCACGGTAGCACAGTCGCTTCACAGCTCCAGGGTCCCAGGTTCGATTCCCGGCTTGGATCACTGTCTGTGTGGAGCCTGTAGGTTCTCCCCGTGCCTGCGTGGGTTTCCACCGGGTGCTCCGGTTTCCTCCCACAGTCCAAAGATGTGCAGGATAAGTGGATTGGCCATGTTAAATTGCCCTTAGTGTCCAAAAAGGTTAGGTGGGGTTACTGGGTTACGGAGATGGGGTGCTCTTTCCAAGGGCCGGTGCAGACCCGATGGGCCGAATTGCCTCCTGCCCTGTAAATTCTATGATTTATACACATCCAGTCGTTGTTCAAGGTCCCCCGTTCCCTTAACAGGAGAGCTCGTATTCCGCAAGATCCACAGGGTAGTTAATCATCCCTACCCCGTAAGACCCCGTGTGGGTTATAACACTTCACTTCAAAAGTACTTGGATGGCTGTAAAGCCCTTGCGACGTTCTGAGTTTGCAAAACGAGCTTTATCACTGCAAAGTCTTTTAGGTCCTCCTTGATGTGAGCTAGATTAAGAATTGGCATTTCTAGTGCAGGACTTCAAGCTACCTGAGGGCGAAAGAGGAGCTTGGACATGGGCAGTAGGTTATTGCTCCCCCTAAATTGCCTCTAAATTGCCACACTAAATTGCTTCTTAATTGGAAAAAAAGAATTGGGTACTCTAAATATTTTTTAAAAGAACCTCGGAGGATGGAACAAAGAACTGTGATTATCCAATGTTCCCTGGCCTCAGGACATCCCAAAGCCCGTTGCAGCCAATGAAGTGCTTTCTGAAGTATAGTCACTGTTGTATTGTAGGAAAAGCAGCCCATTTGTGCATAGCAAGCTCCCATATACAGCAATGTGATAATGGCCTGTTGAACAGTTATTTACTCGTGTTGGTTAAGCGCGAATATCGGTTAGGTTGTCGTGGAGAAACCCCCTACATTTCTTCGAATAGTGCTGTGATCTTTTATGCCCGCCTGAGAGGGCCGATGGGAATGACTTTAAATTCGCATCTGAAAGACAATGTGGCCCTCCTTCAGCACCGCACTGAAAAGTACAGAAACCCCCAAACACAGGCTTGCAAAGAACCCGCTTGTCATAATATACACCAGTATATTATGGTGCAGACATACACAGACACACTAATGGACATGCAGTGGGACCAATCAGCATACACAACACCGCACACAATCACCAGTGAGAGCACACGCACTATAAAGACGGGACAGGAGAGTTCCCACTCATTCTAGTAGCAGCCAGCTCGGAGCACAGAGCTCACAGCCTGCAACACAGGCATTCGCCATGTGCTGAGTGCATAACCTGGTTTGGACTAGGCAAGGGTCAACAGTTAAAGCTGGTGTTGCATTTACCCACAGTTCAAGTATGGTAATATAGTTAACCTTATAATAAAATAGAGTTGCACCACTTCCAGTGTTGGTGACCTGTTTGTGATCCAGAACACCCAACACATCACCGCTGAAAAGCTGATTTCGCCTTTTGCATAGACGTAAGATTTTTTTGGGGGGGAAAATAGACCCATGCACTGAAATCCCTAACGTCTGATGCCTACTTTCATCTGAGGCTCATCCATTCTTTTCTAGGCCGACACCAGCCATCCACTGGACCAAGGAAGGAGGAGAGTTACCCAGCCACAGGACCTTTGAGATCAATTTTAAGAAGACCCTGAAAATTATCGACGTCTCGGAAGCGGATGCCGGGAAATACAGATGCACAGCGAAGAATTATTTGGGAACCAGTACACACGTCATTTCAGTCACGGTCAAAGGTACAGCTCTGCTTTCACGGAAATGAGCGTCTTTGACGCACAAGTGTATTGGGTGTGTCCTTATGATGAGAGAGCAATCTAATGTTACGGGCTATTTTTCTGAAAGACAGAATTGTATTTTTACAGCCTCTTCTCAAAAAGCATTCCAGTGAATTGCAGGGTTTGTTCAGCCGGCAGCCATTTTGCACAGGATGATGTGATGAATAACTAACTAAGCTGTTGTATTGATCAGCTGTGACATTGGTGGTTTGAGAATGGGAGAACAGGGATACCGAGCTACCAGAGGTACCTGCTGCCTGACTGCACCCTCTCAGGATCCGACAGTCCAGACAGGGGCCCAGTGCAAGGCTATGCACCTTGAGCAATTGTACAGGCCCAGGATGCCAAAAGAGGGTGTCCTTCCCCTTCGCCCGACTGTAAAACACACCAGTGCACCCAGCGTTCAAACAGGTCAGCTGGTGACCAAAATGGCAGTGTATTAATAATCACTTATTTTCACGTTGTTGAATATACCGGTGCTGATCACTTCCGTTGCGGCGATGCCCAGCTAAGCCGCACGTTTTGGCGGCTCCAGCTCAAACGGACCTTCGGGCTCTTTTAAGAGCCCCAACGGGAAATTTTTTCAGGACGAAACCCGGTGTGGGGTGAGTTAACAGGGAGTCCCCCCCCCCAACGAAACAGAAAAATATCAGTGGCGGTGGCTACATCACGAAGAATCCTCGAGGAAAGGGACAGGAGGAAAAAAGAAGCAAGATGGCGGCGGAGAAAGCCCAGGCGACATGGGGGCCCGATCAAGACGAATTCTTAAGAAGGTGTGTGGAGCTACTTAAGAAGGAGGTGCTGACCCCGATGCTACAGGCAATTGAGGGGCTTAAGGAGGCACAAAGGACCCAGGAGACGGAGCTCCGCGTGGTGGAGCAGACGGTGACGGATAATGAAGACGAGATCCTGGGCCTGGCGGTCAAAACACAGACGCACGAGGCGCTCCACAAAAAGTGCATTGAAAGGATTGAGGCCCTAGAAAACAGAGCACGAAGGAAGAACCTTCGGATCCTGGGTCTTCCTGAGGGAGTGGAAGGAGCGGACTGCGGGGCTTACGTGAGCACGATGCTAAGCTCGCTGATGGGAGCTGAGGCCCCTTCGGGCCCCTTAGAAGTGGAGGGGGCTCATCGGGTCCCTGCGAGGAGACCAAAGGCGGGAGAACCACCTAGGGCGACAATTGTGCAATTTCATCGCTTCAATGATAGAGAAGTGGTTCTAAGATGGGCCAAAAAGGTACGGAGTAGTAGATGGGAGAATGCGGTGGTACGGGTGTACCAGGATTGGAGTGCGGAGGTGGCGAGAAGGAGGGCGAGTTTTAATCGAGCCAAGGAGGTGCTACACAAGAAGAAGGTGAAGTTCGGGATGCTGCAGCCGGCGCGACTATGGGTCACGTACCAGGAGAGACATCACTACTTCGAAACGGCGGAAGAAGCATGGACCTTTATTAAAGACGAGAAACTGGATCGGAACTGAGGGACTGATCTTAGAGGGGAAATGACACTGCCGATGTATATAGGGATGTAAATTAGGAAGGGGGGGGACACTAAGAAATGTGGGCGCCGGTGGGGGGAAAGAAGAGACATAGGCGGGGATGAGGAATGGGAGTGGGGCGGTAGGGGGAGCTGCGCCACAAGAGGCGGGACAACTACAGAGAATACGGGGCCTACTGTCCTTGTTCCCACGCCAGAAAGGTGATGGCGGGAAGATAGGCGCAAGGTAGATGGGAGTTCCCCACACGGGGGGGGTCAAGGAGCGAGCGGGAGAAGCCGGGGTCAGTTGAAGTCTGCTGACTTTCGGAAGTAATATGGGGGGAGCAATCATGCTAGATGGGGATCTAGCGAGGGGGGGGGAGGATAACTGGGTTGCTGCTGCAGAAATCAAAGAGGAACTGGTTAAAGAAAGGGTGGTCGGGGCTGGAATGCGCCACCTGGGAAACGGGTGGGAGCGCGGAATCGGGACGTGGGACTGGCCTAGAGAGGGTGATGGCTAGCCGTCACGGGAAGGGGGCAGGTAGCCCCCCCAGTGGGGCTGATCACGTGAGAGGCCTAAATGGACCGATTAAAAGGGCCCAAGTGTTCGCGCACTTGAAAGGACTGAGGGCAGACGTGGCAATGCTCCAGGAGACGCACCTGAAGGTGGCGGACCAAGTTAGGTTAAGGAAAGGATGGGTGGGACAGGTGTTCCATTCAGGGCTGGATGCAAAGAATAGAGGGGTGGCCATACTGGTGGGGAAACGGGTATCATTCGAAGATAGGAGCATTGTAGCAGATAGTGGAGGCAGATGTGTGATGGTGAGTGGCAGGCTGGAGGGAACGGAGGTCGTGTTGGTTAACGTATATGCCCCGAATTGGGATGATGCGGGATTCATGAAGCGGATGCTGGGACGTATCCCGGACCTGGAGGTAGGAAATTTGATAATGGGGGGAGACTTCAACACCGTGCTGGACCCAGGGTTAGATAGATCTAGATCTAAGACCGGAAGAAGGCCGGCAGCGGCCAAGGTGCTTAAGGGGTTTATAGACCAAATGGGGGGAGTGGATCCATGGCGATTTGTTAGACCGAAGGCCAGGGAGTTCTCCTTCTTCTCCCATGTTCACAAGGTGTACTCCCGGGCAGATTTTTTTGTTTTGGGAAGGTCGTTGATCTCGAGGGTGGAAGAAACTGAGTATTCAGCCATAGCTATCTCAGATCATGCCCCACATTGGGTGGACCTGGAGCTAGGAGAGGAGAGGGAGCAGCGTGCACTCTGGCGATTAGATGTGGGATTGTTGGCAGATGAGGGAGTCTGTGGAAGGGTGCGGGGATGTATCGAGAGATACCTGGAGGCCAATGACGACGGGGAGGTCCGAGTGGGAGTGGTATGGGAAGCACTAAAGGCAGTGGTCAGAGGAGAGCTGATCTCCATCAGGGCCCACAAAGGGAAAACAGAGGCCAAGGAAAGGGAAAGATTACTGGGGGAGATTTTAAGGGTGGATAAAGAATATGCGGAGGCTCCGGAGGAGGCACTATACAGGGAGAGACGACGACTCCAGACGGAGTTCGACCTGCTGACCACGAGGAAGGCGGAGGTGCTGTGGAGAAAGGCACAGGGGATGAGATATGAATATGGGGAAAAGGCTAGTCGCCTGTTGGCCCATCAGCTGCGAAAGAGGACAGCGGCGAGGGAGATAGGGGGAATTAGAGACGAAAAGGGAGCTACGGTGCAGAGAGCAGGGAAGATAAACGAGGTGTTTAAGACCTTTTACAAAAGACTTTATAGGTCCCAACCCCCGGAGGGAAAAGAGGAGATGCGGCAGTTTTTGGACCAATTAAGGTTCCCGAGGGTGGAGGAGCAGGAGGTGGAGGCCTGGGGGCACCAATTGGGGTGGACGAGGTTACCAAGGGGCTGGGGAACATGCAGGCAGGGAAGGCCCCGGGACCAGATGGGTTCCCGGTGGTATTTTATAGAAAATATGTGGACTTGCTGGCCCCGCTGTTGGTGAGGACTTTTAACGAGGCCAGGGAAGGGGGGACTCTACCCCCGACAATGTCGGAGGCGACGATATCGCTAATTTTGAAGCGGGATAAAGATCCGCTGCAGTGCGGGTCCTATAGGCCTATTTCACTACTAAATGTAGACGTCAAATTGCTAGCAAAGGTGCTGGCAACGAGGATAGAGGACTGTGTCCCGGGGGTGGTGCACGAAGACCAGACAGGATTCGTAAAGGGGAGACAACTAAATGTTAACGTGCGACGGCTATTCGGGGTGATAATGATGCCCCCAGCAGAGGGGGAGGCAGAGATAGTGGCGGCAATGGATGCAGAGAAGGCATTTGATAGGGTGGAGTGGGAGTATCTATGGGAGGTGCTGAGGAGGTTCGGGTTCGGGGCCGGGTTTGTCAGCTGGGTTAAACTCCTCTATGGGGCCCCAACGGCAAGTGTGGTCACGGGTTGGAGGAAAAGTATAAGCTGCACCGGGGATATTTCTTTAGGTATATGCAGGTGAGGGCGTTCACAAGACAACAGGTGAGGGAATTTCATTGCTCCCGACACAGGGGATCCAGGATAGAATGCTCTCGGGGGTGTGGGTCGGGGAGGGCAAGGTGTCAGAGATATACCGAGAGATGAGAGAAGAGGGGGAGGAGCTGGTGGGCGAACTGAAAGGAAAATGGGAAGAAGAGCTCGGGGAGGAGATAGAGGAGGGTATGTGGGCTGATGCCCTAAGCAGGGTAAATTCCTCTTCCTCGTGTGCCAGGCTTAGCCTGATTCAATTTAAGGTGCTGCATAGAGCACACGTAACGGGAGCAAGGTTGAGCAGTTTCTTTGGAGTGGAGAACAAGTGTGGGAGGTGCGGCGGAAGCCCGGCAAACCACACGCATATGTTCTGGCTGTGCCCGGCATTGGAGGGGAGTGACGGGAGTGATCTCGAAAGTGGTGAAGGTCCGGGTCAAACCAGCCTGGAGGTTAGTTTTATTTGGAGTTGCGGATGAGCCGGGAGTGCAGGAGGCGAAAGAGACCGATGTCGTGGCCTTTGCGTCCCTAGTAGCCCGGCGTAGGATTTTACTCATGTGGAAGGAAGCGAAACCCCCTGGACTGGAGGCCTGGGTAAACGATATGGCGGGGTTCATAAAACTGGAGCAGATTAAGTTTGCTCTGAGAGGATCGGCTCAAGGGTTCACCAGACGGTGGCAACCGTTCCTCGACTACCTAGCGGAACGTTAGAGGGAAGATAGATGACCAGCAGCAGCAACCGTGGGGGGGGGGGGGGGGGGGTGTTTCATTTTATGTTATTTGGTTAGTTTACCATGTTAGTTAGTTACTCTTTATTAGATTGTAGTTATCATGTTACTTGTACTGTTAACTTTTCTTTTTGTTTGATGTGTAAGGGGAAAAATTATGAATGAAAAATTTCAATAAAATATATATTTTTTAAAAAGAATATACCGGTGCTGCTAATGCAATTCACACTCAGAAACATAGAAAATAGGTACAGGTTTAAGCCATTCGGCCCTTCAAGCCTGCACCACCATTCTATATGATCATGGCTGATCATGCAAATTCAGTATCCCATTCCTGTTTTTTTTCCGTACCCCTTCATCCGTTTAGCCATGACCAGCTCCCTCTTATCCAACGAACTGCCCTAACAGCTTTCTGTGGTAGAGACCTCCACAAGTTTACAACTCCCTGAGAGAAGAAGTTCTTCCTCATCTCAGTCCTGAATGGCTTACCCCTTATTCTTCGTCTGTGACCCCCCTAGTTCTGGACATCCCCAACATTGGGAACATTCTTCCCGCATCTAGCCTGTCCAGTCCCATCAGGATTTTATATGTTTTTATGAGATCCCCTCTCATTCTTCTAAACTCCAGTAAGTACAAGTCCAGTCAATCCAGTCTTTCTTTATATATCAGTCCTGCCATCCCGGGAACTAGTCTGGTGAACCTTCGCTGGACACCCTCAACAGCAAGAATGTCCTTCCTAAAACTAGGAGACCAAAACTGCACACCATACTCAAGGTGTGGCCTCACCAAGGCCCTGTATAACTGCGGCAGTGGGACTGGTCCCTAACTGGATTGGGACTGTGCCTCAGTGCATCTCTTGCACTGTCCTGTCCTGGTCCATTCAAAAGGACCTGGTGAATGAAAACTCTAGGTTCACACTCCGACAGTGCAACATTTCCTTGGTAGCACAGTGAAACGCCAGCCTATGTCCAGGTCTCCAGAATGAGGCTTGGGCCCTCGATTTTCTCTAAATCCACAAGTTCAGTGCTGTCTCTGATCTGAGCTTATGGAGGTAACTTAGTAAATGAAGGGAACATTAGAGTTAATGGTATTAAGCTTTATATAGGGCTATGGGTTTTTTAAATCAATGGCTGCTTTTTTCCACAAAATCCCTGAGGCTTTGTTAAGTCTGTCAACTCAAATGATTTGACTGAAAGTGTTACTTTTGAACCAGTGAAAGCACAAAGCTCTCCCAATTAGCTAGGCAATGTCTTGTTACTTGAGTGCTTATTAGAGCTAGATATGGAAGTAGCTTAACTGCTGTTTAAGTTGAGGGATGATTGAGCAGAACTCATGTATTTTCATGAGCCACAAGCCTGCCCACTGCGGGAATACTGGCTGGAAATAAGACTCTTATCGCGGTAACTCTGAAATGGCTTTTGGGCGCGCTGGGACCTCTTTGTGCTCTCCATGCGATTGCTCACCGCGTCTTCTACTTAGACCCATTGCAACAAATGTCCCCCCTCCCCCCTTAAAAGAAAAGAAGCAAAGATGTGAATGTTTCAGATGACGGGATTTCGCATCCTGCTCTCCAAGGGGTCGGCGGGCAACCCATCCCACCGACTCCCAGTGTCCCGCAGCCATCTCGCACTCAAGTGAACACTAAGTGGCAGCAGTTGTGTCTTGCGCCCCTCACCCGGGAGGAAGGCCCACCTTAGAGAGCTACCGGCCCATCTGATTGGCCGGGAGCTCACCAGTCCCTGCAGTGACGAGGGCTGTAGGGAACTGAGTCCTGGCACCATAGGCCAAGGTAAGTCTAAGCGTCCCAGTGTGGAGAGCGTAGGGAAGTCATGAGGGGCCGCAAATGGAGGCAATTCAGGAGATGCTGGGAGGGAGGGGGGGGGGGTAGCAGAAGGGCGATCCGGAGGTCACCAAACCATGGGGAGGTATCCAATTTTTTAATAATAATTTTTATTAATGTCCCAAGTCGACTTACATTAACACTGTAATAAAGTTACTGGAAAAGACCCCTAGTCTCCACATACTTGCGCCTGTTCGGGTACACAGAGGGAGAATTCAGAATGTCCAATTCACCCTAATAGCACGTCTTTTGGGACTTGTGGGAGGAAACCGGAGCATCCGGAGGAAACCCACGCAGGCACGGGGCGAACGTGCAGACCCCGCACAGACAGTGACCCAAGCCGGGAATCAAACCTGGGATCCTGGTGCTGTGAAGCAACAGTGCTAACCACTTTGCTATTGGGGCCACCGATGAATGTGCACCCTTCTCGCCCTGGATCTAAGTCTTTTGATTTTTGGACTTCCCCATGCAAAGTCAATCCTCCCACAAGCCTAAAATTTGGTCACTTCATTGGGGCAATGGTTAGCTTTCCATCCAAGGCCTTGCCTGTCCCAGTGGCTGATGTGGGTGGGAACCCGTAGGGAATCCCATTTCTTCAATTTTACCCCCAACCTCTCTCCCCACCCAAAATCTACTGACTGGAGCGAGCGTGAAATTTTGACTCGAGAAATTTAGGATTAAGAACAATTATATTCTGCCATTTAAATAGGTCATAGGTCATAAATCTGACCAATTGGCCATGCTGAATAACGCAAGGCGGGTTGGACATTGGCCCAGCGAGTGATATTCTGACTTGTCCTTTTTGTTTCGGCAGCTGCGCCATATTGGATTAGCGAGCCCAAGAACCTAATCCTGGCGCCTGGGGAAGACGGGACACTGATCTGCAGAGCTAATGGAAATCCCAAGCCCGCAATTCAATGGCTGGTTAATGGTTTTCCCATCGAACGTGAGTGTCTAATTTGAGTTTGGCTCACAATGGCCTGGTGGTTGCAAAACAGTTCCATGAGGGGACGCTGTGGTTTGAAGTGTCTTTTCTCATTTCAGAACTCTGTTTAGTAACTATGGCTCCTTTCTGACTGTTAGGTGCCCCCAGTGACATCAGCAGGAAACACATGGATGACACCATCCGCTTCACTAAAGTCCAGGCCTCTTCCAGCGCAGTTTACCAGTGCAATGCATCAAATGAGCACGGATACTTGTTGGCAAACGCCTTTGTCAATGTACTTGGTGAGTTTTGTTGTGGCCGTTACCAGCTCGTGGATCTTGTGGTGACTGCTTGCGACGAGAATATTGCTTCTTGACCAGACCTCTGTCATGTTTTTACAATGATATAAAGACACCAATCACTCATAAGTGATTGTGCAAACACATTATGGGTTCATCAATTGAGACAAGGTACATAAGAAGGTATACAAAGCTTGGATACATCAGCAGCAGAGCTGTGTGTGCTGCGTTCTGCTCACACACCAAAGTGAAACTGAGACTGGATCGCATGACACACTTCCCTTCTCGTGGTGGCACGCTGCTATCCCTTAAATGCATATTGCAGAAATCTCCCATAATGCCAAGTTGTGTTCTCTCAGCGTGCAGACATTACGGGTCATAGCTGTGACACTCTGACCCCTTTCACAAATTGGCAGCTTGAGGCCAAGCAAATCCTTTACATCCAGGAGAGAAATAGCACACGTTAAAATATGGTCGCCTCTTCAGGGGCTATCTGAACTTGAACTCGAGGCGTCCCAGTAGCATTCTGGAATGTTCTTGAATCGAGTCTTGTTTGGAGTCTTGCCAGCTGTGTTAAAAGCAGCTGTGGGTGCTGGAGACGTGAAATAAAAACAAAAAGTGGCTGAAAAACTCGGCAGGTATGGCAGCGTCTGTGGAGAAACAGCATTAATGTTTCAGGCCGGTGACCTTTCATCACGTTTCATCTCAAATGTTAAAGCTGCTTCTCTCTCCGCAGAGGTTGCCTGGCCAGCTGAATTTTACCAGCACTCCCTGTTCTTTATTGCCAGCTGTGTTGTCCTTCCCTGTTCTCATTGGATGCAGAATAGGCCTCAGGCCTCTCGCCTCCAAAGGCGATTCTCAATCCACCATCACCTTCTCGCAGTGTAGTTAAAGCTGAGGTAAAATTGGTTTGCAGGATTGGAATTCATTTAATGCTGCTCTACTTACACGTGACACTAATGTATGGCACACGGTGTTTTGCAGTTCGTTTCTTTTGGATCATCAGCCGAATGATGTTAAATAGTGTGAAACAAAAGAGTCCTTTTCAAATGCCTGATGTGAATATCAGCTGTCCCAAGTCAGGTTTGACAATGCAGGATGCAGAGCAACACTTCAGTGTTTCTACAACGTATCTATCTGCACCCTATCTGGCCTCCCTAACTGCACCTGCCAACAGAAATATCCACCGAATTACAACATTTCCCTGAATCTTCCAATCAAAATCCTTTGCCATTTGGTTACAGGGCAAGTTTGAACGTTAACCTCTTCGGTTCCTCCCTTCACTTGTGCAAGTTGCATGAGCCTCTGTTGCAACATGGGCCTGAGCTAGGAGGGGAGATTTGCATAGGTTGGGACTGTTATCCTTGGAGTAGCAAAGGTTTTAGAGGGGGCCTGACCGAGATGCATAAGATTATGAGGGCTAGATAGGGTGGATAGGAAGGCACATTATCCATTGGTAGAGGGGTCAGTAACCAGGGAGCATCTAATTTAGGGTGAGAGGTGGAAGGCTAAGAGGGGAGTTGAGGAGAAACCTTTTCAACCAGAGGATCGTGGGAGTCTAGAACTCACTGCCTAAAAGGGTGGTTGAGTCAGAAAGTCTCGTAACATTTTGCAAATGTTTAGATAGTCTCTTGCGCTACCGTAACCTTCTTCCAGGACTATGGGCCAGGAACTGGAAAAGGGGATTACTACAGTCTTATCTTTATTGATCAGCGTAAAAATGGTGGGATGAATGGTGGGTTGAATGACCTCCTTCTGTGCTGTAAACATATATGAATCTAAAATTCTGCTCCTTGCAATGTGCCGCGCTTGTCCAGTTTCCCCAACAGGAGTTGTGAGCTGTACAAGTTTCGACAGGGTGACATGAGACAGTGAAGGCCACTGAAGTGAGAGGTGGTGGTTTTCTGAATGAGGCACCGTGTATTACAGGCAGGGTAAATTCCGAGCAGTTCTTGGAGGTAAGCCAGGAAGAAGAGAGCCAAGCAGCTTGGAGTGAAAATAGTGAAAGGTCAATTTAGGTGGGCGTGTTCAAGAGGAAATTCATTCATCAGCGGTCAACACTTTTTGAGTGATCACCTGAGTGAAGTAAAACCGTTAAATTTGTTCTTGAATCAGTGAGATGAAGTTCCTGAAAGTATGTACGATATCGTGGATGGATGAGTCACGCTGGGCTAGTTGATCTTCACAACTTGTAAACAGGACATCAAAAGTCACTTGCCAATCTTAGGTAGTGCGGCATCTGACATCATCAGACAATGTCATTGGAGTGTCCTGAGGGGAAATGGAGCTATTGTAACCATTGGAGCTATTTTCATACCTTAACATCAAACTGCGTCTGATTTATCACTGGATGTTCTTGCACATTCTTAGGCCTGGGTCATTTTCAAAGCCGTAATATAAAACGGATTTCAGTTTTTAAATGATTTATCTTTTGTTGCACCTTTCAGCTGAGACCCCCAGAATGCTGACACCCCCAAGCCAGATTTATCAGGTAATTGCCAATAAGGCTGCGATGCTGGACTGTGAATATTTTGGATCGCCAATACCTCAAATTCAATGGTAAGGAGACCATCAGCAATTTATTGCATTGCTCCACGTGTACTTCTGTAATCCAGCTGATGATGGTAAACTCTGGGAGTGCTGTTTTAGGAAATGTTCTGGGATCATTCTATTCCGTTTCCGCACAGGTGTTCTCCATACTTAGCTAGCCAGCTGGGTAAAATGAATGGTAAAGTAATCCAGAAAAAACCCTTCAATGTTCACAAGTTCTGTGTAGTTTTGTGATGAATGTGCTTCTGTAAGAATTGCAGACACACAGACGAATCATTCGGTATCAAATAAGTTACTAAGTCCTTTGCTTACTTGAAGAATATGACAGATATTCAGTGTTGTGATAGTGCACATTCCATCACACACAGTAACAACATACACTGTCACACGCCTTCTAACATGCAGTAACACGCTGTTACATTTAATCACACTACCACACACCATAATAACACGCAATGTCACATGCCTCATAACATTCAGTAACACGCTGTTACATTTAATCACACTACCACACAGTAACTACACACACTGTCACGTACGTTATGACATGCAGTGAAACACTGTCACATTTAAAAAAAATAAATTTAGAGTGCCCAATTCATTTTTTCCAATTAACGGGCAATTTGGTGTGTCCAATCTATCTACCCTGCTCATCTTTGGGTTGTGGAGGTGTGACCGACGCAGAAAATGTGCAAACTCCACAGGGACAGTGACCCAGGGCCGGGATCAAACCTGAAACCTTGACGCCGTGACGCAGCAGTGCTAACCACTGCGCCACCCTGCCGCCCCAAACGCTGTTACATTTAACCACACTACCACATACTAACAACACGCAATGTCACACGCCTTGTAACCTGCAGTAACGCACTGTTACATTTCATCACACTACCACACATTACTATAACAGTAATAACTGTCACACACCTTATGACATGCAGTAACATGCTTTTACACATCTTATCACTCAACCACACAGTAATGATAGCCACAGCCCTCACCACGTGGAGGCGTAGTGTCAGTACAGTGCAGAAGGAGGTAATTTGGCCTATTGAGCTAATGCCAGCTCTCTAGAGCAATCCAGTCACACCCATTCCCATTATCCTCATAACCATGTTAGTATATTTCCCTTAAGCGCCCATCATATTTCCCTTAAGCGCCTATCTATTTTCCTTTTGATGTGATTGGTCATCTCTGCTTCCATCACCCATTTGGCAGTGAGTTCCAGGTCACTGCCAATCACTAGTAAAAAAGGTTCTTCCTTATGTCTGCCCTGCATCTCATGCGCAAAGACTGTCCCCTAATCCTTGAATGATCAGTTAATGGGAACAGCTTCTCTTTGCCAACCTTTTGTAAATCTTTCATAATCTTATACATTTGTATCATATTTCCACTCAATATCCTTTACTGAATTTTATTGAAAGACTAAATTTTAGGCTCGTTTGATGAGAGTTGTTAAGAAGAAACTGGAAGGAGTTTTTTGTAACCAGACGACGTGAATTCATGGTAATTGGGAAAAGAACAGGAGGGGAGATGAGGAGTCAAATTTCCATCTGGATGTGGAGGTGTGATAATCGCCACACTGAGCTTTTTTTTGGAGGAAATCCGATTTTCCCTTGCATTCCCACCCCTACGCCATTTTCCTCTGGCCTTTCTGCAGGTCAAGAATAATTTGTGTGCAAAGCGTTACACCACTGCCCCCCCCCCCCCCGACTGAGGTCATGTCCCATTTTAAATGGAAGGGGGTGAAAATCCAATTCCTTCTCGCACACCATTTTCATCTGGTGCTGTGGGAATTTGAAAGCCCATTGAAAGCATGCCATGTTTGAAAGTTCATGCAGAAAACGGAAAGTCTGCCAAGGATCTCGGGATCATTCTGAAATGTAAGTGTAGAATGTTTCGACACTTTCAAATGTTACTATTAGATGCTGTAAAATAATGTAGATGTGTTTCTAATATAGTGATTCATCATAGGGATATGTCCTGCAAAGTTATGTTGCACCATACATTGACCAGCAGTGTGTAATTGTTCAAATGCATTGCGGTACTTTTCCAATGGTGAAAGTACCATACTATGTTCAACATTACAATATTTTCACCTTGGGTTTTGTTTTGTCCAGTATAATTGATTTTGAGTTTGAATTCTAGGATTTCTTCAATTGTTAAGGGGTTTCTTTTTTTCCAAATGATTTTAAAATAATTTCTGTTGCGATTGCATGGATCCTGAGCACTGTACATAATGCAAACTGGGTGAGTGCCGATGCAGGATACGTGGGGCGGGGTTAGGGTGGTATAGAGTAGTGTGTGGGGGAAGGTGAGGTGTCAAGGGGATGAGGGGTAAGATTTGACAGGCCTTTTGATAATATTGGGAGCTGGGCTGCTGTGTTGCGGAACCGAGGAGGGTCTTCGTACTGTTCCACTCGCACTCCTGATGTATTCCATCGTGGCTTGCAAAATGCACTGCAAACTAACCTGTATGTGAAAAGACAAAAATCTCTCGCAAAGGGTGTGAATTTTACGAGCCGCAAAAGTGTGCACATCAGGTCGGTATTTAAGTCCAGATGGAAATTTGGCCTGTGAAGTTTTTTTTTAACACTGTGTGTCGATAGGGTCCAGAATACACTGCCTGAACAGGTGTTGGAAGCAGATTTAATAGTAACTTGCGAAAGGTAATTGGTTTTCTACCTGAAAAGAAAACATTTCCAGGATATAGGGGGCAGGGAATGGGAGTGAAACAAACCAGATAATTCCATAGAATCCCTAAAGTGCAGAAGGAGGCCATTCGGCCCATCGAGTCTGTACTGATCCTCCAAAAGTGAACCCTACCTAGGCCCAGTCCACCGCCCTATCCCCTGCACATCTTTGGACTGCGGGAGGAAACCGGAGCACCCGGAGGAAACCCATGCAGATACGGGGAGAGCATGCAAACTCCACACACTCGCCCAAGATTGGAATTGAACACGGGTCCCTGGCGCTGTGAGACAGCCGTGCTAACCACTGCGCCATCACATCAAATTCTTTCAAAGGAGCCAAGATAAGTATGACGGGACCAAATTGGAGTACAGTAAGATTTTATGATGCGCCATTTTGCTGGGAGAAACACAAGAGGAATGTTCAGAGGGGCATTGACAATACAGCCAAGCAGAAAACCTGGGATGTAGAGAGGAAGTAATTAAAGGCTGGCATTAAGGGGCAAAGACTCACCTTGCCAATGGAGTAACGGTAAACTTGCTCAATGCCAGGTTCAAGGATGACCAAGGCAGCGTTCTCCACGGTGACTCTTACGTTTTCCATGACAACGGTACTTTGGAAATTGCCTTCTCACAGAAGAACGATAGCGGCACTTACACCTGTATAGCAACCAATACCCTTGGTGTCATCCAAAACCAAGCCTTCCTCCATGTCAAAGGTGAGCCCTGCTTGTCATCGGTCTGCGTTTTCTGGAAAGCTTTATTTTGTTTCAAGCATGTTGAACACCATGAGCATGTTGAATTTTCAGATCCAACAACCATCCTGAAACAGCCACGATATCAGTCAGTGCAGACTATGGGCACAGCTGTGTTTGAGTGCAAGGTGAAGCATGACCCAAGCCTTTCTCCAACTATCATATGGCTGAAAAATAATGAGGAGCTGCCTGATGACAAAAGGTACGAAAGATTCTCGAGGGAAGTAAGAGGGGCTTTTTCACATCTGACCTGCTCTTGATGCTATTCCCCAGTAGGGGGAGATAGTGAGCGACATGGTCCCGGATCACCACCAGAGCCCATTTTATTGAGCAGTTGTTGGCCTTTATTGATCAATGGACACTGTTGACGAGCCACAGATGTGGGGGTAGCAAGTGCCTTACAATTTCACAGCGCACATAATTGTTTTTCATCCCTGTGCATTCTCTTGCCATCTGCCACCATCCCGACCTAAGGAAGCAAAAGCATTCAACAACATTTTGGGATACGTTATGCGTAATTTGAGATGTGGCCCTTGATTTCCCCCAAGCTCTCCGCCATTTGAGGTTTCCCCTCGCCTCGCGTCTGGCTGTGCTGTAGATGAATTGATAAAGAGTTTTGTTGCTATGGTTGGCCAACCACTTCCTCATCATTGCATTAATCCACCACCAGGATGGTACAAGAGGGGGAATTAGGTGGAATTTAGTCTTTCTGCGTCACACATTCCTGCGCAGCAGTCAAAAACGCTCGCACACATTGTGTTCCAACATTTTACCATCAACTCCATCAAAAAAAGTTAAAGTTGACATGCACATGTCGTGTGAATATTGAGATTAAATGCCCTACAACAGTGTGCGCAGGACATGGGTAGACATGGTCCAGAACTAGGGCTATAACTGTAAGATGGTCATTAATAAATTTAATTGGAAATTCGGTAGAAACATTTTTGCCCAAAGAATGGTTAGGTTGTCCAAACTCCCAATGACGAGGAATGGCTGAGGCGATGAGCGTAGAGCATCTAAGAGTGAGGTACCCTCAATAACGAAGCTTAGAGATGAAACTGTAAAGAAGGCTTTATTAGACTAAGAACTATGTTAGAGCTGAGACAAGTGCTGACTGCTACACAGCCCATGAGGCAGCCCTTTATATATGGCTCACAGATGGGCGGAGCCAGAGGCGGAGTCCCCAGGGTTCCAAGCCCGGTCTTGAAGGGGACATCACCTTACATGATGATAAGGCAGTAACCGTTCATCACAAAGAGAAAGCGAGACAAGCACATGAGGGAGAACGAAGTAGAAAGTTCTGTTGATGGGTTGAGGTGGGAGAGACTCAAGTGGAGTATAAACCTCAGTAGGGGGATGCTGGCCAAAACAGGGTCTCCACCCACCAGGGGTGGGCATGGGCCCCGCGGTGCCATTTGAAGTCGGCATTGTTCGGAATGAATTCAGCAGGTTGGCAGCTGGAAACACCATTCCCTCAGGCAGCTTACCTGTCTGAGGGTGGGAAATCCTGTGTAATATGACCTCCGGTTGTCATGTCTTCAAGGCTTTATGCGCATCCCCAGGCGGGTCATTTTGGATGAAAAGTGGGAGGCTGCGAAGCAACAAAAAACATTTTTTAAAATAAAAATGTCCTCACACCCAAACATGTTTGAAAATGAGCACTTTTGTTGAACAAAATACCCGTAAATCTGAGACAAAAACTAGGAACCATCAGCAGCTGAGGCAGCCAATGTCTGTGAAAATGGTCAAGATAATAACAAAACTATGGTCCCACTTTCAGGCTCCAGACATCTGGCGATATCTTGACTATTCTGGAAGTATCAGAGGAGGACCAAGGATCCTACACTTGTGTGGTGAATACGACCCTTGACACCAACTCCGCCACGGCTGACCTTACTGTCCTAGGTAACAAGGCTTTGTTTTGTTCTCCTGCTTGCCCTTTTGTGCCTTCAGTCTTCAAGGAACATGTGGTTCCAAAAATATTTTAGCTTTATTCTGTGTGAGTAAATATCTTACCTTGTTATTGCTTGAAAGCAGGCTGGCGACGATTCTCTGTCAGGTTTTGCTGAGGCGATGGGGAAACATATTGGGGACATTGGCTCCCCCTGCTGGCTGCAGACAACCTGCAGTCAGGCAACACAATTCCCTGAACTGTGCTCAGTTTCGTGATACCAGTTAGGGTTCAGTGGCCTCATTTTCCAGAGTCATGGAGGCGAATAGCAGGCAGGTGTCCTCCTCCTGCTCACAGTCAAGTGACCTCCTCATTCCAATTGTACTGGACAAGGCAGAAAGTTTGCCTGCCGGATGAGACCAGGCTCAGGCTCAACTGAGTTTGATCAAAATCCAGCCTCACAAATGGGGAATTAGAATTTGGGAAAGGCACCAGAGAACACCCATCGAAAGGAGCGGCAGCAAGAAACCGTGGGGTCTTCCAGAACTCATTGGTTACATAGACAAGGCACAAAATAACCTCTGCAATCTGGGTTAGACTGGACTGAGAGTAACATCTTAAATTGTGGGAGGCATGTTAGAATTAGACGGAACAGGAGATACATTGTGAAGCACGGGTTGGACTGTGAGACCGGGGTTGGACTGTGAGACCGGGGTTGGACTGTGAGACCGGGGTTGGACTGTGAGGCCGGGGCTGGACTGTGAGACCGGGGTTGGACTGTGAGACCGGGGTTGGACTGTGAGACCGGGGTTGGACCGTGAGGCCGGGGTTGGACCGTGAGACCGGGGCTGGACTGTGAGACCGGGGTTGGACTGTGAGACCGGGGTTGGACTGTGAGACCGGGGCTGGACTGTGAGACCGGGGTTGGACTGTGAGACCGGGGTTGGACTGTGAGACCGGGGTTGGACTGTGAGACCGGGGTTGGACTGTGAGGCCGGGGTTGGACCGTGATGCCGGGGCTGGACTGTGAGACCAGGGTTGGACGGTGAGGCCGGGTTGGACTGTGAGACCGGGGTTGGACTGTGAGACCGCGGTTGGACTGTGAGACCGCGGTTGGACTGTGAGGCCGGGGTTGGACTGTGAGACCGGGGTTGGACCGTGAGGCCGGGGCTGGACTGTGAGACCAGGGTTGGACGGTGAGGCCGGGGTTGGACTGTGAGGCCGGGGTTGGACTGTGAGACCGGGGTTGGACTGTGAGGCCGGGGTTGGACTGTGAGACCGGGGTTGGACCGTGAGACCGGGGCTGGACCGTGAGACCTGGGTTGGACGGTGAGGCCGGGGTTGGACGGTGAGGCCGGGGTTGGACGGTGAGGCCGGGGTTGGACCGTGAGACCGGGGTTGGACCGTGAGGCCGGGGTTGGACCGTGAGGCCGGGGCTGGACCGTGAGACCGGGGCTGGACCGTGAGACCGGGGCTGGACCGTGAGACCGGGGCTGGACCGTGAGGCCGGGGTTGGACCGTGAGACCGGGGTTGGACCGTGAGACCGGGGTTGGACCGTGAGACCGGGGTTGGACCGTGAGACCGGGGTTGGACCGTGAGGCCGGGGTTGGACCGTGAGACCGGGGTTGGACAGTGAGACCGGGGTTGGACTGTGAGACCGGGGCTGGACTGTGAGACCGGGGCTGGACTGTGAGACCGGGGCTGGACCGTGAGGCCGGGGTTGGACCGTGAGACCGGGGTTGGACCGTGAGGCCGGGGTTGGACCGTGAGACCGGGGCTGGACCGTGAGACCGGGGTTGGACCGTGAGACCGGGGTTGGACCGTGAGACCGGGGTTGGACCGTGAGACCGGGGTTGGACCGTGAGACCGGGGTTGGACCGTGAGACCGGGGTTGGACCGTGAGACCGGGGTTGGACCGTGAGACCGGGGTTGGACCGTGAGGCCGGGGTTGGACCGTGAGGCCGGGGTTGGACCGTGAGACCGGGGTTGGACCGTGAGACCGGGGTTGGACCGTGAGACCGGGGTTGGACCGTGAGACCGGGGTTGGACCGTGAGACCGGGGTTGGACCGTGAGACCGGGGTTGGACCGTGAGGCCGGGGCTGGACCGTGAGACCGGGGCTGGACCGTGAGACCGGGGTTGGACCGTGAGGCCGGGGTTGGACCGTGAGGCCGGGGTTGGACCGTGAGGCCGGGGTTGGACCGTGAGGCCGGGGATTGACCGTGAGACCGGGGCTGGACCGTGAGACCGGGGTTGGACCGTGAGGCCGGGGCTGGACCGTGAGACCGGGGCTGGACCGTGAGACCGGGGTTGGACCGTGAGGCCGGGGTTGGACCGTGAGGCCGGGGTTGGACCGTGAGGCCGGGGTTGGACCGTGAGACCGGGGTTGGACCGTGAGACCGCGGATGGACTGTGAGACCAGGGCTGGACTGTGAGACCAGGGCTGGACTGTGAGACCGCGGATGGACTGTGAGACCGCGGATGGACTGTGAGGCACGGGATGGACTGCGAGGCACGGGATGGACTGCGAGGCACGGGATGGACTGCGAGGCACGGGATGGACTGCGAGGCACGGGATGGACTGCGAGGCACGGGATGGACTGCGAGGCACGGGATGGACCGCGAGGCACGGGATGGACCGCGAGGCACGGGATGGACTGTGAGACACGGGTTAGACAGGGTGAAGGAAGTGGAGACTTGAGACTCCGGCTTACACAGGGCAGGTGGGTTATGGAGCACCTATACAGTCAATCCTCACCCTGAGAACACACTTTGAAGTGGTCTCCGAGGAACAGGGAAGAACAGCAAAATGGAGGCGAAATGACGTTTCCTGTGACAAATTATCGTTTGACCCTGAAGAGAATTCCTTTCATGCTCCATAAAATGTGTATAAGGTACCACTTTCTCCATATTTAGCAAGTTGTGCCCATTATAGTTCCACAGTGCAGAGACATGGGCCCACAATGCTTTCCACTGAATCCTTTAGGTTTGTTGTACTTTTGAGTTCACATATGAAGATTTAATTAATAGATTATTTAATTGACAATAAAAGCTATGACTGCTTCTGAATGTGGATGAGATTGGTGAGTGATTTTTGTCAGGTTCCAGTTATCTTGTCCTTGGAAGTACCTGAGCCTGTGCTTTGAACTTACTTTTTAAATGATCATATTTCTTTTCTACTCTTCCCATTTTCAGGGTTTTAATCTAGACTTCGAGAAGAGTGTTGTAAGGGGTTAATATTTCCCGCCCATCACCCCCCCCCCCAATGACATTCAATGGCATTACCCCCGCCAATAACATTCAATGGCATTACCATCGCTGAATCCCTCGCTAGCAGCATTCTGGGGGTTATCATTGACCAGAAACTGAACTGGACCAGCCATATTAATACTGTGGCTGCAGGAGTGGGGGGACTGCGGCATATCCACAGAAATGTGGTTGACTCTTTAAAAAACAAAAATTAAAAATGCCCCCAGGGGTGGGCAATACATGCTGGCACAGCCGCGATGCCCACATGCCATGAACACATTTTAAAAAAAGATCAGAGGCTGGGAATCCTGCGGCGATTAACTCACCTCCTGACTCCCCAAAGCCTGTCCACCATCTACAAGGCACAAGCCAGGAGTGTGATGGAATACTCTTCATTTGCCTAGATGAGTGCAGCTCCAACAACACTCAAGAAGCTCGACACCATCCAGGACAAAGCTGCCCTGTTTGATTGGCACCCTTCCACCAACTTAAACATTCACTCCCTCCACCAGTGACGCGCCATGTCACAGTGTGTACCATCCACAAGATGCACTGCTGCAACTCGCCAAGGCTTATTTGACAGCTCCTTCCAAACCTGCGACCTGTACCGTCTAGAAGGACAAGGGCAGCAGACACATGGGAACACCACCACCTGCAATTCTCCCTCAAAGCCACACACCATCCCGTCTTGGAAATATATTGCCTGCCTCTCGATTCAAATCCTGGAATTGACTCCCGACCAGCACTGTGGTTGTACCTACACCACACGGACTGCAGCAGTTCATGAGGGTGGCTGGGAAAGGGCGATGAATGTTGACCTAACCAGGAACGCCCACATCCTGTGGAAGAATCAAAAAAAACCTGCCAGGTGCCCAATATTCCCATTTGCTATCTTGCCACATTGGCACCAGTGCAACAAATAGGATGGGCCACTGGTTTTGATCCAGTTCTGTGGGTCAGAAGGGACATTCATCTTCTAACTGGAATACAGATGTCGAAAGATTGATCATTTTAGATTAACAGATGCAAACAGGAATGAACCTGGATCTCAGGCCTAAACCCAGTAAATCCCAAACTCCTGTCCACGCTGCAACTGGGCAACAATTGGCACCCGAGGCGTTTTTATCTACATATTATATCAAGGGACGTTGGCATTGTTGCCCATCCCAAATTGCCCTTGGTAAGATGGTGAGGAGCTGTCTCCTGGAACTGATGCAGTCTATCTAGTGTAGGTCCACCCAGCGTGTTGCTTCAGCTTCTTTGGCAGTGTGAATGTGGGCCCACACTCTGTCAGAAAAGGGAAACTCTTAAAAGAGAAACTGAGGACAAATGTTTTTCGAACTGAATGTGATCGAGTTCAATAATATGGGCTGAGACTCTGGCACTGAGGGAGCAATACACTGCCACAGGTCCATTCTTCGGAGAAGATGCCCTGACCAAAATTCGTAGCTCAGCCAATAACATTAAAAAAAAATAGAATAAGCTGGGTATTCATTTGTAGACTTCAGATGTGTGCAAAACGCCTTTGATCCTTGCCTACATGGCAACGGTCACAGGCAAGGCATTGTGTGGGAATCGTGGTGATATTTCTGAGAGAAAGCATAAGCTGCTGCATAATTCCGTCCAAGCTATCTTGTTAATATGGATAACTGTCTGAAAAATGCAATTGTTTTAACTTGCGTTCGCTGCAATTAAACCCTAACCTTGCTCTTTATTTTCAGCCCGTTCCTCAACTCCAGCTAGCCCTTACGGTAAACTAACCAAGTGTCTGTCTCATTGCACTTCACTCTTTTTTTTTGTTTTGACTTGGCTCCTCGTACCCTCGTTACCAGCAGTGATGTGGCATGTTCACCGGCTTCATTTCTCCCCCCATCTGAGGTGGAGCAGTGTGGAGTGTGACGCTTACACAGCTCCGCACTGCTCCGTTCCATGTAACATTATCTCACCATGTCACAAACAACATTTGGTGTACCTTGTGCCTGTTTCTTTGGGGATTTTCTGGTGGAAGGAGGTAGATACGTTTATGTAGATCTGTGTTCATTGTCGATCGATTTTTATTGGTGCTCCCTTTGCCCACTGTGTTTTCACAAACTGTGGAACTTCCATTACCAGAGACGGTGCAGGAGAAAGCTGTGTGGGAGATGTGAAGAGCCTTTGGCATCTTGTGTGTATTGTAGTCACTCCACAAACGTTGCTTTGCGATTGATTCAGTCTTCGTCCCCATGGCAAAGGCTTTGCTGCCCCTTGTCCCAGTATTTGGAAGTGACCAATCATTTGTCAGATTGTCCGTCTGCCAATGAAGTCCCCTCCATTCTGGCCGGTGATGGAGGTTCCACTGCGTGTTTTATCTCTATGGGTGGCAGTGAGGGAAACAGCGTACCTGTTGGGCATCTTCCCATACTGCCACCGTGTCCAGTCTTCCGGATGCTGCTGGGCCCTGCTGTGTGTCTCCAACCTTTCAAGTTTTTGACTGACATGTTGAGATGAATTCTGCATTTTCAGTGCTCACAATCTTTAAAGTCACACTTGAGATTTTGCATGCACTGGGAGTAGTGTCTGTGACTGTTGAATCTTGCACCACAGAAAGTTTAAACACTTGGACAAATGAATTCCTCATTATTGGGAATGTACAGCAGCAATATCAGAACCCAGGACCATTGGTAACAATCTACCTTATCTATAGGTACTGTAAGAGTGTCTTAACTGTGAGACTTGAGAGGGTGAAGGCGTTGTTGGGATATCTGATGTGTGTGTCCTGAATGTGTCTGCTGAGAGTACTTGCCATGTGTCTGCAGTGTATGTGCATGTTTTGAGTGTGCATGTGTGTGGATTGGAGTGTGATCCATATCAGCAGTGTGTGTGTGTGTGCGCATGCCTGGAGTGTGTGCGTGCACATATCTGCATGTTCATAGAATCCCTACAGTGCAGAAGGAGGCCATTTGGACCATCGAGTCTGTACCGACCCTCTGAAAGAGCACTTTACCTAAGCCCAGCCCCCTGCCCTATCTCCATAACCCCACCTAATCTGCAAATCATTGGACACTAAGGGGCAATTTATCGTGACCAATCCACCTGACTTGAACATCTTTGGACTGTGGAAGGAAACCGGAGCCCCCGGAGGAAACCCACGCAGCCATTCCCAGAACGTACAAACTCCACACAGTCACCAAAGATCGGAATTGAACCCGGGTCCCTGACGCTGTGAGGCAGCAATGCTAACCAATGTGCCACCATGCCGTCAAAAGGACATTAGTGAAGCAGACTGGGATTTTTACAACAATCAAAAACGGTTGTATGGTCCTTGTTAGACTTTTAATTCCAGATTTACAACAAACTCAAATTTTGCCATCTGCCCTGTGTTCCCCTAACCCACTGGGAGATTCTGTGTTATCACAAACTGTGGAACTTCCATTACAAGAAATAGTGCAGGACAAAGCTGTGTGGGCTGATGTGAAGAGCCTTTAGCCCCCAGAGCATTACCTGAGATCTGACATGTGCAGACCTGCATGTCTGGAATGTGTGCATGTCTGGAGTGTGTGCATGTCTGGAGTGTGTGCATGTCTGGCATGTGTGTGCATGTCTGGCATGTGTGTGCATGTCTGGCATGTGTGTGCATGTCTGGCATGTGTGTGCATGTCTGGCATCTGTGTGCATGTCTGGTGTGTGTGTGCATGTCTGGCGTGTGTGTGCATGACTGGCGTGTGTGCGCATGACTGGCATGTGTGTGCATGACTGGCGTGTGTGTGCATGACTGGCGTGTGTGTGCATGACTGGCGTGTGTGTGCATGACTGGCGTGTGTGTGCATGACTGGCGTGTGTGTGCATGACTGGCGTGTGTGTGCATGACTGGCGTGTGTGTGCATGACTGGCGTGTGTGTGCATGACTGGCGTGTGTGTGCATGACTGGCGTGTGTGTGCATGACTGGCGTGTGTGTGCATGACTGGCGTGTGTGTGCATGTCATGTGTGTGTGTGCATGTGTGTATGTGCATGCCTGGAGTGTGTACATGTTTGGCATGTGTGCGCATGACTTGGTGTGTGTGCACATGCCTGGAGTGTGTGTGCATGTCTGGCGTGTGTGTGCATGTCTGGCGTGTGTGTGCCTGCGCGCACGTCTGGAGTGTGTGTGCCTGCCTGCATGCCGGAGTGCGTCTGCCTGCCTACATGACTGGAGTGCTTGTTCCTGCGTGCAGGTCTGGAGTGTGGGTGTGCCTGTGTGAGCGTGTGTGTGTATATGTATGCCTGGTGTGTGTGTGTGTGCGTGCACTGGTGTTTGTGTCTTGGAACTTGTGTCTAATCTGCACATTGTGAGTGTGCGAGAGGTTGATGGATTCATGGGGTAATCAGCATGCTGATTGGCTCTAATCTTGCAGTCAAAAAAAATGAAACTGATTGAAAAATATTCAATATTTGAAACACGATTTACCTGCTCCACTTGCATTTTTTCATCCTCGAGTTATAACAAAGGAGATCGTTAGTTAAATGGTATGATTCCACAACTTTACGATGGATCTGATCTCTGTAAATTGTGGTGTTGTGAAGCACAGTTTACATCACATGGTGTGAAGTTCGATATTGAGCAGTTTTGAAACCCTCGCTGGAACTGTATGCATGCGGGCTTCTGCGGCTAAAATATTTCTTTTGTTACCTTAGCCTCCAACTGCAAATACCTTTTGTGCAAATGAATGCCCTCCACAACTTGAGAAAATGACTAATTATAAGAAGAGTGTTCAATGTTCTCTTGTCAATCTCAGCTCAGTGCGAAAGCTTCACCTTTGAGTCAGAGCGCTGTGGACTCTCACCTCAAGCCAGAGGCCTGAGCAGGTCAACTAGGCTGACACTCCATGTCAGGGAATATTGCACAGTCGCAGGTGGATGAGACATTAAATAGAGGCTCCATCTGCCCACTCAGAATGACGTGACTTAAAGAAAATGAGTGTCATTCTCCTGGGTGTCCAGCCAATATTCCCCCCGCAAGCAACATCACTAAAATAGATTATCTGGTCATTATGGCGTTGCTGCTTGTGGAATCTTACTGGGTGCTAATTGGTTGCTAATATAACAGTGATTACACTTCATCAAGAACTTTGTAGACTGGCTTAAAACAATCCATCTCCGGGGATCTATCTGGATTTATCCCAGAACATTAAGGAAGGCAAGAAGGCTTAGATAGGGTGGATGTAGGGAAGTTGTTTCCATTAACAGGGGAGACTAGGACCCGGGGGCACAGCCTTAGAATAAAAGGGAGTCACTTTAGAACAGAGATGAGGAGAAATCTCTTCAGCCAGAGAGTGGTGGGTCTGTGGAATTCATTGCCACAGAGGGCGGTGGAGGCCGGGACGTTGAGTGTCTTTAAGACAGAAGTTGATAAATTCTTGATTTCTCGAGGAATTAAGGGCTATGGAGAGAGAGCGGGTAAATGGAGTTGAAATCAGCCATGATTGAATGGTGGAGTGCACTCGATGGGCCGAATGGCCTTACTTCCACTCCTATGTCTTATGGTCTTATGGCTAGGGAGAAGATTTGTGAGGGCATTATTTTTGCTGAATAACAACATTAGCGAGACAGCAGAAAATTCAAAACCATTGAATGTGTTGCCAATATTAAAAATGGCTGACAAACCAAACTCCGGCAAGTACAGATTCATTAGTCTTCCCTCCATGTGTAAATGGTGGCATTGGTTTCCAGGAATACCATAATTATCCAGTTAGCAGGCGACAGCATGGACAGTCCTGCCTGAACAGAGGCTTTGAACTCTTTGAGGCTGTGACAACCGAAGAGGACTGTGGGAAGCCCTGTCACATGGTATGCCTCACTTCCAAAAGGCTCCTGGTAAAGATCAACGCAAGAGGATATCAATTAAAAAGGAGGTTGTGCAGGTTCAACCTAAACCCTGGTTGAAGGGTAGGAAGCATCAGGTTCTCCTCAGAGGCGTTGCGCCTTAAGCCCTGTTTATTAAACTGAAGCAAGTGAATTCTCAGGACTCATAGGCTGATCTCCTCTTTTGAGGGGGAGAGCTTTTGAGGGTTGGTTTAACCTGAGGATCACCTCAGACGAGCGGCAAGGTTGAGAAGGCGGGGTCTTCATGATTAACCTCAGCCAGTACGGGCTGTTAAGGTTGCTCTGCATCACAAACAAGCCAGCCAACCAACTGAGCTAACCGACCATCATCTGCAGCACCCCCCCCCTCCCGCCCCAGCCACTTCACTATGAAGAGCTGCAATGGGGTGCAATGTTCAGGATTGAACGCAGGTCATTTTAGCCTCCCCGGGTATTTGCATAGTCCTCTTCTGCTGAAGCCTTGATGGCTGCGGCTGCTGCGCCAGATGTCAACCTGCTGGGTGTGAAAGAGGCCCGTGTGCATGCTGCCGTGCCACCCATCATTCTATGCGTCCACGCCTGACTCTGATTTGTGACAGGATTTGTCCGTGTTCGAGCATTCCTGTTTTTAAATTGAACATCGTTTCTCCCACAGATCATCCCGATCCACCTGCAGACCTGGAGTTAACCAATCCTCAAGACAGGAGCGTGCAGCTGTCATGGATACCAGGAGATGATAATAACAGTCCCATTACAAGTATGTTTTGAAAAGGCTTCACTGGGCCTCAAATCCGGAAGAGGCTCCGTACCTCAGACTGTTTCCTGTTCCATCCTTCCCTTCCGGTTCGATCGTGGCTGATCTGTACCTCAACTCTATGCTTTATGTCTTTGCTTTCCTTCATACTTCTATCAGTCTTAATATTGAACAGCCGGTTGAGCTCTAGATTTCACGGCTTTTTGATGGGGATTGTGCCAAATTCCCATGAGCCTTTGTGTGGAGAAAGTGCTTCCTAACATAGAACATAGAACACACAGTGCAGAAGGAGGCCATTCGGCCCATCCAGTCTGCACCGACCCACTCAAGCCCTCACTTCCACCCTATCCCCATAACCCAATAATCCCTCCTAACCTTTTTGGACATGAACGGCAATTTATCACGGCCAATCCACCTAACCTGCACGTCTTTGGACTGTGGGAGGAAACCCATTGTTATGGGTCCGGGTTTACAGAACCCCAAAGTGTTTCATGGAGTTCAACCGACCCAAAACTTTTAATAGATTGTGGTGTGAGAAGCACACAGCGTACTCTCCAGGTGTGATACAGCAATTATGTGCAAATGTTTTTTTAAAACAAAACAATGTTTATTTTATGAACTCAAGTTAACATTGAATATCTTAACACCCATTACTTCAAAGATAACCCCAAAAGACTACAACACTAAATAATCCTTCAAACTGTTCCTTTAAACATCCAAAAGACTTCAAACCTTCAAAAATAATAACACATTAGGTTACAGTCAATATATTTATACTCTTTGGATTGCAGACATCAACAGACCAGCTCTGTGATTCTTCCTGCAGCTCTCAGCAAAACACACAGACACTCCCAGCTGCCTTCTCAAACTGAAACTCAAAAAAGCAGAAGTGAGCTCAGCTTCCCGCCGCCCCCTCTGACATCACTTCAGTAATATGATCAGCTCCATTTCTTAAAGGTACATTGCTTAAACATCCATTTCTTAAAGGTACTCTCACATGACACCTCCCCCCAAGAAAAAAAAACGATCAACTTCAAGATGGTTTCATTTTTCACCTTTGCACCATCAATTAAGAAATGCACACAGTAGAAACACTTTACCGATTCAAAAGAAACAACACACGCAAACAGGCATAATAATATAGTCCATTTTCTTTCCCCGTTCTTCTTCCTCCAACCGAAATCCTTCTCGATTGATAGTCTCTTTGAACAAGAAAGTCTCTGCACGATCCATCCATTCCTCTCCGCCTCGGCATTTCTCTTTAAAGTTAGATACTTCAGTTCAACCTGATCACAAGAGACCCTTGCAATTCTCCAATACAGGAGTATCGGTTACCACAGCTTTCAGGCAGTCAAATGCATGCTGAAACTCCGCTGTCCATTGAATTTTTTAATAAGTTTCTTCAGCATGTCCGTCAGTGGAGCAATCACGTTACAAAACTCTTGCACAAATGTTCGATCAAATCCACTCATGCCACAAAATCGAATTATTTCCTGTCGTGTCGAGGGAATTGGAAACTCCCCAAGAACTTTCGTTTTCACATCCCGTCGGACCAATCGACCCTGTCCGATTGTATGGCCAAGGAAAGTGACTTGGGCTTTTCCAAAGTCACTTTTGGCTAGGTTTATCACCAAACCTGCCTCCTGAAGTCGATTGAATAACTCCATAAGATGTTTTAAATGTTCTTTCCATGTCTGGCTGAAAACTACCAGATCGTCGATGTACACCGCACAATTGGGTAATCCTGAAACGACTGTATTAGTTAACCGTTGAAATGTGGCTGGTGCGCTTTTCATGCCAAATGGCATAACTTTGAATTGGTATATACCATCTGGAGTCACAAAAGCTGCAATCTCCTTCGCCCTTTCGGATAAAGGTACCTGCCAGTAACCTTAAAGTAAATCCAATTTGGAAATTGTTATAACCTGCCTGCTTACCATTGGCTGGGGACTAATGACAATCCCACAATCCTGTGGGAGTATGAGCTTCCCCAATGAGGGGGCGGAGAAATCATTAGCAGACTCCCTGTATAAATAAAGCTGGCCAGTTTGGAACCAGCAAGGAAGGAGTGAGCAGCGAGCGAAGTTGCTGCTGCTGTTGTGTATATATATATATATATATATATATGTTATTATAAATAAATGTTATTTCTTTGTATCCTTAAAAGTCGTGCTGGATTCTTAGTGGCCCTCCCAAAACTGGCGACGAGGGTTAAAGTGAAAATAGCTGTCTACACTGCTGAAGCCACTTCCCTGGATTTTTGTTGGATGGATACAGGTTGGAAGTTGTTTTCTATTACACTATGCCTCTATGGACGTTTGGATGTTTTTGATGCTGTGCTGGAAAGCTGGAACCAGTACGCACAACGGATGCGTTACTATTTCCGGGCAAACAATATCACCGAAAACGAGCGCCAGGTGGTCATATTGCTCACTGCCTGCGGCCCGCATACGTTTGGGGTGATTAGGAGCCTTACGTACCCAGCTGCGCTGGACACCAAAACGTTTGATGAACTTTTGAATTTGGTGGGGCACCATTTTAACCCAACCCCGTCCACGATAGTCCAACGTTACCGGTTTAATACCGCTGAGAGGACCCCAGGAGAATCCCTTGCCGACTTTCTATCCAGGCTACGCAGGATTGTGGAGTACTGTGACTATGGTGAGACCTTGTCAGAAATGTTACGCGACCATTGCTTTGCGATATTAACAATGCGGCCACCCACCGAATGTGGTTAGCTGAGCCAACATTGACTTTTCAACAGGCCATTCAAATAGTATTGTCCCGAGAGAGCGCAGAATGAGGAGTGCAGGAGTTACAGGGAATGGAAGTGCGTGCCTTGGGGCGCAACCCCTTCCGTCTGAAAACGTCCCCCCGCACTCCTGCGGTACCTTGGGCGAGGCGATGTCCGGATCGACGCCAGTGGCCGTCGGACATTCCTCCCCGAAGGGAGCCTTCTCCAGAACCAATGGACGAGGAGCAATGTCCGTGTCAGATTTGTAGGCGCCGGCCCCGTCGTGGACGCCGGTCCTGGGGGCGGCAGAGGCGCCGTCGTTCCGACCGAAACTGGGACCAGCCCAGGGGCCGTAACTGGGACCAGCCCAGAGGCCGTACCTTCCATGTGGATGAACCTGCGGCGACTACTCCTGAGGACTTGGAGACAGAGGATGACTGCTTGCAGCTGCATTGTGTGGCAGCTCCACATGTGGCCCCCATTAAGGTGACAGTACGGGTCAATGGTCACCCGCTTGAGATGGAGTTGGACAGTGGCGCAGCGGTCTCCGTGATCGCCTAGAGGACATTCGACCGCATCAAGCAGGCGATACAGACCCTTACATTAACCGACACACAGGCCAGGTTGGCCACCTACACGGGGGAACCATTGGACACTGCAGGAACTACAATGACTCCTGTTGTTTATGGACGCCAGGAGGGGCATTTCCCACTTATCGTGGTGCGCGGCCATGGGCCCAGCCTGTTGGGTCAGGACTGGTTGCGCCATTTGCGGTTGCTGTGGCAGCACATCCTCCAAACAGTTTCTGGAGGTTTGACTGAGGTGCTCGGACGACACCCAGATGTATTCCATCCCAGTTTGGGGAAAATAAAAGGGACCGTAGCCCGTATCCAAGTCGAACCAGGAGCCACACCGCGCTATTTCCGGGCGCGCCCGGTGCCTTACACCTTGCTCGAAAAGGTAGAAGGGGAGCTCACTCATTTGGAGACTTTGGGTATTATCAGGCCCATCCGTTTCACTGACTGGGCAGCACCAATTGTACCTGTAATGAAGCCAGATGCAACGGTTCGCTTGGGCAGCGACTATAAACGTACAGTGAATACGGCTTCCCGACTCGACCGATATCCAATGCCTCGCATAGAGGATCTCTACGCAAAGCTTGCAGGCGGACTCTCATTCACAAAATTAGATATGAGTCACGCCTACCTACAGTTGGAGCTGGACCCTGCCTCCCGACCATATGTAATGATTAATACACACCGGGGCCTGTATGAATATACACGTTTGCCCTTTGGAGTATCCTCTGCCTGCGCTATTTTTCAACAGGTTATGGAGGGCATTTTTGAGAGGTTTGCCGCGTGTCGCTGTCTACTTAGATGATGTTTTGATCACAGGGACATCGCAGCAGGAACGTTTGGAAAATCTGGAGGCTGTCCTTAGACGCTTTTCGGAGGCTGGAGTCCATTTACGTCGCACAAAGTGCCTTTTTCAGGCGAAGGAAGTAGCCTACCTGGGTTATCGGGTGGACCGCAAAGGTTTGCACCCCATTGCAGAGAAGGTGCGCGCGATTCAACAGGCCCCCGCCCCAACTGACACTTCGCAACTTTGTTCTTTTCTCGGCCTTGTAAACTATTACGGGATGTTCCTCCCCAATCTGCCAACTACGCTGCACATTCTGCGAAAGAAAAATCACACCTGGGTTTGGGGTCAGCCGCAAGAAACCGCTAAAACAACAATTGTCGTCGTCGTCTGGGTTACTAACCTACTATGATCCTGGAAGGCCATTGCTCATCACATGTGATGCATCCCCGTATGGTATTGGGGCCGTCCTGTCCAACAAGATGGAGAACGGGGCCGAGCGGCCGATAGCTTTCGCCTCCCGCACATTGACTGCAGCGGAAAAAAAGTACGCGCAAATCGAGAAGGAGGGCCTGCCGGTGGTCGTTGCGGTGAAACGTTTCCACCAGTATGTGTACGGCCGCCACTTCACCTTCGTGACTGATCATAAGCCTGGGACTCTTCAGAGAGGATAAGCCAATACTGCCCATTGCTTCCGCACGGATCCAGCGCTGGGCTTTGTTGCTCGCTGCATACGAGTATTCTCTGGAGCACAAACCAGGTACGCAGATAGCGAATGCCGACGCACTGAGCCGATTGCCTTTATCGACCGGCCCCATGTCGACCCCCACAACCAGTGAGGTGGTTGTAACCCTAAATTTTATGGACACCTTGCCTGTCACGGCATCACAGATCCTTCTATTAATCGACGCCCAGTCTAAATAGCTAGAGGTGCATAAGATGCTTGGCACAACGTCCTGCGCAACAATTGAGAAGTTGCGTTTGTCTTTTCATACGCATGGCCTCCCTGAGGTGCTGGTCATGGATAACGGCACTCCATTCACAAGTGAGGAGTTTGCGACGTTCATGAAGATGAACGGCATACGCCATAACCGCACTGCCCCTTACAACCCGGCTTCAAATGGGTTGGCTTAGCGCGCAGTGGAGACATTCAAACGAGGCCTAAAGAAGCAGTCTTCCGGGTCAATGGACACTAGACTGGCTCGCTTTTTGTTTTCGTATGGGACCACCCCTCATGCGGTGACTGGGGTAGCTCCCGTTGAACTCCTAATGGGCCAGAGACTTCGCACCCGCCTTAGCATGGTTTTCCCGGACATTGGCGCAAAAGTACGCCACACACAAGAACGGCAGGGACATGGTTTTTCTCGGCATTGGCCGATTCGGCAGTTTGCGCCCGGTGACCCAGTGTTCGTTCGGAATTTTGCTTGTGGTGCCCAGTGGGTCCCTGGCGTAATCCTTCGCCAAACGGGCCCTATATCTTACCAGGTGTAAGCCCAGGGTCGTGTCCAGCGCAAACATGTAGACCACGTTCGGTCCAGAAGACTATCCCTTCCAAAGATTCCCCGCCCCTGGAGCTCATTTCTACAGCCACAGAGACAATGGAAAGTAGTCCTCACAATCTTCCTCTGGTGCCTCACTCAAAGCCTGCGCAGGTCGTTACAGAACAGCTTGGAGACAGAGACACCGAGATGACGGAGGCAGCAGACTCTGACTCCGAGCTGGAGACACAGGACGCATCAGAGGGGGAATCCTCAGGCCCACGGGCCGTGGATGTACAACCGTTACGCCGTTCATCACGGAAGCGCCGGTCTCCGTCTCGTTGCACGCCGCCCGATCCAGCGCCTCATGCAAATGGTGTCCGGCCTGCGGCAAAGCTAGTCCGACGCCCTCCTTCGCCAGGGTCTTCGGTGGATTCCTTGGACTTTGGGGGGAGGAGGGATGTTATAACCTGCCTGCTTACCATTGGCTGGGGACTAATGACAATCCCACAATCCTGTGGGAGTATGAGCTTCCCCAATGAGGGGGGCGGAGAAATCATGAGCAGACTCCCTTTATAAATAAATATGGCCAGTTTGGAACCAGCAAGGAATGAGTGAGCAGCAAGCGATGTTGCTGCTGTTGTATATATGTTATTGTAAATAAATGTTATTTCTTTGTATCCTTAAAACTCGTGCTGGATTCTTCATGGCCCTCACAAAAGAAATAAAAGCGGATTGTCCCACTTTCTCAATGCATTCCTCCAAATGTGGGCTAGGATAAGAGTCCGTTCTTGTAACTGCATTCACCTTTCTATAGTCCACACACAACCATTGGGTACCGTCTGGTTTAGGTACCATCACTATGGGTGAGCTCCATTGGCTCCAACCCACTTCAATTATGTCAATTTTAAGCATACTCTCAATCTCTTTGTTAACCTGTGCCAATTTTAAAGGGTTAAGTCTATATGGATGATGTTTGATTGGAACAGCATTTCCCACATCTACATCATGTGTAGCCATTTTAGTACTTCCCAATTTATCTCCACAAACCTGCCCATGTGATATCAATAACATTTTCAGGTCAGTTTGTTTTTCCTCTGGAAGATAACTCAACAATTTATCCCAATTTTTAAGAACATCCTCATTTTCCAATTTAATTTCAGGTATGTGAAATTCACAGTTATCTGGATTTGGTTTGTCACTTTGAGTTAGAATCATTAAAACCCACCTCATTTTTCTCTCCTTCCCTTTCAAAGTACCTTTTAAGCATATTCACATGACACACTCGGTGAATCTTCCTTCTATCTGGTGTTTTTAACCACATAATTCACCTCACTTAATTTCCTTTCAATCTGATAAGGTCCATGAAACCTAGCTTTTAAAGGTTTACCTACCACTGGTAACAACAGTGGTACCAGCCTCCCCGAACAGGCGCCGGAATGTGGCGACTAGGGGCTTTTCACAGTAACGTCATTAAAGCCTATTTGTGACAATAAGCGATTTTCATTTCATTTCATTTTTCAACACTAAAACTTTATCTCCACTGGCAAAACTACAAACTTTGGAGTTCTTGTCCGCTACCCGTTTCATCACATTTTGTGCAACTTTCAAATGTTGACTAGCCAATTCACGTGCTCTATTTAATCGTTCCCTAAAATTTGACATGGAATCCAATAATGTAATTTCCGATTTCTCACCCACCAATTTTTCTTTAATCAACTTAAGTGGCACTCTTACCTCATGACCAAAAATTAGTTCAAAAGGACTAAATTTGGTTGACTCATTAGGTGCATCCCTAATTGCAAACAGTACTACTGGAATTCCTCTTTCCCAATCCTCTGGACAATCTTGACAATAAGCCCTCAACATTGTCTTTAATGTCAGATGCCACCTTTCTAACGCTCCCTGCGATTCTGGATGGTACGCAGTTGATTTAAATTGTTTTATTCCTAAACTATCCATAACTCCTTTGAATAACTTTGAGGTAAAATTTAATCCTTGATCCGATTGAATTTCTGTGGGTAGTCCATAACTAGTAAAGAATTTAATAACTCCTCCATAATCCTTTGAGCTGTAATATTACGTACTAGAATGGCCTCTGGAAATCTAGTAGACACATCCATTATAGTCAAAAGATATTGATTCCCACTTTTTGTTTTAAGAAGCTGTCCTACACAATCAATTAGGACCCTTGTAAAAGGTTCCTCAAATGCTGGAATGTGTATTAAGGGCACTGGTTTTATCACTGCTTGAGGTTTCCCTATCTCTTAACATGTGTGACATGATTGACAAAATTTAACTACATCTTTATGTAGTCCAGGCCAATAAAAATGTTTCTGGATTTTAGCTTGAGTTTTCCTTATCCCCGAATGACCTCGCAACACCTACTTTCTATACCCTACCGGCAATATTACTTGATGAACTTCTGCCCACTTTTCATCCGCCTGCATATGTACAGGTCTCCATTTTCTCATCAAGAATCACTTTTACGGTAATACTCTGGTATACACTCAGATTCCTCTTCCGTATATGCTTTCTGATATATCTTTTTTATTTCTACATCTTTCTTTTGTAACTCCGCCAATTTTCCTGAACTAAAAATATCTGCCTCATCCTCCACCTGTTCTTGTTCTTTTTCAACCATCTGATCAAAAATCGTTTCTGATAACTGCACTTCCATTTCATCTTCACTCTTTGATTTATCCTCTTGTCTTAACTGTGACTTTGCGACCTTGTTACTGCACAATCCGGAAAAATCCCAGGATATTCGTCCTTCAACACTTCAGTTGTCTGATTTTCCACTGGCTTATCAACCACAGTAGGCATCACTCACACCTGCGATCCAGCTATATCATTACCCAAGATAAACTGTATTCCTGGACAAGATAGTTTCTCACTTACTCCTACTACCACTTTGCCACTCTTCACTAGACTTTCCAACCTTACCTTATATAATGGAACGCTACTCCTCTCACCCTGAGTTCCACATATTACCACCTTTTCTGGCAACATTCTTCCCAAACGACATAACTCCTCATCTCTTACCATTAAAGATTGACTAGCTCCCGTATCTCTTAAAATTGTGACTTCTTTAACTGCTCCTCCTGATACACATGAGTAAACTTTACGCACACAAGTAAATTGTTTAAAGAGATCTGGCACTGTCTTATCAATCACCTCTTGATCAGGCTGTACAATCTTTTACACCTTCTTCGCTTCACTTGGGCTTCCTTTACCACTTTAACAAACCCCACTGTCTTATCCTGTTTTACCACATCAGCCTTCCCAGTGCTTTACTTCAACCATCAACACTGTGACTTTACATGGCCTAGTTCATTACAGTGAAAACATTTAAAGCTTTTCATTTATTTTCCACCTTCCTGGATCTCTTTTTAAATCTGAGGTACACTCTCCTTATTATCTCCCATCAGATCACCTTTACCTTTACCACGAGTATTTCTCATGTCCCCAGTTTCTGTCCCTCACAGGCTGAAACTGATGTTGGAAACCAAGCTTTGATTTATGAACTAATTCATAATCATCTGCCATTTCTGCTGCTAACCTCACAGTTTTAACCCTCTGCTCTTCCACATGAGTTCTCACTACATCAGGAATTGATTTTTTAAACTCCTCCAAAATTATAATTTCTCTGAGAGCTTCATACGTTTGGTCTATTTTCAAAGCCCTTATCCACTTATCAAAATTACTTTGTTTGTGCCTTACAAACTCCATGTATGTTTGACCAAATTCTTTCCTTAAATTTCTAAACCTTTGTCTGTAAGCTTCAGGCACTATCTCATATGCACCTAAGATGGATTTTTTCACCTCCTCATACGTTCCAGATACCTCCTCCGGTAGTGATGCAAAGACTTAACTAGCTCTACCTACCAGCTTTGTTTCAATCAGTAATACCCACATGTCCTGTGGCCATTTCATTTGTTTCGCTACCTTCTGAAATGAAATGAAAACGGCTTCTACCTCCTTCTTGTCAAACCTTGGCAATGCTTGGACATATTTAAATAGATCCCCACCAATCCCCACCAAGCCTTCGACTTTGATGCTCTTTCTCATTATCCTCATCACTATCATCCAACTGTACGTTTCCCTTTACATCTGCCAATTTTAACTGACTGTCATGTTTCATGGTCATTTTCTGAAGTTCAAACTCTCTATCTTTTTCCCTGATCTGTATCTCCCTTTCTCTTTCTTTTTGTTCTGCGAGGGCTATTCTTTCTTTTTTCATTTCTACTCTCTCCTTTTCTTTTTCCTCTCTCTCTCTCTCTTTCTTTTTCCTCTCTCTCTCTCTTTCTTTTTCCTCTCTACCACTTTCGTATTCAAGCTGCTTTAATTCTTTCTCATGTTCCATTTGTTTAATTTTCAACTGAATTTTTGCCATTTCCAATGAATCAAACGGTATCTCAGGCAACTTTAAATGCTTAACCACTGTCATAATTACCTCCTCTTTCGCATTTTGTCAGGTAATGTTAACTGCAATATTTTTGCCAAATCTAACAGCCTTCTTTTAGTCTCTGTCCGTAAGGTACTGCGTGTGACCGTCTCAACCCTCAAACATTTCTGAGCCTCTGAAAGAGCCATTGTCCACAACACACTCCCCACTTAAACTAAAATACCATACCTGAAAAGCAACCACAATATGCTCACCCCCCACTGTCTTTAAGTTCACTAAGCCAATCCAATAGATAGACTTTTATCCCCCTCAAGCCCCCATATTGTTATGGGTCCAGGTTTACAGAACCCCAAAGTGTTTCATGGAATTCAACCGACCCACAACTTTTAATAGATTGTGGTGTGGGAAGCACACGGCGTACTCTGCAGATGTGATTCAGCAATTCTGGACAAATGGTTTTCAAAACAATGTTTATTCTATGAACTCAAGTTAACCTTTTAAAAACAAACATTGAATATCTTAACACCCATTACTTCAAAGATAACTCCAAAAGACTACAACAATTAATACTCCTTCAAACTGTTCCTTTAAACATCCAAAAGACTTCAAACCTTCAAAAATAATAACACATTAGGTTACATTCAATATATTTATACTCTTTGGATTGCAGACATCAACAGACCAGCTCTGTGTTTCTTCCTGCAGCTCTCAGTAAAACACACAGACACTCCCAGCTGCCTTCTCAAACTGAAACTCAAAAAAGCAGAAGTGAGCTCAGCTCCCTCCCCCTCTGACATCACTTCAGTAATATGATCAGCTCCATTTCTTAAAGGTACATTGCTTAAACATCCATTTCTTAAAGGTACTCTCACATGACACCATGCAGACACGGGGAGAATGTGCAGACTCCACACAGACAGTGACCCAGCGGGGAATTGAACCTGGGACCCTGGCGCTGTGAAGCCACAGTGCTAGACACCTGTGATACCGTGCAGCCCTGAGCGGCCTGGCTCTAATTTTCAGGTTATGCTCCCTTATTCTTCACAACCTCACCTGAGGAAATGGTTCCCCTCTCTCTCTCCACCCTTTCTGCTCCATTTATCATTTTAAACACATTCCTTAAGTCAGCCCTCGATCTTCGAGACTGAAGCTTCCCGCTGCTGTGTCGGGAATATGACCATTCCTCTCTTACACTGGGGCCCTCGGACCAGGGGAGGTAGGATGTGGGGAAACAAGGTTTTGATAGAATGGCTGCATGGAGAATGCTTCCACATATAGTGAAGAGGCTAACATTATAACCTGGCCGCCAAGAGACCCAGGGAATTCTGAAGGAACCTCTCCATCCACAGCATAATGAGAATGGTTAAAGCAGAAGGGAATAAAGGGTTATGATGATAGATATATGAGGAATGACAGTCCGAGGCTCGAGTGGAGCATACACTGTGGCATGGACATGTTGGGCTGAATGGCCAGTTTCTGAGACATATACCCTATATAATCCTGTATAATTCTTTATTTAAAAAAAAAAGTTTAGAGTACGCAATTATTTTTGTCCAATTAAGGGACAATTTATTGTGGCCAATCCATCGCACATCTTTGGGTTGTGGGGGTGAGACTTGAGCAGATACGGGAGAATGTGCAAAGTCCACACGGACAGTGATCTGGGGCCGGGAGCGAACCTGGGTTCACAGCGCCATGAGGCAGCAGTGCTAACCACTGCGCCACCGTGCCACCCTTATATAGTTCTTTATCTCAGAAAGGTTCCCAGTCCCAGACCTCACATCGTCATTTATATTCAGCCCATTTGGTCAAAGAAAAGTTGGTCACTTACCCTGTTAGATCAGGGGAGAGAGGTTTGCGACATGGTGGCCTGGGCTGGTGATGGGCCATTGGGAGGATGTGTCTGAATTGGTGAACTTGACAGGGAACTGGCTGTACTTGAGTTGGGGATTGGGTCGAGAGGTGAGCCATGTTATTCCTGAAAGCTGAACTGTTTGGTAGAGGTGTAATGAATCCTTCTGAAATGGTTATCAGAATGGTTAGCGATTGACGCTGTTTTTCTCCTCAGAGTTCGCCATTGAGTACGAAGAGGATCATTTTGAGCCTGGAGTCTGGCATCATTTGACCGATGTTGGGGGGACACGAACAACGGCACAGCTGAAGCTCTCCCCCTTTGTCAACTACAACTTTCGAGTTGTTGCTGTCAACCGGATAGGCAGAAGTGAACCAAGTTTGCCGTCTGAGCACTACTTCACACAGCCAGCTGGTAAGACAGCATCTCAGCAGTGACTATGCTTTAAAATAATCATTGGTGTAATAGAAGACAATAGTTCGGAACTGGAGGTTCTGAACCAAAACCTTTGACTCAATAAGTAAAAGGATTATCTGTCCACTTATTCCTGTCTCATTTCTGACCTCCCAACTCTCGGGTCCTCTGTCACTCCTTAGCCTCGCTCCTCGTTTCTCCCAGTGATCCCATGTCCATTGCTCCTCCCAACTTTCTTCCAGTGTTCCGCCAGAGCATGGCCTTCCTCCTTCCGAAATCCTCGCCGCGTTGAAGTCGAGGTTCGCTGTGCCAATTCATTCTTTGACAAGGGCCTCATTGAGGGCACCAATGGGTTCATGGAGCAGCGACCTTCGCGTTGGCTGCTCTTGAGGGCCCGGGGCTCACCGAATTAACACGTTGGAGTTTGAAGAGTACTGGGAGTGCCGTGAGATGGAAAGAGCAGCTAGGACTTTGGAAAGCCGGAAATGGTGTCACCAATCACTTGCCGGCACTGGACTGACCTTTCAAGGCCCAAAATCAGTCTGTGCCATGTAAGCTGTCAGCCCCCAGTAGGGAAATTAGGAAACTGAAGCCTACAGCCCTCCCGTGCAGCTTCTTTCATGACTGGTGCTGAGCGAGTAGAATGTTCCTTAGGATCTCACATTGTGTTGCTGAGCGCAGGCACCATTGATTTAGAAATGGGGCCTCAACAAATTGTGGTGTCTCCTGATTGTACAGATCTGAAGAGTTACTGTACCAGCAGTACACATTGGTGGGGCATTTAACGTATTTGAAGGACAGAAAGATTATAGGTCACAAGTGAGCCTCTTTCTTGAACCACAGTCGTCTCTGTACCGAGGGTGCTCCCACTAAAGAGTTCAAGGAGTTTGACCCAGTGACGGTGAATGAACGGTGGTATAATACCAAGTCGATGGTGTGTGGTTGGAAAGGAGCTTGTAATAACCTTTATTTTTAATAATCTTTAATGTCACAAGTAGGCTTACTTTAACACTGCAATGAAGTTCCTGTGAAAAGCCCCTAGTCGCCACACTCCGGCGCCTGTTCAGGTACACTGAGGGAGAATTCAGAATGTCAAAATTACCTAACAGCACGTCTTTTGGGACTTGTGGGAGAGGCTGGAGCACCTGGAGGAAACCCACGCAGATGGGGAGAACGTGCAGACTCCGCACAGACAGTGACCCAAGCCGTGAATGGAACCTGGGACCCTGGCGCCGTGAAGCAACAGTGCTGACCACTGTGCTACCTTTGTAGATGGTGGCGTTCCCATATATCTGCTGCCCTTGTCCTATGAGTGGTGGATGTCACTGGTTTGTGAGATGCTATTGATCTGGGATCCTCCTTACACCTGTGATCTTGCTGACATGGCAGACTGGGCTGTTGTCAGATTTATGCAGATCACTGGGTGCCTTTTGTAGCTAGCTTCTATCATCCGGTATTCCCTATCAAGGGACCTAGCTTGTAACACCATTTTCGATACTGGTTAACATTCCTTTTCTCGCACGCTACGGGATTGAAATGTTTTGTTTTTAAGGAACAACATCGAAGGCTACAAGTAACCCTCATGTCCGATGAATAGCTGAACTTTATACAACAAGCAAGGTGACAGATTTGGTGCCCACTTTGTGCAGATTTGGCTGCCCTCAGCAGTTAGTGCTGTACGATTGAACCGAGTGTCTCAAGGAGGAAGGTTAGCCAGCTTCCCACTCCACATCGCTCTTCAGCGACTCCTGCTCAAAGTGAGTGTTGGGTGAGGACAGTCTGATGGACTGACTGCTCAGCTGCAGTTGACCCAGATAATTCTGTCCTCTATAGAACACAGAACATACAGTGTAGAAAGACGCCATTTGGCCCATTGAGTCTGCACCTACCCACTTAAGCCCTCACTTCCACTCTATCCCTGTAACCTAATCACTCCATCTGACCTTTTTTGATTACTATCATGGCCAATCCACCTAACCTGCACGTCTTTGGACTGTGGGAGGAAACCGGAGCACCCGGAGGAAACCCACGCAGACACGGGGAGAACGTGCAGACTCCGCACAGACAGTGACCCAGCAGGGAATCAAACCTGAGACCCTGGCGCTGTGAAACCACAGTGCTATCCACTTGTGCTATGGTGCTGCCCCAAATGGTCGACTAATCAATGGGCACTTGCTACGTAGGATTGTCGAAGAATATTGGCCCTCAATGTACACGAGGAAAACATAAAGCCAACATTGACTGACTTTCCCCGACACCATGCAGGTAAAATCAGCAATTCTGTCAGGCAGGAGCTGTGTAAATAAAAGTGGTACTTTCTCCATGTTTACCTTTGTGCTAAACTCTGTTTGGTTCTTGTAGCCCCTGATGAAAATCCCTCAGAAGTTCAAGGGATGGGGAGTGAACCCAACAATCTGGTGATCACCTGGGAGGTACGCAAACTCTTTATTGTGTTGGACTAATTTGTATGTCTGGATGGTCTCGTGTGCGCGTGTGTGTACATGTACGAATGTGTGTGTGCACTTATATGTGTGCACGTGTGTGTGTGCATGCACTTATAATATATTTGATTTAATCATTGTTAATACAATAGGAAGGACACAGAAATTGTTCCAGTGACTATTTAATGCACATTTCCCCTTTATATCATGCACACATAGAGATCTGTGAATTTCTGGTATGCTGAGGTGAAGCAGTTTGTCTGGGGGTTTTGAACCAGCTCTATAAAAATTGCGTTAAAAGTTGGGGGATTTATTGGTCCAGTGGGTTAGGCACAGACGATTCACCTCTGGGGCCCTTCAAACCATAGAACATAGAACATACAGTGCAGAAGGAGGCCATTCGGCCCATCGAGTCTGCACCGACCCACTTAAGCCCTCACTTCCACTCTATCCTTGTAACCCAATATCCCCTCCTAACCTTTTTGGTCACTAAGGGCAATTTATCATGGTCAGTCCACCTAACCTGCACGTTTTTGGACTGTGGGAGGAAACCGGAGGAAACCCACGCAGACACGGGGAGAACGTGCAGACTTCGCACAGACTGTGACCCAGTGGGGAATCGAACCTGGGAACCCGGATGCTGTGACGCCACAGTGCTATTAACTTGTGCTACCGTGCCGCCCACACGGTGATCACCAATTGATCATTTCGGAATCTCCTGCGGCACACAGCTGATTTGACGTAAAAGTGACAGGCTAACTCAAGAGACCACAGTTTGGCAGCTGAGGTACAGGAAGATGTCAAACTATCTCGTTTCCCTCGAGATACGAAAGTAAAAGTTGCGCGAGGGGCAAAGGATGAATCACCTCAGCCAGTACGAGAACTGAACCCACGCATCATGAACCAGTCGTCATTGAGCTAACTGATCCTCAAGCTATAAACCTCAGACAATAGGCTAGTGATCTGTTCCAGAATTTACTAGCTATGGAAAAAGATGACAGTCTGCCTTAGAGCACCACTAGGTGTGGAAAGTGAATTGGATGGAAACTGTCTTGTTGGGGGTCCTTCTCTCCTCAGCATGAAAGCAAATTGTTGTCATATCCGTTAGGAAGCTGTACTCCGCATCTAACTGCCCTCGGCCTGCAAGGGCCTGATTATGATGATAACATGCCTCACTTGGTCAAATACAAATATTTGTATTCGGGGCAGCACGGTAGCACAAGTGGATAGCACTGTGGCTTCACAGCGCCAGGGTCCCAGGTTCGATTCCCCGCTGGGTCACTGTTTGTGCGGAGTCTGCACGTTCTCCCCGTGTCTGCGTGGGTTTCCTCCGGGTGCTCCGGTTTCCTCCCACAGTCCAAAGACGTGCAGGTTAGGTGGATTGGCCGTGATAAATTGCCCTTAGTGGCCAAAAAGGTTAGGAGGAGTTATTGTACTACAGGGATAGGGGGGGGAAGTGAGGGCTTAAGTGAGTCGGTGCAGACTCGATGGGCCGAATGGCCTCCTTCTGCACTGTATGTTCTATGTTCTATTATCAAAGAAGATGTTAATATATGGCAGATATTGTGATTCTCAACATCAAAGTCACTGTTTTTGTGTACTGCATGCAATGGAGAGTGGTCCTGAAATGCTGAGCTTTGAACTCTGCTAAATTCATATCTTCCTTGTGACAATTTACTGAGGAAACGCTAAGCTTAGCTTATCACTTGCCCACAGTTAAATACCCTTTCTTTCTGCTGCCCCACCCTTGCCTTCATTGTTGAGGTTCTTACTTAATCTTTTGACGAGTGAATCTTAAAGGATATAATTCCACAGGCATCAGTGGCGGACACCCCGATCCCACAACAGTAACTTGCCCAAGGATAGATTGTACACATATATATAAGGCCAGGCAGCCCAATCCTGCGCATTGTCCTAACATTATGGAGGGATAGTGCCAAGCCGCATTGCTGTTTTCCCATGAGGATCACCCACACTCAGAAGTCACTGGCTAAGAATCAGGAGCACTGGCTAACCTGCTCCTACCATGACAACACTAAGATCAGCTGTAGCCCCTCAGTTGCTGCATTAGGAATCTCAAAACTGGTCTGGTCTGTGTGACTTACACATGGCGGTGCGGTACACGTAACGCCAGGGGGGTGCACGTAACGGTAGGCGGTGCGGTGCACGTAACGGCAGACAGTGCGGTGCCCTCTACCTTGAGGGTTCGTAGGGGATCAAAATTAATTCAGTAGATCGCTCTGACTCCCTGATTAACATGTTATAACTACCTACCTTTTGTACGAGGTGATTTTCACTCCACTAGAAATGGGTTTCGCTTGAAGGAGGTTGGTGAATCAGGATTGATCGTATGATCCAGGTCTCCTGTTGCCCTGGGCAAGAATTACCCCCTGACATTGAACTTAGTTCTGTCATTCCGTAACTGGATGTTTGGTGTTGTTTTTTTCAGCCTTTGAAAGGTGTCCAATCCAATGGGCCAGGTCTGACTTACAAAGTTAGCTGGAGACAGAAGGTCGGTGACGATGAGTGGACCTCGGTGATGGTCGCCAATGTTTCAAAATACATCGTCTCAGGCACGCCGGAGTTCTCTCCATATGAGTTGAAAGTGCAGGCGTTTAATAGCCTTGGAGCTGCCTCAGAGCCTGAAGTTGTAACCGGATACTCTGGCGAGGATTGTAAGTAACTGTGGTCTTCAGTCGGGTTAGTCTGATTGTTTTAGCGTTTAATTTTAATGACAAATTATTCTCAGCAATCCTTTGCATGACTGGAGGGGGGCCTGACTGCAGATATCACAAATTCACAGCTCAAAATGGTGAGGGCATACAACTTCTCAAGAGACAGGAGCAGGAGGAGATCATACAGCCCATCGGTGCTGCTGCACCTTTCAATACGATCTTGGCTGATCTTTGGCTACAACTCCACCTTCCCGCCCACTTCCCATATCCCTTGGTTCCCCCAAGAGACTACAAATCTGTCTACCTCTGCCTTAAATGTATTCAACGATGGGACATCCATTACTCAAACTTCAATAACCTTGTGGGCGGAGGCTGTGACCAGTGTTGTTCTCCAGAGCAGAAAGCACCTGGCTGGATTATCAGTTCATGTTGAGGTGTCTGCTCTTGGCAGAGGCAATGATTCTGGCACTAAAGTTTCTCTCAGTGCCCTAGGGCACTGGAGGGGGACATCTGAAGGATGACCTACTCCCAAGCTCTACCCCCCTCTACAGATGTGGAGATGCCGGCGTTGGTCTGGGGTGAGCACAGTACGAAGTCTTACAACACCAGGTTAAAGTCCAACAGGTTTGTTTCGATGTCACTAGCTTTCGGAGCGCTGCTCCTTCCTCAGGTGAACCTGAGGAAGGAGCACCCCTCTACAGAGATAGGGGATGAACTGGTCGTAATCTTCCTTAAATTCTGGAAAGGTCCCAGAGGATTGGAAACTGCCAATGAACCTTTGTTCAAAACAGGAGAGAGACCAAAAAAAACAAGTAAATATAGGCCAGGGAAAATGTTAGAGTCCATCATAGGCTACGAATCCTGAAGCGAGTAACTCACCACCTGACTTCCCAAAGCGTGTCTGCCATTTACAAGACACAAATCAGGAGTGTGATGGAGTCCTCCCCATTTTCCTGGATGACCGCAGCTCCAACAACACTCAGCAACAACGCTCAGCACCATCCAGAACAAAGCAGCTCACTTGATTGGTACCCCTTCCACTAACATTCACTTCCTCCACCACCAACGCACAGTGGCAGCCGTGTGTACCATCTACAAGATGCAATGCAGGAACTCACAAAGGCTCCTTAGGCAGCACCCTCCAAACCCACGACCACTACCGTCTAGAAGGACAAGAGCAGCCGATACATGGGAACTCCACCACCTAGAATTTCCCATCACTCACCACCCTGACTTGGGAATATATCACTGTTCCTTCACTGTTGCTGGATCAAAATCCTGGAGCTCCCTTCCTAATAGCACAGTGGATGTACCTACACCACATGGATTGCAACAGTTCCATAAGGAAGTTCACCACCACCTTCTCCAGGGCAATTAGGGATGGGCAATAAGCGCTGGCCTTGCATATAAAGGATGTATTGCAGAGCATTTAGAAATGCATAATATAATCATGCAGAGTCAGCATAGCTTCATGAAGGGGAAATTATGCCTGACAAATTTATTAGAATTCCTTGAAGTGGTAACGAACCGAGAAGATGAAAGGGAACCAGTAGGTGTGATACACTTGAATTTCCAAAAAGTGTTCAATAAGGTTCCCCACAAAAGGCTACTTAATACAATAAGAGCCCATGGTGTTGGGGATTGGCATGGATAAAGGATTGGCTAACTAATAGAAGACAGAGAGTTGGGATAAGAGGAGCATATTCAGGATGGTAACCTGTAAATAGTGGAGTGCCACAGGGATCATTGCTGGGGCCACAATTATTCACAATATATATTAATGACTTGGACGAGGGAAGTGAATTGCCAACTTTGCAAATGACACAAAAAGAGATGAGACGGCAAGTGGTGAAGATGTCAGAGTCTACAGAGGGATGTAGACCGGTTAGGTGAGTGGAGAAAAAAACTGGTTAGTGGAATATAATGTAGGAAAATGTGAAGCTATGCACTTTGGTAGGACGAATAAAGGAGCTGAATATTATTTAAAAGGAGAGAGATTGCAGAAAGCTGCAGCACAGAGGGATATGGGGTTTCTCGTGCATAAATCATAAAAAGCTAGCATGCAAGTTCTGCAGGTAATTGGAAGGTAAATGGACTGTTGGCCTTTATTTCAAAGGAAATGGCGTATGAAAATAGGGATATCCTGCTAAAACTATACTAGGCACTAGTTAGACCACACCTGGAATATTGTGAACAGTTTTGGTCCTCTTATCTAAGGAAAGATACCCTGGCATTGGAAGCAGTCTGGAGAAGATTAACTAGGTTGATCCTGGCTATGGAGGGATTTTCTTGTGAGGAGAGGTTAAGTAGATTGGCCCTGTACTCATTGGAGTTTAGAAGAATGAGAGGTGACCTTATTGAGACAAATGGGATTCTCAGGGGGACTTGACAGGGTAAATGCTGAGAGAATGTTTCCTCTTGTGGGAGAGTCTAAGACCAGAAGGCATAATCTCAGAGCAAGGGGTCGTCATTTAAGACGGGATGAGGAGGAATTTCTTCTCTCAGATGGTCATGAATCTGCGGAATGCTTTTCCGCAAAGAGCTGTAGAGGCTGGAACGTTACGTATGTTCAAGGCTGAGATGGACAGAGTTTTACTCAGCAAGGAGTTCAAGGGTTATGGGGATAAGGTGGGAAAGTGGTTGAGGATTATCAGGTCAGCCGTGATCTCATTGAATGGCGGAACAAACTTAAATGGGCCGAGTGGCCGCCTGGCCTTCGTTTCCAAAACCTAGACCTTGCACATCCCAGCTGACATGTTTGATAATAGCTGAAATCGCAGCCTCACTGTGGTTTAATCATGAAGATTCAAGAATGATGCCAACATAGTGATTAACGGTTGACACCAATATCAAAGAGAAATCGGTCTAAACAAAGGCAGTAAATGTGACACCGCCAACCCTTATTTCTTTACAGCCAGTACAGAAGGGGCATTTTTTAGCCTGTTCTACCTTTAACCTTTTGCAATCATAGGAATGTTATGTTTTAATTTTATGACCAATTATTTTCCGATGTATCTGATGCACGATCAATTGCACAAAGACGAGAGTTGAATACAACTGAGGCTTTGTTACACTAAGATGTGTGGCCTCCTACAGCAGCTGGTGAAGGCTGCTGTATGGGGAGCACACATATTTATACTCCGCCTACTGGGCGGAGCCAGCAGGCTGGTACTACCCCCCTACCTGTAGTACAGGGCCTTACCACACATCTCCGAATATATACAACAGTGGTGATTACCACAGTATCATAAAATTGTGGAATTGTGAATTGCCCGGCACATACGGGATGGGCCGAAGGGCCTTTTCTGTGCTGTAGACATCTATGATGTTATGACTCTAAAATCATAGAATCAAAGAAAGAGACCACTTGGCCCATCATGTCTGCACCAAGCAAAAAATTGCCCACCCAGCCTAATCTCACTTTCCCAACATTTTAATCGTAGCCCCCCCCCCCCCCCCCCCCCCCCCCCTCATCACTGACCTCTCTGCTAAAGTTAACAGGCTCTTCCCATCCACTCTATCCAGGCCCCTCACACTCTTGTACATCTCAATCTACTCTCCCCTCAGGCCTCCTGTGCTCCAAGGAGAACAACCCCAGCCTATCCAATCTTTCCTCATAGCTCCATTTTCCCAGACCCAACAATGTCCTTGTAAACATCCTCTGTACTCTCTCTGATGCAATTACATCCTTGCCATAACGAGGTGATCAGAACAGCACACAATGCACAAGTTGTGACTTGCATATTTTATATATTTACAGCAGAACCTCCCTGCCCTCATCATCTTATTGTTGCGTTCCCCTTGCTCAGGCCGCAGTGATGAGGGAGGGTTGGACACGCTGTCTTGTTCCGTTCTAGAGTAGGGAACAATGATCACAGGAGAGAATCAACAGGGAGAGAAACCAAAATGTGTTCTTGTTGGGTTAAAGTGTATTTGATTTAATTCAAATCCGTGTGGAGAAAATGTTAGTTATTGAAAAATAATTTGACTGTTTCATTTCCAGTGCCAATGTTGGCTCCTAGCAACGTGCGGGTCCATGTTGTCAATAGCACGCTGGCAAAGGTGCATTGGGATCCAGTTCCACCGAAGAGTATCCGTGGATTCCTCAAGGGATATAACGTAAGTGGATGAAATGAGCTCTCTGCCCAGTAATATCCCTGCACCCCATTACAGGTTAGCAGCCCCTTCAGTTGCTCAGTGAGAAAATCCCAGCAGCTCGCTTTGATCAGGAAAGACATTCGGCTGGATCCCAGCTATGTGCTCACGTTGGTTGCTCTGACGGGCAGTGGCGCGGCTGCGGCGCTCCGTGCTGGCAAGCCGGGTTCGGCAAGAGGAAATCAGCCAGGGTTGCTCGTTCCTGACTGAAAAGCAAGAGAAAGCGAGCAACACTCAGCATCTGCGGTGAAAGAAATAAACATTTTGCTCAATGAAAATTGAAAGGTGTCAGGAATGATTACCTTCTAAGCAAGTGGGCGGGGTGGGGGAAGAAAACACAAGGAATAAGATGAGGGGCGGGTGGCGGTTCAATGACCAATGTGATGATAGTGTATGTGAGGCAAGAGGAGGTGAAAATGAGGTAAATGTTAAAAGAGAGATCCGGAGGCAAGCGGAAATTCGGAATAGCAGAGTGAGAGGAAAATCAAACGAAAAGAAGAGGCTCTTGTGACCCAGAAATGTGACGGATCCTCCCCACCGCCCCCATTGTCTTTTGGCCCCTGGTGGAAGTGCACCCTTATCAACGGTGGATGGAGCCAGGCTGAGGCCTGCACTCACTGCTTGGGCCCATGCTCAAGTGACTACTTGGGAGAGGTGAGCATAACCCGAGATCCATAACCAGCAAGCAGTCGATGCCATCAGGAGGGAAGGAGAAATGGGTGGAAAATAATAGGATTGCTAATCAGTTTGCATGTTCACTTTGTCATTCCTATGCTCGCACTGACCTGCAGGGCGAACATTGTAGGCGCAACAATTGGCCTGAATTTCCCACCTGCCGGACGCGCACACGCAGCCAACCCCGAAGCGGACGTGAAACATGTTGCTGTCCGTGGTCAGCCTGGGAGAGCGATTTAATGCTGGCTGGCCAGTTAACCGGCCACCTCTGAAACTCGTTGTGTGAAAGGCTGAGCGCTTCCAAGGAGGGCGGGAAGAGGGCTGGTGCCAAGAACAGGGAAAGTGGGGGCTGACGTTCCTAATGTGCTCCCTTAGGGTGACGGCCTCTGTGCAGCTGCCTGAGGGAGTGGCTGACCCGTGAAAATTAAAGTTGATGTTAAAACAATGCCACGGGTGTCTGGGCAACACAGCCACACACAGACCTCATCCCCAGACACGTTTAATTTTATTTGAGCCCTGATCTTTCATCCACCCTGGATCGAGGTTTCAGCTAAAACGTGAAGGCCTGCCCGCCAACCATAAATACATTCAAGTGGCCTATCAATGGGATAAATTATCGGCAGGCGTGCTTCCAACTCTTGTGAACACTCGTCCACCAAAATACTGCATGAGTGCACGACAATGTTGGGATACACGTCTAACGCCTTCGCGCACAATTTCATTCGCTTCCGGGCCAGGCATGCGCCTGCCCGAGCAATGTAAAATTCTGACCAGTAAACTGAGGTCCCAGCTGCCCTTTTAGGTGAAGATTATAGGCCTGTGGCAATTTTCAGAAAAAGCAGCAAGTTCTGCCCCAGCATCCTGAACAATGCTCCTCCTTCATTTAAAAAAAATTTTTTATTGAGGCATTTCCATATATACATCAAGCACAACCATAAAAAAGCAAACAAACAGGAATGCAAATCATCAAAACAAATAAATACCTAATACCCCACCGTCCCGCCTCCCGCTCCCCAACTCCCCTACCTCCTTTTTTAATCTCTCCCCACTGCTGACATTTTAACTGTTTTCGAACAAGTCGATGAACGGCTGCCGTCTCCGGGCAAACCCCTCCACAGACCCTCTGAAGGCGAACTTTATGTTCTCCAGCTTGATGAACTCTGCTAGGCTGCTAACTCAAACTCCTGGTTTCGTCGGTCCCGAGTCCCGCCATTCCAAAAAGATCCATCTCTGGGCTACCAGCGAGGCAAAGGCCATGACATTGGCTTCTATCGCTCCCTGGACTCCCGGGTCTTCCGACACTCCAAAGATCGCCACTTCTGGACTGGGGACCACGTTCACCCTCAATACCTCCGACATAACGTCAGCGAGAATCCCTCAAGTTTCGGAACAGGCCCAAAACGTGGACATGATTCGCGGGCCCACCCGCGCATCCGCCCACACCTATCCTCCACCCCTTCAAAAAACCTGCTCATCTTGGCCATAGTCATGTGTGCCCTGTGAACCACTTTTAACTGAATAAGGCTAAGCCTAGCAGATGAAGAGATGCGTTCCCTGTCCTCGCAACCTCCTCCCATAACCCAGCCCTCACCTACCCCTATGTTTGACACCACCTTGTCCTGTAGCCTAGGGGTGGCAGGTGGAAACAACTGCTTCCTAACAAAATCGCTCACCTGCAAATACAGGATTCCCGCTGGGCAGCTCAAATTTATCCACCAACCTCTCCAAGCTGCCCCCAACGAAGAGATCTCCAAACTGCTCAATCAACACTCCTCCTTTAGTTAACACCACACAAAACATATTAACTGGTCATTTTATTTTTGACACCAAGCTGTGCATATAATGGCAGCCGCATTCTCCCACACAAAAGCAGTGACCACACTTCAAAAGTGACTAATAGGTTCCTAAAGCGAGGTGCTTTAGGAACCCTTGAGGATATGAATGGCATGACATAAATGAAAGTTCTTTCTCTCTGTTCTGTACTTACCATGCGCAGGTCTACTACTGGAAGCAGGGAAGCCTGATCAAACGGGTCAAGGGCCACACGGATGTCAAGATTCTGAGCTTTCTTGGGGACAAGAGCCACGGCATGTTGCCAGGATTGGAACCTTTCAGTGTTTATAAGCTGAATGTTCGAGTGCTGAATGGGAAAGGAGAAGGTCCTGCCAGCGATGATATGGTACTGAAAACTCCTGAAGGAGGTAGAGAATCCAATTGCATTACCAAGTTGATTGAAGCTACTGCTCTATATACATCTGACCATCTGGTACAGGTGTATCCTTAGGTTGTCCATTCAGCTCTGGAACCTGAGGTTAAATTCTGCCCTAAGCAGACAGAATAATGGATTTCTAATTGTAAGGGGTTTGGGAGGCCTTGTCCCAATTTCAGGTGGGCATAGATTTGCAGCAATAATCTGCCTCATGATTTGCAACTTGCTGCCGGGATATGGGCAGCAGTGACAAGGTTGGCACTGTCAGTAGTGTTGGGCTTTTTTTCCCCAAACAGATGTAGCACATGTGCAGATGCTGCTCCCATGATGAGTGAGACAGTGACACTGAAAGCACAGTGACAAATGTCCATAGTGAGATGGCACATGACTTGGAAGGCCACACGGTGGTGACGGGTGTCACTATCTCAGTGCTAACCGAACAGCAGAAGTGTAAACGCTGTGCGTTAAGGCTGATGGTAAGGTAAAGGAATGTTGCAGATTGGTAAGATTTGGGTTTCGCTCTGCAAGTTCTCCATATTACAAATTGGTCAACTCGAGCCACACTCCCTCACAGTTCCCTCCTTTGCCTCCCCCCTCTCCCTCCCTGTCGAGAATTATCCAGCACCTTGCTCAGCAAACCGCATAATATTAACAAGATTGAAATTGATTGGATAAAGTGGGCACCAACAGTTTGGGCACAAAACTGTCTCGGCGACAGAAACCGGAAAGTTGTGTTGAGCATTTGTTCCTCACGTGGATGTCAGAGCAGTGGGGGGAGGTTAAAAAAGGTGGTAGGGAGTTGGGGTCGGGAGGCGGGATGGGGGTATCACATGGAGCGAGATAGGCAGTGACCTTCGCCAGGGTTCAGTGGGAGGACCCTGTCCGTCTATGAGATACACCAATGACTTGAATTTGGAATTATTCCGGTGACTTGACACTTAAAAGTACAGTAAACAGCACTTGCCGGCTCTTTGTACCCTCCTCACAACTTGCTCTTCTACCTACCTTTGCAACATCAGCAGATTATATGCATGGCAGTCGGTCTCTTCATCCAATTCAATAAAGTAGTTTGTAAATATTTGATGTCTGATCCTTTTGGCACTTCACTAAGTTTGCGAACCATTTATCTTGACTCTCTGTTTCCTGTTTGTTAACCAATCCTCTATCCATGTTAATATATCACCCCACACACCATCTTGTGTAGTACCAGTTTATGCGCTGCTTTATTAAATATCTTTTGGAAACATAAATACACAACATCTACGGTTCCCCTTTATCAGTTTGTTACATTCTCAAAGAACTCTAATGAATTTGTCAAACGCTTTTCCCTTTTCACAAAGCCATGGTGACTCTGCTTGACTGTATTGTTTTTCTAAATATCCTGCTACTAACTCCTAATTCTAGGATTCTAGCATTTATTTTTTTGCTGACAGCTGTTGGACTAACTGACCTATAGTTTTATGAGTTCTGTCTCTCTCCTTTCTTGACTAGAGGTGTTATATTTGCAGTTTTCCAATCCACGAGACCTTACCAGAATCTAGGGAATTTTGGAAGATTACAGCATGTGCATCCACTGACTACAACACGGATGCACTCCATTTGGTCCAGAGGACTTGTCAGACTTTAGTCCCATTCATTTTCCGAGTACTTTTTCTCTCATGATCATGATTGTTTTACGTTCCTCCCTCCCCTTTGCCCCCTACTTTGTGACTACATTTGGGATGCTTTTTGTGACTTCTGCTGTGAAGGCAGATACAAAATATTTATTCAAAGTCTCTGCCATTTCCTTGCTTCCCATTATTAATTCCTCAGTCTCACATCTAAGGGATCGATGCTCTCTTTAGCAACTCTTTTCCTTTTTACATAACTTGTAGAAGTTTTTACTTTGTAGAAGTTTTTATGTTTCTTGCTAGTTTTCTCTCTCATTTCCTTAAATGTCTTCCACTGCTTCTCTGCCATTTTATATTTTCACCTATTTTCTCATTCCATTTTAGACAACCGTCTTTGTTTTCTTGTAATTGTCTTTAATTAAGTTTGAGGAACTAGTTTCAGACTCCCATTTCTTACCTTCAAACTAAATGCAAAATTTTAGTATGATCACTCTTACCTCAATGATCCTTTACTATGAGGTCATTAATTAATCCTACCTCATTAGACAAAACTAGACATGAGATGACCTATTCTCTGGTTGGATTCAGGATATATTGATCGAAAGAAATTGTCCTGAATACACTCCAAAATCTCATCCTCAAGGCTACCTTTGCCAATTTGAGCTGCATGAAGATTAAAATACCTCATAACTAGTGCAATGCCAAACTTACAAATTCCCATTATTTCTTGCTTTATAATTTGTCTTACTGGGTAGATACTGTTAGATGTCCTTATAAATTATTCCCACCAGTGACTTCACTGCTTTGCTGTTTCTTATCTCCATCCAAACTGATCCTTTGTCTTGATCGTCTGAACCAAGATCATTTCTCATGACTGTACTGACCTCACCCTTTGTTAACAGAGCTACCCTACCTTCTTTTCCTTTCTTTCTGTCCTCCAATATGCCAAATACTCTTGAATATTCAGGTCCCAGCTTTGGTCGCATTGCAACCATGTTTCTGTCACAGCCCCTGGGAAGAGGCAGCGGGGTGGTGGTATTGTCACTGGACTAGTAATCTAGAGACCTCGGGTGATGCTCTGGGGGACTTGGGTTTGAAACCCACCGTGGCAATTGGTGAATGTTGAAGTCAAATTTTAAAAATCTGGAATTAAACCATTGTCGTTTGTTGTAAAAATCCACCTCGTTGAGAAATGTTCTTTCGGGAAGGAAATCTGCTGTCCTTACCTGGTCTGACCTACATGTGCCTGCAGACTTATACATTCGCTGTGAATGGCCAAGCAAACCATTCCGCCCAAGGTCAATTAGGCATGGGGAATAAATGCTGGCCTTGCCACATTCCATGAATGAATTTTTTAAAACTCAGATATTTATATTGGTGCGATCAATTCATCCATCTTGTATTAAATGCAATGCCAGTGCCCCCATTTCTCCCACATTAATCACTGAGTCACACATTCAGCACTGATCTTTATCCTTAACCAATTTACTTATGGCTCAGGTAGTAATCCAGAAATTAGTACCTGTGTTTTTGCTTTTTAATTTATCCCTTAGCTACTCATACTCCCAGCAGAACATCTTTCTTAGTCAGATTTCATTAGAACCCAGAGCAGAGCAACTGATCTCCTCCCATCCCGAGGAGCTGTTTCTTTCCCATCCCGAGGAGCTGTTTCTCTCCCATCCCGAGGAGATGCTCCCTTCCGCGCTGAGGAGATGGTCTTAACCCTGGCAGCTGTCCCTGCTCTCAGCAACACAAGCTACAAGAAACTCAAACCTGCTGGATAATTGCAGTAGCAAAGGCTCCTTCTGTGGTGTTCTTTGTGGTTCAGATCCTAGGATGGTTGGCCCAGTGTTCACAAAAACCACAACTAGCTTTTATATCAAACAATGCTAAAGATTTATTTACACTACTTAATTGAATTTGACGCTTACTTCTATGACAATAAACATACAACCTACACTCATCTATCACTAATCCCTACACTAATACAATAACTATGATCTGCTCTCACTCACACTAGCTTTCATGCAGTCTGTCTTCCAGCTTTCTTCTCAACACTTTATGACTCTCCCAGAAGGCTTAACATCGATGCTCTATATAGTTCTGCATCTAGCTCCCTCTAGTGGTTGATTCGGACATAACATTAACCCTTACAGTTCTGAATTTCTCATAATGTCACACCTTCATTGCTCCCTTCTGGATTCCCATACCTAACTTTCTTATAGTCACTTCCTCCTGCCGCTGACCACAAACCAAATCTGAAGTAACTACCTTAAGGGATGTGAGTGCCTCCTGCTGCAAAGTGCCCAGGTAACTCCTCCCCCCCCCCCCCCCCCCCCCACACACCCCACCTGCCCCATGCATCACAGTGTCTGAAGCAGGGACTCCATCTCATCAGCTCTGTGTCAAGGTTCCTCAAGCTACAGATGTTTACTCAGATGTGGCTGCCATGGATCGCTCCAGTATCCACCAGCCCCCATACACCAAAGTTACAACACATCACCCACCATGCCATTATATTGTGATTTATTTAACTGCCCATTGACCAGCCTCTTTGAACTGTCTGTGTCCATGTGATGTAAATACACCCCTCAGTGCTGTTAGAAAAGGGGCTTCAGGATTTTGACTCGCTGACGGTGAAAGTGGTTGGGGCAGCACAGTGGCACAGTGGTTAGCACTGCTGCCTCAAGGCACCTAGGACCTGGGTTCGATCCCGTCCCCAGGTCACTGTCCGTGTGGTGTTTGCACATTTTCCCCGTGTCTGCGTTGGTCTCACCTCCACAACACAAAAAGATCTGCAGGATTGGTGGATTGGCCACGCTAAATTGCCCCTTAATTGGGAAAAAAAGAATTGGGTACTCTAAATTTATTTTTTAGAAACACAGTAAAAAATGGTGATTTAGTTACAAACCAGGATAGTGTGTGGCTTGGAGGGGAATGTCCAGACTCTGGTATTTCCCTGCCTCGGATGCCCTTGTCCTCCTAGATGGTAGAGATTGTGGGTGTTGTCGAAGTAGCCTCGGTGAGTTGCTGCAGTGCATTGTGTAGCTGGTATACATGGCTGTCATTGTGCATTGACAATGGAAGGGGTGAATGTTCAAGGTGGTGGAATGGGTGCCAATCAAGTGAGCTGCATTGTGTGTAGTTGGGGCATTCGTTACTGCATCATCTTTAGTGAGAGATTCCAGGATGATTCGTCATCATAAAACTGAAATGCAGGTTTTAACGTACGAGAGGGATGAGATTCAATGGACTGAGTGGCTATTTCCTGTCCCTGTACTCTCTATTTTACATTGTCTGATAAACATAAGTGACTTAAACATTTATTTTGTACAATCTCTACTTTTAATCTTCCTGTGTCAGACATCCTAAATAGGATTTTGTCTAAGTGATGTATAAAATTATATATTCATGTGTCTTTCATCAGTGCCCAGCTCACCAGAATTCTTGAAGATTACCAGTCCAGCACGTCACTCGCTGACACTACAATGGGGCCCTCCACTTCACCTAAATGGTATTCTTAAAGGATACACGCTCAAGTACCAGCCAAGTAAGTATCTCTGATGCAGCAATTGTGTAGAATCTTTAATTGTCAGCCCTGTATGATCTTGTATTGCCCTTGAAGCCTACCTCCTGTTGCCTCAGTCTTATTCCCACAAAACCTTTGTCGCCCAATTTCCGCCCCCCGCCCCCCCGCCAATGTTAGCCAATAATGTAAACGTTTTTTTCTTCTCAGAAGTTGTCCCTTTCTCCTTTACATCTGCCGTCATCAACCCTCTCCCCAGAAAGTCAACCCTTGACCCTGTGGTGTTCTTTGTGATTCCGTTATCAGGATGGGTGTCGTAGTGTTCACAGAGACCACAGAAGCTAAGTTCATCAACAAAGCTAACATTTTATTTACACTACTTATTAAAGCTCAACCACTTTATTTACACTACTACTTAAAGTTCGACTACTTATTCCTATAATAAACAACAATCTAATAATATACAATCTACACTCTACCAACATTAATCTCGACACTATCTCTATAACTGTACTCTGCTCTTTTGCTCTCACTCACTCCTAGCCTTCTCCTGGACTCTCTCCCAGAAGCCTGCGAGTCAGTGCTTTATATAGTTCTGCACGTAGCTCCATTTAGTGGTTGATTATGATATGACATAGGGCAGCACGGTAGCGCAAGTGGTTAGCACAGTTGCCTCACGGCGCAGAGGTCCCAGGTTCGATCCCAACTCTGGGTCACTGTCTGTGTGGAGTTTGCACATTCTCCCCGTGTTTGCGTGGGTTTCGCCCCCACAACCCAAAAGATGTGCAGGGGAGGTGGATTGGTCACGCTAAATTGCCCCTTAATTGGAAAAAATGAATTGGATACTCTAAATTTATTTTTAAAAAAGATTATGATATGACATTAACCCTTTATATTCTGAACATTTCCCATAATGTCACAGACCCCACAATCCTTACAAACTAGCTTCCCATTTCCATCCTCCCTTTCTTGTCCGACATCCTTGAATGTGTTGTCAGCTCCGAAATCCATCCCAGAACTCCCATGTTTGAATCCCTCCAATGAGGTTTCAGTCCCGGCTGCAGTACCAAAATGGTTCTTTTTAAAGGGACAAATGACGTGACACAGATCACTACCCCTCCTCATCCATCTCGGCCTGACTGCAGTCTTTGACGCGGTGACTGCACCATCCTCGTCCAACGCCCCTCCACCGTCATCCAGCTGGATGGGACAGCACTCACCTTGTTCCATCCTTATCTATCAGGTTGTAGTCAGAGTATTGCTTGCAATGACCCTGTCTCTGTTCCTGCCCGATGACCTCTTCTGTCCCTAAAGGATCCATCCTGGACACGTACTATTCCTCATGTGCGTGATGCTCCTCAGTGACTGAACAGCGTTAGTTTTCACATGTAGACTGACAACACCCAGCTGGACCTCCAACTCTGAGCTCTTCTGTGTTGCTAATTTATCAGATTTCTTATCTGACAGCCAGTGTTGGATGAGCATGTTGCATAGGCAGCACGGTAGCATAGTGGTTAGCAGTATGGCTTCACAGCGCCAGGGTCCCAGGTTCGATTCCCACTTGGGTCACTGACTGTGCGGAGTCTGCACGTTCTCCCCGTGTCTGCGTGGGTTTCCTCCGGGTGCTCCGGTTTCCTCCCATAGTCCAAAGATATGAAGGTTAGGTGGATTGGCAATGCTAATTTGCCCTTGGGTTAGATGGGGTTGCTGGGTTACGGGGATAGGGTGGAGGTGTGGGCTTATGTAGGGTGCTCTTTCCAAGAGCTGATGCAGACTCAATGGGCCGAATGACCTCCTTCTGCACTGTAAAATCTATGATATGATCTATGATCTATAAACATTGAGCAATTAAATATTGGAAACACCAAAGACATTGTTTTCAGTCCCCACCCCAAACCTCTTGCCCGCGGTACCAACTTCATCCTTCCCTGGGTACAGGCTGAGATCAAGCCAGTCTGCTTGCAGCCTCGGTGTCAACCTAGCAATCTCCACTGCGTTCGCTGACCTGTATTGGCTCCTGATCAAGCCAAGTTTGATTTTAAAATTCTTATCCTTGTTTTTAGATTCCTCCATGGTCTCTTTCCCTCCCCCCCCCACCCTCCCCTCGCACCCCACACACACACTGTAGTCCCCTCTTGCCTCATAACCTTCCGAGATATACCTCGAACTCTGGCTCTCTGCGCATTCCCAATTATAATTGCTTCACCATTGATGGCCATGCCTTCAGTTGCCTGGGCCCCAAGCTCTGGCATTCCCTCCCTACACCTCGCCACCTCTCTGCCTTGCTTTCCTCCTTAAAATCACCCTCTTTGACCAAACATTTACTCAGTGTCCAACCTAATATCCCCTTTTGTGGTTCAGTGGCATTCTTTTGGGTTATAATGCTACTGTGAAGCGCCTTGGGACATTTAATTACGTTAAATGCAAGTTGCTGCTGCCAGTTGTGATGTATTGCCTCTCCTGGCTGTGGGCGGTAATTACATCCACGGTTACCATTGTGAATGTGGACAGAGGAATTATATGGTAAACGCGTTGCAAAATCTTTTGTGCAGAATTTTGCACAAATGTTCGATCAGATCCATGCCAAGAAATCGCATTATTTCCCTTCGTCTTCGAGGGTATCGGAAACGCCTCAATAACTGTTGGTTTCACACCCCGTGTGACCATTCAACCCTGTCCGATTGTACGGCCAAGGAAAGTGACTTGGGCTTTTCCAAATTCACTTTTAGCTAGGTTTGTCACCAAACCTGCCTCCTGAAGTCGATCAATAACTCCATCAGATGTTTTAAGTGTTCTTTCCATGTCTGGCTGAAAATTACCAGATCATCGATGTATAGCTCACAATTGGGTAATCCTGAAACAACTTAGTTAGTTAACCGTTGAAATGTGGCTGGGGTGTTTTTCATGCCAAATGGCATAACTTTGAATTGGTATATACCATCTGGAGTCACAAAAGCTCATTCGCCCTTTCGGATCAAGGTACCTGCCAGTAGCCTTTAAGTAAATCCACTTTTGAAATAAAAGCTGTTGTCCCACTTTCTCAATGCAATCCTCCAAACGTGGGACAGGATAAGAGACTATTCTTGTAACTGCATGAACCTTTCTATAATCCACAGATAACCATTGGGTACCGTCTGGTTTAGGTACCATCACTATGGGTGAGCTCCATTAGCTGCAACCCACTTCAATTATGCATTTTTAAGCATACTCTCAATCTCTTTGTTAACCTGTGTCAATTTTAAAGGGTTAAATCTGTATGGATGTTGTTTGATTGGAACAGCATTTCACACATCTACATCATGTATAGCCATTTTAGTACTTCCCAATTTATCTCTACAAACTTGCCCACGTGATATCAATACCTCGTTCAGGTCCATTTTTCCTCTGGAAGGTAACTCAACAATTTATCCCAATTTTTAAGAACATCCTCATTTTCCAATTTAATTTGAGGTATGTCAAATTCACAGTCATCTGGATTTGGTTCGTCACTTTGAGTTAGAATCATTAAAACTTCCTCCTTTTTCTCTCTTTCCCTTTCAAAGTACCTTTTAAGCATATTCACATGACACACTCGATGAGTCTTCTTTCCATCTGGTGTTTTTACCACATAATTCACCTCACTTAATTTCCTTTCAATTTGATCAGGTCCACAAAACCTTGCTTTTAACGGTTCACCTACCACTGGTAACAACACTAAAACTCTATCTCCACTGGCAAAATTACGAACTTTGGATTTCTTCTCCGCTACCCGTTTCATCACATTTTGTGCAACTTTTAAATGTTGCCTAGCCAATTCACCTGCTCTATTTAATTGTTCCCTAAAATTTGACACATAACCCAATAATGTAATTTCCGATTTCTCACTCACCAATTTTTCCTTAATCAATTTAAGTGGTCCTCTTACCTCATGACCAAAAATTAGTTCAAAAGGACTGAATTTGGTTGATTCATTAGGTGCATCCCTAATTGCAAACAGTACAAATGGAATTCCTTTATCCCAATCCTCTGGATAATCATGACAATAAGCCCTCAACATTGTCTTTAATGTCTGATGCCACCTTTCTAACATTCCCTGTGATTCTGGATGGTATGCAGTTGATTTAAATTGTTTTATTCCTAAGCTATCCATAACTTCTTTGAATAACCTGGAGGTAAAATTTGATCCTTGATCAGACTGTATTTCTGTGAGTAGTCCATATCTAGTAAAGAATTTAAGTAATTCCTCAACAATCTTTTTAGCTGTAATATTACATACTGGAATGGCCTCTGTAAACCTAGTAAACGCATCCATTAACGTCAAAAGATATTGATTCCCACTTTTCGTTTTCGGAAGCAGTCCTACGCAATCAAAAGGTTCCTCAAATGCTGGAATGGGTATTAAGGGCGCTGGTTTTATCACCGCTTGAGGTTTCCCCATCACTTGACATGTGTGACATGATTGACAAAATATAACTACATCTTTATGTAGTCCAGGCCAATAAAAATGTTTCTGGATTTTAGCTCGAGTTTTCCTTATTCCCAAATGAACTCCCACTGGTACCTCATGTGCAACTCTCAACACCTCCTTTCTATACCCTACCGAGAATACTACTTGATGAACCTCTGCCCACTTTTCATCCACCTGCATATGTAAAGGTCTCCATTTTCTCATCAAGACATCACTTTTACGGTAATGACACTCTGGTATACAAATAACGTTAAATGCAAGTTGCTGCTGCCAGTTGTGATGTATTGCCTCTCCTGGCTGTGGGCGGTAATTACATCCACTGTTACCATTGTGAATGTGGACAGAGGAATTAGAATGGGAAACGCGTTGCAAAATCTTTTGTGCAGACATTGAATTTTTAATGCAAATGTGAATTGTGCGAGGGCCAAGCTTGTATTGGTGGGATAAGTAACACTGCGCAGCAAGGCATCTTGCAGGATGGTGGATTATGAAGTTTGACATCTGTGAGAAGTTTTAGTAGCAAAGTCGAGAGGAGAAATCTTGACGTAGCATAACTTCAAATCTTTGGGGAGCTGGTTGATTTTGGAATTCAAAGCCACGGATACTGCAAGCAAACTACCGAGGCATCGCTGAGCTGGACTCTGAAGTAAGGTGCAAAGAATTTTGATGTATGACTGTTACTCAAAAAAAATCTTAAATTTATTGTCAAGCATATCGTGAGCTAATTTGCAGAAACAAAGCCAAGTATTCCTCCAGCCTGAGCAAAGTCACAATGTGATAGCTGTTACAAGGGGGCATAACTAGAAGATTAAGGGTGGGAGATATAGGAGGGATGTCCAAGGTAGGTTCTTTACTCAGAGAGTGGTTAGGGTGTGGAATGGACTGCCTGCTGTGATAGTGGAGTCGGACACTTTAGGAACTTTCAAGCGGTTATTGGATAGGCACATGGAGCACACCAGAATGACAGGGAGTGGGATAGCTTGATCTTTGTTTCAGACAAAGCTCGGCACAACGAGGGCCAAAGGGCCTGTTCTGTGCTGTACTGTTCTATGTTCTATCTATGTTCAATGTATTGAAAATAATTCAATTTTCTGCAAACGTTCCGTGTTTGGATTTCTTTATGTGAGCAAAAATAAGTATCCCTCTCGCGCTCATTCCCAACAAATGCTCCCGTCACAAGAAGCTCAGCACTAGGAATGCCCAATTCTTAAAATTTACCCCCGCATTTAAAGTAGACTTTTGTTGTTTGACAATCTTGAGCTGAGCCTCAGTTTGGCTGCTTCAGTTGCCTCTTGATTCATGAGGGTGCCTGATTGGCAAGAGTGCGACAGTGATTTGCTTCATTGGCATGCTACACGATAAAGCAAGAGCGACTTGCACTGTTTTAAACACGTCAAATGTAACCAGTGTTAACTTTTGAAATTCCGAGTTTTTGCATCCAAATCTAAAATTTCACATTTATTTTTGAAAAGAGTTTGTGCATTCCCTCCTGACCCAAAGTTCTGAGTTGTAAATGTTATGTAGGTGCCACATAGAACAGTGGAATCTATACAGTGCAGAAGGAGGCCATTCGGCCCTTTGAGTCTGCCCTGACCCGCTGAAAGAGCACCCTTTCCCATGCCCACTTCCCCGCCCTATCCCTGTAAATTATCATGGCCAATCCACATCTTTGGGCTGTGAGAGGAAACCAGGGCACCTGGAGGAAACCCAGGCAGACATAGGAGATCGTGCAAACTCCACACAGACAGTCAGCAAAGGCTGGAATTGAACCCAGGTCCCTGGCACTGTGAGGCAGCAGTACTAACCACTGTGCCACCGTACCACTGTTTACTCTGCAGGAGGAATCCAGAACAGGATAGAATATTGAAATGAGAACTGTGTCATTCCAAGGTATTGCCAGAAAACACTTGTTCACACATAGAATACTGGATATCTGAACTCTATGTCCAAAAAATGAGTTTGAGGTAAATTGAACATTTCAAAATTGACATTGATAGATTTTTGTGAGATAGGGGCTTTAAGGGGTGTGCAACCAAGGCAGGCAGGCAAGAGTTACAATACGAATTGGCCTTAACTGATTAGTAAGTTCGCGGATGACACTGTTATGGGCCAGGGTTTAGAGAACCCTAAAGTGCTTCATGGAGTTCACCTGACCCACAACTTTTAATAGATTGTGGTATGGGGAGCACACGGCTCACTCTACAGGTGTGGTACAGAAGAAATCAAAAAGTATTTTTTAAAGCAAAACAATGTTTATTCTATGAACTCAAGTTAACCTTTTTCAAACGTAGAGTGAACATCTCAGCAACCATCAATTCAAATACAACCCCCAAAGAATACAACACTAAGTAATCCTTAATAAATTCCCAAACATCCAGAAGACAAAAGACCCTTTTAACACAGTGATCACGTTTAAATTATCTAATGAGAGCAGTTATCCCCTTGAAATCACCCAAATGAACACTCTTTGGCTTGTAGAGAGTTCCATGCACATCTGCTAGCTTTCACTGCAGCTCTTCTCTCTGAAAATGAAACTAAAAATTCACTCTATAGCAGCCTGCTCAAAAACGGAAGTAAAGCAGACAGACAGCCCAGCTCCACCCACTCTCTGACATCACTGCAGTAATAAACACCCACTACAGTTATTCTATAAAAACACCTATTTCTTAATAGAGTGTGGCATAAATTAGCCTCATAGCAAAACTGAAATCAAAGGAATCAGAGGAAAGCATTCCACTGGTTGGAGTCACACCTACCACAAAGACAGCTGATTGCAGTTGTTGGAGGTCAATCATCTCCATCCCCAGCTGCAGAATAAACTTGCTGAAGATAAAAAACAATCTGCTGTGTTATTCCTCCGTCATATACTGTTATGGGCCAGGGTTTAGAGAACCCCAAAGTGTATCATGGAGTTCACCTTCCCCACAACTTTTAATAGATTGTGGTATGGGGTGCACACGGCCCACTCTAACTCAAGTTAACATTTTTCAAACATAGAGTGAACATCTTAGAACATAATAAGAACATAAGAACTAGGAGCAGGAGTAGGCCATCTGGCCCCTCGAGCCTGCTCCGCCATTCAATTAGATCATGGCTGATCTTTTGTGGACTCAGCTCCACTTTCCGGCCAGAACACCATAACCCTTAATCCCTTTATTCTTCAAAAAACTATCTATCTTTATCTTAAAATCATTTAATGAAGGAGCCTCTACTGCTTCACTGGGCAAGGAATTCCATAGATTCACAACCCTTTGGTGAAGAAGTTCCTCCTAAAGTCAGTCCTAAATCTACTTCCCTTTATTTTGAGGCTATGCCCCCTAGTTCTGCTTTCACCCGCCAGTGGAAACAACCTGCCCGCATCTATCCTATCTATTCCCTTCATAATTTTATATGTTTCTATAAGATCCCCCCTCATCCTTCTAAATTCCACCGAGTACAGTCCCAGTCTACTCAACCTCTCCTCGTAATCCAACGCTTTCAGCTCTGGGATTAACCTAGTGAATCGCCTCTTCACACCTTCCAGTGCCAGTACATCCTTTCTCAAGTAAGGAGACCAAAACTGAACACAATACTCCAGGTGTGGCCTCACTAACACCTTATACAATTGCAGCATAACCTCCCTAGTCTTAAAATAAACTCCCTAGTCTTAAATAGCAACCATCAATTCAAATACAACCCCCAAAGAATACAACACTAAGTAACCCTTAATAAATTCCCAAACAACATCCAGAAGACAAAAGACCCTTTTAACACCGAGATCAGGTTTAAATTCTCTAATGAGAGCAGTTATCCCTTTGAAATCACCCAAATGAATACTCTTTAGCTTGTAGAGAGATCCATGCACATCTGCTAGCTTTCACTGCAGCTCTTCTCTCTGAAAACAAAACTAAAAACTCACTCTATAGCAACCTGCTGAAAAACTAAAGTAAAACAGACAGACAGCCCAGCTCCACCCACTCTCTGACATCACTGCAGTAATAAACACCCATTTCTTAAAGGTACACCCACTACAGTTATTCTATAAAAACACCCATTTCTTAAAGGTACTCTCACATGACAACACCAAGGTTGGCTGAGTGGCAGATAGTGTTGAGGATTGTCATAAGATACAGCAGGACATAGGTTGGAGACTTGGGCAGAGAAATGGCAAATGGAGTTTAATCCGGATAAATGTGAGGTAATGCATTTTGGTAGGTCTAACATAGAGGGGAAATATACCATAAATGGTAAACCTCCTAGGAATCTGGAAAGTCAGAGAGATCTGGGCGTACAGGTCCACAGATCTTTGAAGGTGGCAAACACAAGTGGACACGGTAGTCAAGAAAGCATACGGAATGCCTTACTTATGTAAGGCTGAGGAAACAAGGTTCAGACAGGGCATTGGAGGGATACAAGATAGCCAGGAGGGAACTGAAGAAAGGGATTAGGAGAGCTAAGAGAGGGCATGAACAATCTTTGGCGGGTAGGATCAAGGAAAATCCCAAGGCCTTTTACACATCTGTGAGAAATAGGAGAATGACTAGAGCGAGGGTAGGTCCGATCAAGGACAGTAGCGGGAGATTGTGTATTGAGTCTGAAGAGATAGGAGAGGTCTTGAACGAGTACTTTTCTTCTGTATTTACAAATGAGAGGGGCCATATTGTTGGAGAGGACAGTGTGAAACAGACTGGTAAGCTCGAGGAAATACTTGTTAGGAAGGAAGATGTGTTGGGCATTTTGAAAAACTTGAGGATAGACAAGTCCCCCGGGCCTGACGGGATATATCTAAGGATTCTCTGGGAAGCAAGAGATGAAATTGCAGAGCCGTTGGCAATGATCTTTTCGTCCTCACTGTCAACAGGGGTGGTACCAGGGGATTGGAGAGTGGCGAATGTCGTGCCCCTGTTCAAAAAAGGGACTAGGGATAACCCTGGGAATTACAGGCCAGTTAGTCTTACTTCGGTGGTAGGCACAGTAATAGAAAGGGTACTGAAGGATAGGATTTCTGAGCATCTGGAAAGACACTGCTTGATTAGGGATAGTCAGCACGGATTTGTGAGGGGTAGGTCTTGCCTTACAAATCTTATTGAATTCTTTGAGGAGGTGACCAAGCATGTGAATGAAGGTAAAGCAGTGGATGTAGTGTACATGGATTTTAGTAAGGCATTTGATAAGGTTCCCCATGGTAGGCTTCTGCAAAAAGTAAGGAGGCATGGGTAAGTGGGAAATTTGGCCAGTTGGATAGCGAACTGGCTAACCGATAGAAGTCAGAGAGTGGTGGTGGATGGCAAATATTCAGCCTGGATCCCAGTTACCAGTGGCGTACCGCAGGGATCAGTTCTGGGTCCTCTGCTGTTTGTGATTTTCATTAATGACTTGGATGAGGGAGTTGAAGGGTGGGTCAGTAAATTTGCAGACGATACGAAGATTGGTGGAGTTGTGGATAGTAAGGAGGGCTGTTGTCGGCTGCAAAGAGACATAGATAGGATGCAGAGCTGGGCTGAGAAGTGGCAGACGGAGTTTAACCCTGAAAAGTGTGAGGTTGTCCATTTTGGAAGGACAAATATGAATGCGGAATACAGGGTTAACGGTAGAGTTCTTGGCAATGTGGAGGAGCAGAGAGATCTTGGGGTCTATGTTCATACATCTTTGAAAGTTGCCACTCAAGTGGATAGAGCTGTGAAGAAGGCCTATGGTGTGCTCGCGTTCATTAACAGAGGGATTGAATTTAAGAGCCGTGAGGTGATGATGCAGCTGTACAAAACTTTGGTAAGGCCACATTTGGAGTACTGTGTACAGTTCTGGTCACCTCATTTTAGGAAGGATGTGGAAGCTTTGGAAAAGGTGCAAAGAAGATTTACCAGGATGTTACCTGGAATGGAGAGTAGGTCTTACGAGGAAAGGTTGAGGGTGCTAGGCCTTTTCTCATTAGAACGGAGAAGGATGAAGGGCGACTTGATAGAGGTTTATAAGATGATCAGGGGAATAGATAGAGTAGACAGTCAGACTTTTTCCCCGGGTGGAACAAACCATTACAAGGGGACATAAATTTAAGGTGAAAGGGGGAAGATATAGGAGGGATATCAGAGGTAGGTTCTTTACCCAGAGAGTAGTGGGGGCATGGAATGCATTGCCTTTGGAAGTAGTTGAGTCGGAAACATTAGGGACCTTCAAGCAGCTATTGGATAGGTACATGGATGACGGTAAAATGATATAGTGTAGAATTATTTGTTCTTAAGGGCAGCACGGTAGCATTGTGGATAGCACAATTGCTTCACAGCTCCAGGGTCCCAGGTTCGATTCCGGCTTGGATCACTGACTGTGCGGAGTCTGCACATCCTCCCCGTGTCTGCGTGGGTTTCCTCTGGGTGCTCCAGTTTCCTCCCACAGTCCAAAGATGTGCAGGTTAGGTGGATTGGCCATGATAAATTGCCCTTAGTGTCCAAAATTGCCCTTGGTGTTGGGTGGAGGTGTTGAGTTTGGGTAGGGTGCTCTTTCCAAGAGCCGGTGCAGACTCAAAGGGCCGAATGGCCTCCTTCTGCACTGTAAAACAAACAAAACAAAACAATTCAATGATAATCTATGATTAATCTAGGACAAAGATTCGGCACAGCATCGTGGGCCGAAGGGCCTGTTCTGTGCTGTCTTTTCTATGTTCTATAAAGCTTGCCTTCATTGGACGGGGCATCGAATATAAAAACTTGCGAGTCATGCTCCAGTTGTATAGAACAGTGTTCTTCAAACTTTTTTTCCGGATACCCATTTTTACCAACCAGCCAACCTTCGGGACCCAACCCGGCCGACCTTAGCGACCGACACCGGCCGACCTGCGTGACCCACCATTTTCTCTTACCTTGTTTGCTGCTGACGAAAATGGAGGAAATGGTTTTGGGTCCCTTTGGCCCTTGTACACGCTCCTCCAATGGAACCTGTTGGATGAAGGTGAAACCTTCTGGTGTCGGAAAGTATGGAGTCTCCATCTGTCCAAAGTTCTGAATTTTTTTCCAGTAAAATTTTATCAAATAAACCCCCTGAACTTGTAAAAAAAAAAAAGAGTAAAATAAATGAAAAAAATGAATAAACCCCCCCCCCCCAAACTTGTAAAAAAAATAATAAAATGAATAAAATAAATGAAAAAAAAAAAAAATTAAATGTATAAAATAAATGAATAAATGAATGAAAACCACTACAGAACTTGTAAAACAAAAAGCTGCAACTATTTAAAAAAATAGCGACCGCACTGTGAATGCGTGCCTGATTATCGGCGCGCATGCGCAAATGGTCATCGTGCGCGCACGGCCACATTTTTTTTTAACATGTTCGCAGCCGCTTGCAGCCGCCGTTCTGAAAAGCCGGCTGCAAGCGGGGATTTGTGCGATCGGGAACGCTGTGGACAACAGCTCCGCGACCCTCCCGACACCCGCCTGCGACCCACCTGTGGGTCGCGCCCCCAATTTTGAAGAACACTGCTATAGAACCTTGTTCCGGCCACACGTGGAACACTGTGCACAATTCTGGCAGCCACACTACCATGTGGAGGTTTTGGAAAGGGTGCAGAGGAGATTTACCAGGATGTTGCCTGGTCTGGAGGGTGTTAGATATGTGGAAAGGCTGAATAGACTCGGACTGTTTTCATTATTGGCAACACGGTTGTATAGTGGCTAGCACAATTGCTTCACAGCTCCAGAGTCCCAGGTTCAATTCCCGGCTTGGGTCACTGTCTGTGCGGAGACTGCACGTTCTCCCCGTGTGTGCGTGGGTTTCCTCCGGGTGCTCCGGTTTCCTCCCACAGTCCAAAGATGTGCAGGTTAGGTGGATTGGCCATGCTAAATTGCCCTTAGTGTCCAAAATTGCCTTAGTGTTGGGTGGGGTTACTGGGTTATGGGGATAGGGTGGAGGTGTGGACTTGGATAGGGTGCTCTTTCAAAGAGCCGGTGCAGACTCGATGGGCAGAATGGCCTCCTTCTGCACTGTAAATTCTATGATTAGAAAGACGGAGGTTGAGGGGTGAGCTGATAGTGGTCTACAAAATTATGAGGGACATGGATAGAGTGCATGGGCATGCCTCTTTCCCAGGGTGGAGGGGTCAGTCACCAGGGGGCATAGGTTTAAGGTCTGTGGGGCAAAGTTTAGAGGAGATGTGCGAGGCAGGTTTTTTACACAGAGGGTGGTAGGTGCCTGGAACGCGTTGCCAGGGGAGGTTGTGGAAGCAGATACATTAATGGCGTTCAAAAGACATCTTGATAAACACATGGAGAGGATGGGTATAGAGGGATATGGCGCAAGAAAGTGCTGAGGGCTTTGGCAAAGGTTGGTATCATGACCGGTACAGGCTTGGAGGGCTGAAGGGCCTGTTCATAAAACATACAGTGCAGAAGGAGGCCATTTGGCCCATCGAGTCTGCACCGACCCACTTAAGCCCTCACTTCCACCCTATCCCCGTAACCCAATGACCCCCCCCCTAACCTTTTCTGGACACGAAGGGCAATTTAGCATGGCCAATCCACCTAACCTGCACGTCTGTGGACTGTGGGAGGAAATCGGAGCACCCGGAGGAAACCCACGCAGACACGGGGAGAATGTGCAGACTCCACTCAGTGACCCAGCGGGGAAACGAACCTGGGCCCCGGCACTGTGAAGCCACAGTGCTAACTACTGTGCTATCGTGCTGCCCCTGTGTTGTATTATTCTTTGTTCATAAACTAATAGATTGGGGGAGTAGGCTGCATGGTATATTCCAGTTCCTACGTCAGAACCGTGGCTTCAGTTTTGTCGAACCACTGCAGACAATGAAACAAAAGCAAAAGACAGTAATCTGTAACATAACCAGGAGCTGATTGGGAGCATTCAACAGGTCAGCAGGCAGCACCTTTGGAGAGAGGAAGAGCATTAGCATTTCAGCTTGACGACTCTTCATCAGAACTGGCAGATATTTAGAGATGAACAGCGTTTAAGCAACTATAGAACCAGGGAAATGGAGGGGCAAGATCACAGGCATGAACTGCTAAGTTTAAAGGATTTAAATAAATAGTTGTGGTGGTTTAAATGGCTCCACACTCATTTCTGTAGACTTTGCTGTTTGCACATCTTTCTGAGTTGGTCCTCTGGAGTTTTACTTCTTTGGGGTAGATTTTTACATTCCTTTACCTTCAGTTGTGATTTGTTGCTCTTTGATGATTACAACATTCGAGCTAATCAGCTGCAGGGAATTTGCATACACAAGATGCAACAGCTGAAATGTAGCAAGGTCTGCTAATGGAACGTTAAACACATAGAATTATGTTGAAATTGATGTGCAGGGCTGTTTGCCGTTGGAATACTGTAAAGCATTAATTACTGGCTAATGGCAGCATGTAATCATCAAGCTGTCACTGGCGCCTGACGTGACGATCAAACTTGCTTCCGACACAGAAATTTATCTGCCTGTTTCCTTTCAGTTAACAGTACGCATGAATTGGGCCCTCTGGTGGAGATCACAATCCCTGCAGAAAATGAAACCAGTTGGACTCTGAAAAACCTCAACAACAGCACTCGCTACAAGTTCTATCTCAACGCCTTTACCAGCGTGGGAGCTGGCAGCAAGTTAACCGAGGAGGCCATTACTGTCATGGACGAAGGTACACCTGCACCCAGGGATTGTTTGACCTTGTTCTCAACTGTCAGTGATGATTTCTGTCTCTGCTTTTTAAAGCTTTCTCGAATTTCTGCGTTCATTCAAGTCTTCTGATTTTTTTCTTAAGAGGAAGGTTCAGTCCTCAACCGGTTCAGTGATAAATGAGTCACGGCCTTGTGGTAAGGAGTCATGTGGACTGGTAGGTACTGGTCCAGCAATCGGTTTTGATTTGCCGCAGTTGGACAGGATGCATTTGGGTTAATGAGAATGGGAAAAAAAAATCACCCAAAGTTTCCTTCTGCAGTGACCTCCCTCCCCAACACACACACACACACACATATGCTGCGCAGTCTACATATGTACATGACAAGGACAGAAATAGGAATCTTGTTTGTGAGGGCACATTATCGCAGCTACCATCCTGTGATGCTTGTGAACTGGAGTCTGCTGTTTCCGGTGGCAATTGAGGCAACTAAGTTCTCCCACTGCTGTTTTGTCCAGACTGAGATCAGCTTTATATCCAGTCGGTGGCACTTGTCAGTTGCTGTTCACACTTGCACCTTTAAGACAGAATGGTCTCGGGGCTTTTTTGGCAATGACAGGCATTTTACATGGAGGACTTTAAATCCTAAATCGCAACCTCCTACCGGGAGGATGGGAGAACTGGCATGAATCTAATTTCTGCCCTCCAACCTATCTGATTTGGGTGGTCCCACCGGGAGCTATGCTCTCCGCCAGTGTGACTGTCAGGGTGGTAGGAACTTGCAAGCTTTCGTACCAGTTCCTGAGGAAAAACATATTGTCTGGACTGACACATGAAGAATGACCGTGAATGGCCACACATGGCACATGGTGGGGGTGGGAGGAGGGGAAGGGTAATATTGGTGCGGTGGACAAGTGCAGTTGGCAATAACTAGAAATTATACCCCCACAACATAAACTGCCCAGGAGAGGGGGAAGGAAACTCTGAAGGTGGCCTGGGAAATGCGAACAGTGCAGGGCTGGCACCTTGTCCGCCTCAGGTTCCAGCTGGCAGTCCCAAGGCTGATGATTATGTTCTTCATCGAGGCATGCTGGGTAGCGGATTTGGGGAGAAGCCTGTAATCTCAGCCACAGCCTCGCGTCTAGTGGTAGCATAAAACAATGAGTGGACTTCCTAGTGGTATTGGGTGGAACAGAGTCAGCTTTACCAACATTTTAACCACAAGACATGGCCAATAAAGTTTCCGAACGTGTGTCTCAATTGTGCTCGGGAAATTAGCTGAATGCGGTGTTGCGTTCAGAGACTGCTGGGGTTGATTACCTCCAGAATTGAAGGCTGCTTATTTATCCCTGTGGGTGTTTGGATTAAGTTAGGTTTAGATGAAAAAAAGAATGTTTTTTGAAAAAAACATAAACAAGACTATTTTGAGATTCACTGTCCATTGGAAACATCAGTACTCCCCGTTTCCACGGACACAACACTCAATGGAAACGTGGGGTATTTCCAATGGTCTAATCTGACCGGTCAAATGCCACCACTCTTTGAAAGGTTTGAATGATTTCAGTGGATGTTCTGATTCCAGAGCAAATCGCCTCGCGTTCCTTCAAGCACATTGCCACAAAGAGGCCAAATTTGATGTTATGGGCCAGTTGGATGATCACAGTTTGGAGACTAGCAAATGTATAGGAAGCTTTGAGAACTGTGCTGTTGCCAGAAGTACCTGCTCCAGCCATCCCGCTGTGTTGCCTAGCATTCATAAATTAATGACCTTTTGCATCCATGAAAATGAAGTGGAAGAAGACTGCAGGATAGTTTGCAAATCTCCAGGCTAACCAGCACGCCTACTGATTCCTGACCCTCAATACCTCAAGCCATCCCCACTACCTGTAATACTCCGTTGCTTTGCCTGAAGAAATGCAGTCGAAGGGATCACCAAGTGTTGAGAGTTGAGGAGCCGGAATTGTCCTGGGAATTGTCAGTACATCGCGCGCCGACAGAGGAGCTCTCGGTGATTGCATTAATTGTTTTGGTTACTCCCATTGGACCGTGTGGATACTGCTTCTTTCCCTGAAATTACACTGTGGGATAGGAGCAGGAAGATCTTGATGGTTTTCATTTTCACTGGGTTAAAGCTTCCATTAGCTTTTCACAGTAACTTTATTGCAGTGCTAATCTAAGCCTACTTGTGACAGTAAAGATTATTATTATTAATTGGGGTGGAAGCCTGTCTCGGGTGGGATTCCTCTGGAGGGGGAGCTGTTACACAGCCAGTTTGATGTGTTCACTCTGTTGCAGTCAGTGGAACTGGATATTAGGCTGGATTTATCACAGGTAGCCAGTCTGATCCACTTGTTCTCTGCGATCCATGAAGAATCTCTGCCTTCTTCCGCTCCTCCCCCAAATAATATTTGCATGTTGTTTATCCACTGTGGCACTACAAGCCCACATATTTCTTTTCAAAAGGGACTCTGTCGAATTTGTTAATAGTGTCAACGTGTTTTAAAATTTGTCCTTCTCTGTGCATGTTTCCAATGTATTCCCAGTGTACTCCTAATTATGCAGTTTTGTGTTTTTTTTATTGTTTTCCCCCCCCTCCCTTTCTCTCTTTCATTATTGGCAGGGATTTATCAAAGCGTCCCAGGGGCAGGCAAAGGTAACCTGCATGGTTTTCTGAGTTTGTGCCTGTTTGCCGTGCATTTGGGTTTGAGTTGCAACCGTTTGGGGTGCATTAGTCGGAGTAGTGGAGCTGAGGCTGCCAGCTCCTTTAGTTCTTTCTATTTTTATCGTGCGCCTTAATGTATGCAACCGTACCCAGCAGGGCCTGTAAGAAAAAAAATAGTAGATTGTATTGAATGTGCCGTCAGCTCTTAATCCATAGCACTGCAGCCTCCCGAATTTGTGCAGCCTCGCTGTTTATTGCTAACCGCACTTTTTGTTTTTGATTAACAGCAAATGCCTTAATTCTTGAGCGTGCATGAACTTTCAGTTGAGTGTACTAGATTTTAACAGGCCCAGTTTCTAACAGTAGTTTTGCTTCTGGTATTGTTTTCCTTAAGCTGAATAATGATTTTCCAGGGGTGAGACCGACTTCACCCATTCAGTTTCGAAACGGTATCCCTGGCGGAGGTGGGGGGGGTTGGGCTTTTGCTCGGGGAGGCGCTGGGGCTATAGTGTGGGGCTCTCTGGATTCCTCTATCCGTCCCAACTCTGGGTCACGCAGAGCCCCTGCTTAGCACCATCCCACTGAGGCATGGTCTTTTAACACTGACCACTGGGTTGCCAACCCTCCTGGATTGTCCTGGAGTCTCCAGAGATTCCGAGCTAACGTGGAGAAAAATTACGGGGACGTTTATTTTCTGAAAAAAAAATTATTTCCTTTCAAGCCATTTTTGGCTGCTTGTCATGAGGAAGGCTGTGTGGGTGTAGTTGGGAAGGTATGTGACACAATCTCCAGGAACATGTCCAAAAAGAGTTGGCAACCCTATTGTGAAGTGAAACCTAGCATGATTCACTGATAATCCAAAATGGCACATTCTGCGTTTTCCTACTTTTACCCTGTGTCTACTGTCTCTCTCTCTCAAGTTTCCAAATGATTATATTACTGCATTTACTGCTCCTTCCTTCTGTCTCACTTGTTATCTTTCTTCCTTTCTCTGCTGCTCCAGGAATATCTTCAACGTCTCCATTACTGAAACCAGATATAATAATCCCTGTTGTTAAAGTAATGAAGGGTATTGCCTCTCTTATGAATACAACTTCAATGTTGCTTTTCTTGTGAAAAAAACGTCAATGTTGTTCACTGTTATTTGCATCAACAAACATACCAAGTTGTGTTGCCTACAAACTGATCATTGTGTGGGGATGAATGTTAGGGATGGGGCGACTTGGCTTAAATGTCTGGTTTGAATTGAACTGGTTCAAATGGATTAAACAGGGGGTCAAACCTTGCCATTCTTCATTCCATGTTCCACCTGACCGGGAACCACCTATAAAAATACCAAAGCAACCCATCATTTAATCTGCTTGATCCAAACTCATTATTCTCCTATACTAACTCTAAATAACGACCTTGTTTAATTTTGGGCTCGCACCAGACTTGATTGCACTCCCAAACTCTATCCCTTCCCATTCCTAAGCAGGAACCTCTAATAGAGAGAGTGGTTGAAATGTTGACATATTTTGAGAGGATAAATAGGAGAAGATTATTTCTACTGGGCGGTGACTCAGTAACAAGATGGCTGAGCCTCATGATTGACACCAGTCTTCCACTCGAGGGTTATTAGGTAATGAATTAATTACCTCAAAACCACAGATAGTTTTCGAAGCCTAGACGCTGATCCCATTTAAGGATCAATGAACTAAGTACTTAGAGAAGAAGAAAAAGTTGTCACTGGTAGAGAAGTGGGGTTGGAGTAGATAGCTCTGTGGGCAAGCCACTGTTGGCTAAGGTATGATGTGGAAATTTCCTGAAGTACAGTGTGGCAATGGTGAAATCTCATGATCATACGTTTCAGTGGGAGATGACAATAATGGTCCAGTGTGTTGGTGTCCTATCATATTCCACGCTCAGTCGACTGAGAATCCCCTTCTGCATTTATCCAGACTCCAGTGGGCAGGTGTCCGGATATCTGCGGAATCATTCAGTAAGGCAGCAAGCAAAGGGAATGAATTCTAACATTGCATAAGTCACTGCCAATGGTAGCTAAGAGCAAATGTCACGGCTACTGAGCTGGCCAGTGTTACGTAGCATGGGGAGAAGTTAAACAATAAATTAATGATAAAAGAGTTAAAAAGAAATGGCAAAACTTCCAAGTGTATATTGCTTAACAAATGTAGGGCAGATTTTGCTGTCATGGCTTTCTGGTCCTGAATTTTGCTCAACCACTTTTCATGAAGAAAGCCAGAGCAAGTTTTGACAGCCCTCATCCACATTCTTGCAGTGGACATGATGCTTCTATTACTGTACATTTGGAAGAATACAATATATGGCATGGTCGGAGATAGATACTTGAGTTCATGGTCTAAGGTCAAAATAAATGGTGAAGTTATGCAAAGGGTGGTCCAACGTCTGAAAGGGGGAAAAGTAGGGAGCTCTCCATCAGAATTAGGTCCGGCCCCAGATAATTGACTGCCACCCTCCATCATAACTGAGTGACCATCACTGCGTCCATCGTTAAACCTCAGATGCAGTGAAGATGGAGGCCGTTTGGACCATCGTGCCTGTGCCGGCTCTTTGTGGGGCTATCCAATCATCCTCACCCCCATAGGCCTTTTCCCTTCAACTTTCTCCATAGGCCTTTTCCCTTCAACTTTTTACCCAATTCCTTTTACAAATTGCTCCCACTGACCTTTCAGGCCAGGCCATGCATTGCAGGTTCCACCTCACTGTGTAATTTTAAAAAGCTTGAGGATAATCAATTGAATAACCGAGGGATGGGAATGTGGAACTTGCTACGACAAGGAGTAGTTTCGTGGGATAGCATAGATGGATTTTAGGGGAAGAAGCCAGATGAAGACATGAGGGAGCCAAGTTGTGCTGGTAACTTAATACAGTGGGACGAGGCATGTCTGGAGCTTTCCTCTGTGCTATTAAATTCTAGTTGGTCAGAACTGGAGCATGCCTCTGAGGATTGAGTGAAACCCATCATCAGAATTGGGTGAGACCCAACTTTTAAGAGGAAGATTGTGGCCTAAATCAGCCGGTTCCATCAGCGTTGGGGGCCGTCACACGCAGGATGGATAATCTGATGGACAAGCAAAAGATCTGTTGATCTTGGGTGGGAACTTCCGGTCCCTGGGCATGTGGGGCCTGAAAATCCCACCCAGTATGTTTAATTTCCAAAAGGATAATTATGTTAAGATAAATGCAAATAAAGTGGGATTGAAGTGAGTTCTCAAAGTTCCTGGTTCTCCACACCACTTGGGTGTGCTACAGACAAGAGTCTGGCAGTGTCCTGCTTTGCAAGTCTTTTGCCTAGTTTGAAAAACCCAAAGCTTGGCAAACAACTCGACATGTACACAGCCCCAGTTACAATGGCCTTGACCTTCACTCCACCTTCACTGCCCACCCCAGTCCCCATGATGGGCAGGAGAAGGTTGAGGTTAGATGTTACTGAAGCAGGACAAACGAGCTCCACCTATACCTGTTGGCACTGATGCGTTTCTCCGCACGATTGTGTCCATTCTTGGAGAGGCGGGCCACTTCTTAACCAGCATGTTGGGGGCCTGTTTGAAATGTAACTGTTGCCGGCTCAGGAGATGGGAAGCGAGCTGTCAGCTCTGCAGGCCAACGGCTTTCCTGACACGTCTTCCTCGACCCCTTAAACAGCACTGTGGCCTCCTTCTGCTGATCATACCCATCGCTAACTACAACCACAGTTAGCAAGCCCAACTCCCAATCTTTGGCCTACCCCATGATTGCCAGGGATTGTCTCCAAGGTCTCCTGCCATTGTCAATCTGCCCCTCTTCCCCCCCCCCCTAAATATCAATCTGCATCCCCCACCCACCCACGCCCTGGCTTGGCAGGAAACGAGAGGCGATTCTAATGAGGCCTTGCTGTTAGATTGAGGGTAATCTCCAGATAGCAGATGAATTCCCCAATGCTCCCTAGCAATGCCGCAATGCCCCAGTAACCCCTCCCCCAGCCCAGAGTTGGTTAGAGGTCGAAAGGCGAGTGCGCAAATGGGGCAGGGAAATCAATAGACAATTCGCTTTATTTCTAAACGCAGGCAAAACCACTTTAGGGCAGAGTTTGGATGAATTCCCTCAGCCAAACCACTTCTGTGCCTGCCCTGGGAGCAGCAATTAATGAAGCAGGAACGCACTACCTTCATTTAGAAGTTCAGACAGACGTGGTTCCGGTTAAAAGCAGTTCCTGTCCCCAGAGCAGCTGAACACAAATTGAGCGTGGAGCCAATGTACTGCGAATTAGTGCAAAGAGGCCCAGGAACCGTCTCAGGACTGTCCCGTCACGTATTGTGTGCTGTACAATTTCCAGGCCCGCAGTCCCCTCTGGTGCAAAGGGACAAGAAGCCTTGCAGTTATGTCATGGGGTGTTTAATGCATTTTGATGGAAGTCTTTCCTGCACTGTTTTGACAGTCAAGTTCCATAATTCTTAGTTGAAATGAGCTTCTGTGAAAATAGCGGAGGAGAGAATTTTATGGGAACCCATTAAATATTTAGACATCCGTCACTCCATGGCTTAACTTCAAGGCTGAAGAACTTTAGCCCACTGACCTACTGCAGAGGAAATTGGTCTCTGCACTGCTGATACGTTTTTATGTATTTGTTTTTAATGCACTGGGTATTGTACTTTTTCATGTGACTCTCTCTTCTGTTGCCTACTTAGTCCTGGTTCTTCGTCCAGTAATTACGAACATTACCTCAGCCGCAACCCAAGCAAATATCAGTTGGGAGTTTGACCGAATGGACATGCACATTTATGTTGAATATGAGATAGCTGACAGTAAGAGCTCAATTCATTGGATTCTACATGTTTTAATATAGCGAATGTGCTGGCAAACGCCTTGGTCATTTTTGTTTCACCTGGTGGTTGTGTCATCTCAGATATCAGTCTCTCAGTGCCAGTAAAAGACGCTCTGCGCCAGCTGCCTGCTGGCCTTCTTGCCCTGATTAGCTCCAGTTGTGAGCTCTCGATCCCATTATTCCAAACTGATCAGATTCCGGGTTTGTTGCGTTGAAGTTTTGATCTCCCCAAATCATGTTGCTGCAACCGGAATTCAGCCAGGATTAAGAAGGAGCGATCTCCCAAGTTTTAGATGAAGAGATATTGAGGTAGACATGACTCATCATAAAATACTCTCATGATTCACAAGTTTCAGGCCACAGTTATATTTCATGTGCTGGTCTGATGGTGCTACCTCTGATGGTGATCTGCAGACACTCGTTGCGCCGTGACTGATCTCAGCTCGGTGATCACTTGGTACACCAAAGACAGTGGTTGGAAATATCTACAGAGCTTCACGCTCTCCAAACAATCCAAAATTTCAACTCAAGAGTTTTAGAAGTTTTTTTTTTTAGGAGGCCCCATGGATTGTCCAGGTATTTCGAGGAAATAACTTGCACTGGACTACATGACGTCTTGCAGCCAGTGAAAAGATAAAGCGGTGTGAAAGTGCAGGATCTTGGTTCTGGGCCACTCGATTGTCCAACCAGAGACTGCTACATGGATTGTACTGCCAATATTTCATATCCCGGTCTTTTGGCCGAGATCAAGCGTCAGATCAAGCCCATGATGAGGTGCAATTCCTTTTCTTGTAAGTTTGGATCTTGTGTGTCTCTTGTGAAAACCATGAATTGGATTCAATTTGAATTTGTGTTTGGAGCAAGCAAAGAGATGGATTAAGGGCTTACCCTGTCCACTCTTCACATTGGCTTTGTAACTATTAAGAATGGAATAAAATAAAAATAAAAAAACTTTAAAAAGAAATAATATATATATGCGTCATGCTCTGGGGACCAAGATTCAAATACCACCATGGAAGATTCCAGGGTGAAATTTGAATTCAATAAACAATCTGGGATTGAAAGGATGCCGAATGATGACCATGAATGGTTTGTTGTAAAAACCCATCTGGCTCACTACTGCCCTTTAGGGAAGGAAATCTGCCGTCCTTACCTGGCCTGGCCTACAGGTGACTCCACACCCAGAGCAATGTGGTTGACTCTTAACTGCCACTCAGTTCAAGGGCAATTCGGGATGGACAATAGGTGCTGGTGCAGGTGGTGACGGCCAATTACCATGTAAGGATTTATTTTTTAATTGTTGTTTCCAAACCCAGCTAGTTTGTGAGAAGGAAAAACCTGCCAACCTTAACCTGTCTGGCCCATATGTAACTCCAGTCGTGCATTAACATGGTTGACTTCTAACACCCCTCTAATGCCTTTCAATTGTATTGAATGGCACACACTGCCAAATTGCAAATTCTCCCAAACATGCCAGTGGCTGGCAGTAAGAGATTAGTGACCTGGGCGAGATTCTCCGATCCCCCCGCCGAGTCAGAGAATCGCCGGGGGCTGGCGTGAATCCTGCCCCCGCCGGTTGCCGAATTCTCCGGCACCGGATATTCGGCGGGGGCGGGAATCGCACCATGCCGGTTGGCGGGCCCCTCCCCGCGATTCTCCGGCCCGGATGGGCCGAAGTCCCGCTGCTAAAATGCCTGTCCCGCCGGCGTAGATTAAACCACCTACCTTACCGGCGGGACAAGGCGGCGCGGGCGGGCTCCGGGGTCCTGGGGGGCGGGGCGATCTGGCCCCGGGGGGTGCCCCCACGGTGGCCTGGCCCACGATCGGGGCCCACCGCCTTCCGCCTTCGCCACGGTCTCCACCATGGCGGAGGCGGAAGATACTCCCTCCACTGCGCATGCGCGGGAATGCCGTCAGCGGCCGCTAACGCTCCCGCGCATGCGCCGCCCGGAGATGTCATTTCCGCGCCAGCTGGCGGGGCACAAAAGGCCTTTTCCGCCAGCTGGCAGGGCGGAAATTCGTCCGGCGGGGGCCTAGTCCCTTAAGGTTGGGGCTCGGCCCCCCAAGATGCGGAGGATTCCGCACCTTTGGGGCAGCGCGATGCCCGACTGATTTGCGCCGTTTTTGGTGCCAGTCGGCGGACATACCGCGTCGATACCGGAGAATTTCGCCCCTGTTCTGGAAATTACTAGCTATAGATGTGGACGAATGTCTGCCTCAATGTGGGAAGAGAATTGGAATTGGAACATACACACTGCAGTGGTTCAAGAAGAAGCCCCACCACCAACGTATCAGGGCAACCCGGGGTAAGAATTAAAAGTAGCATTTCTGGCAGTGCCAACATTCCCTGTAATATTTGTGTGTGGGCGATATATCCCCATGCTGCAGCCACTTTAAGCGGTCTTGCACGGCCGCACATGCAGAGTAATTTAAAGACCTGTTGTGGCCTGCATGAAGACTTTCAGGTTATGGGGACGATTAAGTGGTTCCCACATTCTCAGAAAGAATAAAAGATTTAGCACCTGAGGAACTGTAACATTGAAATGTGCTCGTCACACAAAACATTATTGATTCTTTTATCAAATTCTAGGACCATTTAGACATGAAATTCCTTATTTTGCCCAGTCATCCCTTCCTCTGACAATATCCCATAATAACTCGTATGCACAGGAGACACCTAAAGTGCTTGATAATGTGGAAAACACTTTGGTGTTTTAGCAAATAAATAAACAGTAACCCTGTGGTGCCCCTAGATACTAATTATATTGTGTGCCGTCAAAAGTCATGTGGACAGCTTCTGCAAGGCACACTTTTGGAGTGTGCTCTGCCCCCATCATCCAGCCTACCTGCACTGGACTTGGAACAAGGAACTATATTTACCAAACGAGCCTCTGTCCGGCGAAAGGGGTGCACCTTTCTCAGACTTTTAGAAAACAAGCAAAGAAAAGTATACAATCTCACCCTGGGCTCATCCCCGTCCTACCTCAGCCATCTCTTACACACTCTTATGTTCTAGTCTCGTGATACTTTTTAAAAATTCATTCTTGGGATGTGGGTGTCGCTGGCTGGGCCAGCATTGGTTGCCCATCCCCAATTGCCCTTGAACTTCGTGGCTTGCTCGGCCATTTCGGAGCGGAGCAGTTAAGAGTCTGCTGCAACGCTGTGTGGGTCTGGAGTCACATGTAGGCCAGACCGGGCAAGGGTGGCGGATTTCCTTCCCTGAAGGACATTAGTGAACCAGGCATGACAATCGGCAATGGTTCATTGGTCATCACTAGACTTAATCCCAAATTTTTATTCAATTCAAATGTCGCCATCTGCCATGGTGGGATTCGAACTTGGGACCACAGAGCAATACCCTGGGTCTCTGGATCACGAGTACAGCGACAATACCACTACGCCACCGCCTCCCCTTCAATGCAGGTTCAGCCAGCTAGAATATCCCAGTTACGTCTATGCTTGCGCTTTGCATTCAGTTCTGTTGTCCCTTAATCGGTTCTCTTTTTATCCTCGCAATTGCCCTACTTTTCTCGGGTTATGAGTCTGGTTTGTTTGTGTGCCCTGTTCATTTCATTGTACTTGCGTGCTGGCCCCGGCGGGAAAACCGGTGTGTTTCCCGCCGACGCTGGCAGCGCTGACGAGGTGGGATTCAACCTCTTTAAAAGGGGGGGGATAAAATGTCCCAACGTGAATCACGCCGGACCAGACACACCAGACGTGCAAGGCTCCTGAATCGGGGGTCAGCTGACATTCAAGAACACTTCCTGCTTTTCCTTCCTTCAAAATAACCGCAGGAAGAGTAGCCCAGTCTCACATTCATGCAGGAAACATTTTGTCTTGGATCTTTGATGAGACCAGTCTTTGGAAGTTACAACTGTGGATTTGACTCTGGCAGTTTCTACTGAAGCAAGAACACAGAAAAAAACTAATTGAAGTCTGTAACGGATTTGCTCCCTGAAAATTTAGTTCATTATAAGACTAATTAGATATTTCACTAATTAAAATATGTGATATCACTGAATCAATCCCGTTGTTTTGCCCCATGACAACTGCATCTCAATGGTTCTATCTTTCACGCTTACCCAAGATAAATGAAAGCGGTGTCCTTCTTAAAGTGGAGCTAACGTAGGAGCATCAGGGTGGCACTGTGCACTTGGGTTTTGAGCTTGTATGAAATAAAGCAGAGATAGAGATTAGCATGTACAAAGCCTCATCACTTTCCAATCTCATCTAATTATTGGATGGCGAACACCCCACACAGGGTGGGAGAGTTACCCCAACACCAGCCCTTGCATACCCCCTAGTGACCAGCTGCCCATCATCTCACTCATTGATGCTGAAAAGGAGACTTGCGTTGCTGCATAGCAGTTTACAATGTCCTCATGGTGTCTCCGCGTGCCAATGAATTACCAAATGAGCCAGTGTTCACATGGACAAGGTTCGGCATCCCCATCTTCAATGTCATTGGCAATATTATTTTGACGTCTTATGTAACAAATATGAATGGTCCTTCTGAGGGTCCCATTGAATGGAGTGAGGAGATTGGCTGTAGGTTTATAGAAAATAATAGGGGAGGCAGACAATCGGATGTCTGCAGTTTCCCCCTTTGTTTCCCCCCCTTTGTTTCCCCCCCTTTGTTTCCCGCCTTTGTTTCCCCCCTTGTTTCCCCCCTTGTTCCCCCCTTGTTCCCCCTTGTTTCCCCCCTTGATTCCCCACCTTGTTTTCCCCCCTTGTTTCCCCCCCTTGTTTCTCCCCCTCCCTTGTTTCTCCCCTCCCTTGTTTCTCCCCCTCCCTTGTTTCTCCCCCTCCCTTGTTTCTCCCCCTCCCTTGTTTCCCCCCCCCTTGTTTTCCCCCCCTTTGTTTCCCCCCTTTGTTTCCCCCCTTTGTTTCCCCCCTTTGTTTCCCCCCCTTGTTTTCCCCCCTTGTTTCCCCCCCTTGTTTTCCCCCCTTGTTTCCACCCCTTGTTTCCCCCATTGCTTCCCCCCTTGTTCCCCTCCCTGTTTCCCCGTTTCTCCCCCTCCCTGTTCCCCCCTCCCTGTTTCCCCCCTCCCTGTTTCCCCCCTCCCTGTTTCCCCCCTCCCTGTTTCCCCCTCCCTGTTTCCCCCTCCCTGTTTCCCCCCTCCCTGTTTCCCCCCTCCCTGTTTCCCCCCTCCCTGTTTCCCCCTCCCTGTTTCCCCCCTCCCTGTTTCCCCCCTCCCTGTTTCTCCCCTCCCTGTTTCCCCCTCCCTGTTTCCCCCTCCCTGTTTCTCCCCCTCCCTTGATTCTCCCCCCTCCCTTGATTCTCCCCCTCCGTTGTTTCTCCCCCCTTGTTCCCCACTTGTTCCCCCACTTGTTCCCCCACTTGTTTCCCCCACTTGTTTCCCCCTTGTTTCCCCCCTTGTATCCCCCCTTGTATCCCCCCTTGTTTCCCCCCTTGTTTCCCCCCTTGATCCCCCCATGTTTCCCCCTCATTTCCCCCCTCGTTTCCCCCCCTTGTTTCCCCCCTTGTTTCCCCCCCTGGTTTCCCCCCGTTTCTCCCCCCTGTTTCTCCCCCTCCCTTGTTTCTCCTCCCCCTGGTTTCTCCACCCCCTTGTTTCTCCTCCCCCTTGTTTCCCTGCCAAGTTTCGCCCCCCCTTGTTCGCCCTCCTTGTTTTCCCCCCAGTTGTTTCCCCCCACCCGTTGTTTTCCCCCCCGTTGTTTCCCCCCCCGTTGTTTTCCCCCCTGTTGTTTTCCCCCCCGTTGTTTTCCCCCCCGTTGTTTTCCCCCCCGTTGTTTCCCCCCCGTTGTTTCCCCCCGTTGTTTCCCCCCGTTGTTTCCCCCCCGTTGTTTCCCCCCGTTGTTTCCCCCCCGTTGTTTCCCCCCCGTTGTTTCCCCCCCGTTGTTTCCCCCCCGTTGTTTCCCCCCTGTTTTTCCCCCCCTTGTTCCCCCCTTGTTTCTCCCCCTTGTTCCCCCCCTTGTTCCCCCTTGTTCCCCCCTTGTTCCCCTCCCTGTTACCCCCCGTTTCCCCCCTTGTTCCCCCCCTTGTTCCCCCCTTGTTCCCCCCCTTGTTTCCCGCTTGTTTCCCCCCTCGTTTCCCCCCTCATTTCCCCCTCGTTTCCCCCCTCGTTTCCCCCCTCGTTTCCCCCTTCGTCTCCCCCCTCGTTTCCCCCCCTCGTTTCCCCCCCTCGTTTCCCCCCCTCGTTTCCCCCGCTCGTTTCCCCCGCTCGTTTCCCCCCCTCGTTTCCCCCCCTCGTTTTCCCCCCCTTGTTTCCCCCCCTTGTTTCCCCCCCTTGTTTTCCCCTCTCGTTTTCCCCCCTTGTTTTTCCCCCTTGTTTCTCCTCCCCCTTGTTTCCCTGCCTTGTTTCACCCCCCCTTGTTCCCCCCTTGTTTCCCCCTTGTTTCCTCCCCCTTCCCTTGTTTCTCCCCCCTCCCTTGTTTCTCCCCCTCCCTTGTCTCCCCGCCTTGTTCCCCCCTTGTTTCTCCTCCCCCTTGTTTCTCCTCCCCCTTGTTTCCCTGCCTTGTTCCATCCCCCCTTGTTCGCCCCCCTTGTTCGCCCCCCTTGTTCGCCCCCCCTTGTTCGCCCCCCTTGTTCGCCCCCCTTGTTCGCCCCCCTTGTTCGCCCCCCTTGTTTGCCCCCCCCTTGTTCGCCCCCCTTGTTCCCCCCCTTGTTTCCCCCCCTTGTTCCCCCCTTGTTTCCCTGCCTTGTTTCACCCCCCTTGTTCCCTCCCGTTTCCCCCCTGGTTCCCCCCCTTGTTCCCCTCCCTGTTTCTCCCCCCCCTTGTTCCCCCCTTGTTTCCCCCCTTGTTTCCCCCCTTGTTTCCCCCCTTGTTTCCCCCCTCGTTTCTCCCCCCTTGATTCACCCCTAGTTTCCCCCCCTTGGCCCCCCCCGGTCCCCCCTTGTTTCCCTGCCTTGTTTCCCCCCTTTGTTCCCCCCCTTGTTTCTCCCCCTCCCATGTTTCCCCCCCTTGTTTCCCCCCCTTGTTTCCCCCCCTTGTTTCCCCCCCTGGTTTCCCCACCCTGGTTTCCCCACCCTGGTTTCCCCCCTGGTTTCTCCCCTGGTTTCACCCCCTTGTTTCCCCCCCTGGTTTCCCCCCTTGTTCCCCTCCTTGTTTCTCCCCCTCCCTTGTTTCCCAGACTTGTTTCACCCCCCTTGTTTCCCCCCCATTGTTTCCCCCCTTGTTTCTCCCCCCTTGTTTCTCCCCCACTGTTTCTCCCCCCTTGTTTCCCCCCTTGTTTCCCCCCCTTGTTCCCCCCCTTGGTTCCCCCCCTTGGTTCCCCCCCTGTTTCCCCCCTTGATTCCCCCCTTGATCCCCCCCTTGATTCCCCCCTTGATCCCCCCTGTTTCTTCACCTCCCTTGTTTCTCCCCCCTCCCTTGTTTCCCCGCCTTGTTTCCCTGACTTGTTTCACCCCCTCCCTTGTTTCTCCTCACCCTTGTTTCCCTGCCTTGTTTCCCTGCCTTGTTTCACCCCCCCTTGTTCCCACCCTTGTTCCCACCCTTGTTTCTCCCCTTGTTTCCTCCCTTGTTTCCCCGCCTTGTTTCCCCCCCTTGTTTCTCCCCCCCTTGTTTTACCCCCTTGTTTCTCCTCCCCCTTGTTTCCCTGCCTTGTTTCACCCCCCCCCTTGTTCCCCCCCTTGTTCCCCCCTTGTTCCCCCCCTTGTTTCCCGCTTGTTTCCCCCCTCGTTTCCCCCCTCATTTCCCCCTCGTTTCCCCCCTCGTTTCCCCCCTCGTTTCCCCCCTCGTTTCCCCCCTCGTTTCCCCCTTCGTCTCCCCCTCGTTTCCCCCCCTCGTTTCCCCCCCTCGTTTCCCCCCCTCGTTTCCCCCCCTCGTTTCCCCTGCTCGTTTCCCCCCTCGTTTCCCCCCCTCGTTTCCCCCCCTCGTTTTCCCCCCCTTGTTTCCCCCCCTTGTTTCCCCCCCTTGTTTCCCCCCCCTTGTTTCCCCCTCTTGTTTTCCCCTCTCGTTTTCCCCCCTTGTTTTTCCCCCTTGTTTCTCCTCCCCCTTGTTTCCCTGCCTTGTTTCACCCCCCCTTGTTCCCCCCTTGTTTCCCCCTTGTTTCCTCCCCCTTCCCTTGTTTCTCCCCCTCCCTTGTTTCTCCCCCTCCCTTGTCTCCCCGCCTTGTTCCCCCCTTGTTTCTCCTCCCCCTTGTTTCTCCTCCCCCTTGTTTCCCTGCCTTGTTCCATCCCCCCTTGTTCGCCCCCCTTGTTCACCCCCCTTGTTCGCCCCCCCTTGTTCGCCCCCCCTTGTTCGCCCCCCTTGTTCGCCCCCCTTGTTCGCCCCCCTTGTTCGCCCCCCCCTTGTTCGCCCCCCTTGTTCCCCCCCTTGTTTCCCCCCCTTGTTCCCCCCTTGTTTCCCTGCCTTGTTTCCCTGCCTTTTTTCACCCCCCTTGTTCCCTCCCGTTTCCCCCCTTGTTCCCCCCCTGGTTCCCCCCCTTGTTCCCCTCCCTGTTTCTCCCCCCCCTTGTTCCCCCCTTGTTTCCCCCCTTGTTTCCCCCCTTGTTTCCCCCCTCATTTCTCCCCCCTTGATTCACCCCTAGTTTCCCCCCCTTGGCCCCCCCGGTCCCCCCTTGTTTCCCTGTCCCTTGTTTCCCTGCCTTGTTTCCCCCCTTTGTTCCCCCCCTTGTTTCTCCCCCTCCCATGTTTCCCCCCCTTGTTTCCCCCCCTTGTTTCCCCCCCTTGTTTCCCCCCCCTGGTTTCCCCACCCTGGTTTCCCCCCTGGTTTCTCCCCTGGTTTCGCCCCCTTGTTTCCCCCCCTGGTTTCCCCCCTTGTTCCCCTCCTTGTTTCTCCCCCTCCCTTGTTTCCCAGACTTGTTTCACCCCCCTTGTTTCCCCCCCATTGTTTCCCCCCTTGTTTCTCCCCCCTTGTTTCTCCCCCCTTGTTTCTCCCCCACTGTTTCTCCCCCCTTGTTTCCCCCCTTGTTTCCCCCCTTGTTTCCCCCCTTGTTTCCCCCCCTTGGTTCCCCCCCTTGGTTCCCCCCCTTGGTTCCCCCCCTTGGTTCCCCCCTTGTTTCCCCCCTTGTTTCCCCCCTTGATCCCCCCCTTGATTCCCCCCTTGATCCCCCCCTGTTTCTTCACCTCCCTTGTTTCTCCCCCCTCCCTTGTTTCCCCGCCTTGTTTCCCTGACTTGTTTCACCCCCTCCCTTGTTTCTCCTCACCCTTGTTTCCCTGCCTTGTTTCCCTGCCTTGTTTCACCCCCCCTTGTTCCCACCCTTGTTCCCACCCTTGTTTCTCCCCTTGTTTCCTCCCTTGTTTCCCCCCTTGTTTCCCCGCCTTGTTTCCCCCCCTTGTTTCTCCCCCCCTTGTTTTACCCCCCTTGTTTCTCCTCCCCCTTGTTTCCCTGCCTTGTTTCACCCCCCTCCTTGTTCCCCCCCTTGTTCCCCCCCTTGTTCCCCCCTTGTTCCCCCCTTGTTTCCCTCCCTGTTTCCTTCCCCTTCCCTTGTTTCTCCCCCCTCCCTTGTTTCTCCCCCTCCCTTGTTTCTCCCCCTCCCTTGTTTCTCCTCCCCCTTGTTTCCCTGCCTTGTTTCACCCCCCTTGTTTGCCCCCCTTGTTTGCCCCCCCCCCTTGTTTGCCCCCCTTGTTCGCCCCCCTTGTTCGTCCCCCCCTTTTTCGCCCCCCCCTTGTTCGTCCCCCTTGTTCGTCCCCCCTTGTTCGCCCCCCTTGTTTCCCCCCATGTTTACCTGCCTTGTTTCACCGCCTTGTTTCCCCCCCCTTGTTTCCCCCCCTTGTATCCCCCCTTGTTTCCCTGCCTTGTTTCCCCCCCTTGTTTCCCCCCTTGTTTCCCCCCCTTGTTCCCCTCCCTGTTTCCCAAGGGGGGGAAACAAGGGTGGAAACAAGGGGGGAACAAGGCGGGGAAACAAGGGGGGAACAAGGGGGGGAACAAGGGAGGGGGAGAAACAAGGGAGGGGGAGAAACAAGGGGGGGAGAAACAGGGATGGAAACAAGAGGCTGGGATCGAACCCGGGTCCTCAGCGCCATGAGGCAGCAGTACTAGCCACTGCACCACCGTGCTGCCCACAATATTGTGGTAGCTTCTGTCTATAAACCCCTATCCAATTGCTTAAATTAAGTCAGAGTCAGTCAGAGCATAGCACACAACGCGGATAGTAGGAGTTGCAAACTATGTCACCGCAGTGCCGATGGTGAAACGTCTGCCAAGTATTGACACAGCCTGCCAATTGAGCAGAAATGTTAACTGCTTCTCTGCGCAGATGCTGCCAGACGGATTGAGTATTTCCTGCGTGTTCTGTTTTTATTCGTGCCAATGCACTTACTGGCGTGGCATTGTGTGATCGAATATGCTGGGGCACATGCACTTATATGTCAACATGCCGACTTGCAAGATACTGGCACTCGGCTCACTTGCGCTCCAAACTATTTCTAAGAGGCATAATAAGAATTGATTTGTTTAAGTTACTGATAGTCTGTCCAGCCACTGGGACACTGGGATCGAATTATGTAAACCCATGCACACTGGGGCTTTGGGGTCTGTAATTAATCTGGATCGACGAGCATTTTACTGGCACTTTGGCTGTTTGAGATGTCACAACTACTCCCCATCCTTGGTTAGTGTGATAGCTGGTTAGTCTGTTCAGTGACTGTGTGCTGAGCATCAGTGAAGAGAAATGTTTCTGTTAGCTGCAATACAAAACATGGTTCATCTTTACCCACTCTGTCTGTCCCTGCTTACCGAGCCATACAAACAATAAATTCCTGTAAAGCAAATGCTCCCTTTTGTCCAAGTTACGCATTTCTTTCACCCAAGTTACAGTCACCATTCTGTTTAAAGCTTCGATTCCTTTTTGCAATCTGCTGACCGGCAATTGGAGCCAATAGAAAACGGTACAGGCACAGGGGTTCCACGTCCCGTTGCTGATTTGGGAGCCAAGCACAGTCCATGAACAATCGTGTCTCCCCCACCAGGTTGTAAACCTCTCTAGGGAGAGAGAAGGAATATTTGGGACACTCCTTGAGGATTGAGTGAGACAAGATGGCATGGGTTCAAACTGACGCATGACAAATTTAGGCCCGATGCCAACAAAACGACCAATTCAGTAACAACATACAATAAACCTCTTGAGCAGTGGAGCCCAAAATCCTCGAGCCTTTGTAAACAGATGCCAAATTGTGGCAACTGTATCCAACCTGAACTGACCAGTCAGAGGGGCATTTGTAGAGTTCTAAGTGAAAGCACCCCCCACCCCCACCCCACCCTGCTGATTTATCGTGACTGGATTAAAGAGAGAATGTGCTGCTAATACAACATCAGAGAACTGAAAAAATGTTTGTAAATGGGGCCCCATTTCTCCATCGTCACCATCCATTTAAAACTTCTACTCACTTTTGCAGTCTATCGACTGCAAGAAGAGAATACAACCCCTGGAAAGGACTGAACCATGTGAAGAGGCTGAGGGAATCCGAGGGAAAGGTCACCGCTCTGCTTCAGTGTTGTTACATCCAGTAAGCAAGACATGGCGAAGATCTCTGGCTTAAAGCAACTCAACAGATTTGGGTTTGGGATTTTTACCGATAGCTTGCGAATCACGCCCTTTTTTGTGAACGCTGCACATTGATAATCATGACTACCTTACGAATGGGGATGACTGGGGAAGTGGAAATAGGGAATCATTGAATTTACAGTGCAGAAGGAGGCCATTCGGCCCATCGAGTCGCCACCGGCCCTTGGAAAGAGCACCCAATAAGCCCACACCTCCACTCTATCCCCGTAACCCAGTAACCCCATCTAACCTAAGGGCAATTTAACATGGCCAATCCACCTAACCTGCACATCTTTTGGACTGTGGGAGGAAACCGGAGCACCCGCAGGAAACCCATGCAGACACGGAGAGAACGTGCAGACTCCGCACAGACTGTGACCCAAGCCGGGAATCGAACCTGGGACCCTGGAGCTGTGAAGCAACAGTGCTAACCACTGTGCTACCGTTCCAGGAATCAAAACAATGCACAGAGGCAGACACTTGGGGGAAACAGTAGTTTTGAGGTGGGAGGGATAGCTAGGGCTTGATCACAACTGGGGTGCCACCTGACATGGCCACTAATGCTCGACTCCTGTGTGCTCAGACATTGTCCTCTCTACCTCGCAGGTGTGTGCATCCTCTAACGGATCCCTTCTTCTCGGCTAGAGCAAATTGCCGCCTTTTTGTAACTGTAATAAGTAGTCTCCACAAAATAAGTTCAGCAAATCATACTCCCTAAACCCTAAGTTCCTGATATTTGCCATTTTTGGAATAATGGAGTCGTTTTCTGAGTAGGAATTGGCTGCATCTCTATTTTTCCACCTGTTTTAAATGGCCCTTTGAGTACTCTACAAGTAAGGAACAGCATGCTCCGGATAATATTTCAATCGCACATCTCCGTGCTACCTGGAGGGTTTAACACGAGAGACGATCATCTGGAAGCTTTCCCAATACCCTGGCTGAACGAATCCAGCCTGCTCTCGATTTTGATTCCCGTAACAATTCTGCAATGACTACTCCCAGCTGGTGCACCAGTCAGGGTGACACCATCTGCCTCATTGCGGTCCTGCTTCTCCCCACTGAATGGCTTCCACCCCTTATAGTGGCTCTCGCAGTGACTGAGAAAATGATGGACATCATCGATGCAGATTTGGGCTTGGCACTGATGCTGCCCATGGTCGAATAGCCACTGTCGGTGAGGATTGGCTGCTGTAGAGCTGCCACTGTGAGTCGGCACCTCTGGAAGAGGAGAAAGAGAAAGCCAGGAGAGAGGAAAGAGCCTCGTCAACACTGCTTATAAAATGTAATGTCATAATTGCCATATGATATTTTGAGAGTGGCTGACCCGATCAGTGATCAATAATTGAATTGATTTTTTAACATGGGAGGGAGACTGGGAAATTAATTAATTATCAACAATTGAGCACTTTGGTCTAACAATTAACTTCCTAACATGTTGTTCAGTACTCTAAGAGTGCCTCACACATCCATTCTGATTGCACACACATATATATATGTATATATATATACAGCATGCCCAGATCAGCAGCAGTTACAGCAAAAGAGTTGTCAATGTAACACTGATCGGATCTGGCCACAATTATGTCAGTTCTTTGTCTCCATACGCTTTTCAGGAAAAGAGACTCTGGACAAAATGCAGATAAATGCCTCGCAGAACTTCTGTGTGCTAAAGGGCTTGTTGCCGGCAACTGTTTACAGAGTGCGAGTTATTGCCAAGAACCAGGCGGGCCAGTTGCGGAGTAAGGACGAGCAGTTTGAGACCCGTCCACCAGGTGAGACGGCAAGCAAAGAGCTGTCGGGTTTAGTCCCTAATTCCTCCCGACAAAGCTACTGACTGACTGGCAGTGGATCGACCATGGGATCGGCTGTCTGAATCCAGTGGCCAAGTACATTTTCAGTAGTTGGGCCCGGCATTCTGGGATCTCGAGATGCTGCACTTGCTTCACTGAATATCCTCTGAAGCAAGTTGAGGGTTCGTCTTGCCTGAGCTTCTCGAAGCTTTCACGTCATTTTAAACCAGAACGGGAACTTCTTTCTTGGTGAACTTAGTTGAAAATGTCTATCATTGAGCATGGAGAATCCTGACCAACCTCCTTTGTTCTCTGTTGAAATTTCCTCCGGTAGGGGCTTCAGAACTAGGTGGCATGATCTTAAAATGAGAGGCCATTAATGGGTGATATCAGAAAGCACTTCCTCAATAGGCCAGTGGAAATTTGAAACTCCCTCCCCAAAATGGGTGTGGATGCTAGGGGTCAATTAAAATGTTCAAAACTGAGGTAGATAGATTTCTTTTGGCTAAGGGTATGGAGGAAAAGGCAGATTAATGGAGTGAGGATATGGGGCAAACATGATCTACTTGAAAGGCAGAAGAGACTCGAGGGACTGAATGGGCTACTCCTGTCCCTTTATTCCTTAACCGTGGAAATGCCATTATGAAAGTACGGGATGTGTGTGTGCATATGTGTGTCGGTGAAGTCGGTGCATTGTAAACATTGCACTTCAGGACCACTGTTTTCTGATAACTCACTATGTCTAACTCTGGTTTTACAAAATGGAAGCCCCACGCCCTTATCCAGGGAGAGTATTCCGCAATTCTAGCCAGTTCTATATTTTATATTGTTCGTGAAAACCAGAAATGATTAGCCTTGACCAGTGGGTGATCCAGTCTTTACTAGCCTGCTGCTTTTGTATTTATCCAGTTGTAAGTAGTCTCGTATGGCTCATAATGACCCCAAAGTCTGCTTGCATCAAGGGTCTGGTTAGGAATATTCTCTTTATCAGTGGCGTAACTCAACAGGATTTAAACATTGGACCGAGTGCTCATTTTATCATATCTGAACTTCATCCATCTCTCGCTGAACCAACATGACAGTTGTACATCAGATCTCCCGCTCCATTCTGAATGATGGCATTGTGCATAAATTTTGCATTTCTATTTTACAATCCTGCAATTATTAAATTAGAATTTTGATACCTAGCGAAAGTCATGTTGATGCAGCCTGATGCATTAAAGTAGTGTTTGATTCTTAGGGCCTAGCATTTTAAAGAGACAGTGTCCTTTTTCTATTTGTCTGCTCCAGTTGTGGTTGAGAGGTATCAAATTCAATCCAGTCGAACCTTCTACCCTTTTGACACTTGCCACAAGGCAGTGTTGTTAAATCTGTAGTAATTCTGGGCAACCTCAAGTTCACTTTAAATAGCCCTCAGGTAGTCACAATGCCGCATGGGGCATCACTTCAGTCATGTAAGAGATGTTTTTGCTTTTCTGCTCACTTTGTGTTCCATATTTCTGGGGTCGTTCGTCTTAGTTCCAAAGGATCAATGGTACACAAGGAGAGAGAGAAGGAAAGCCAGTCATTTCCCACTTTCCTACCTTGATAACTTCTCGAGGGAAAGAAATGGGAATTTGTAAGCACTTTATCATAGAATTTACAGTGCAGAAGGAGGCCATTCGGCCCATCGAGTCTGCACCGGCTCTTGGAAAGAGCACCCTCCCCAAGGTCAACACCTTCACCCAATCCCTATAACCTAGTAACCCCACCCAACACGAAGGGCAATTTTGGACACGAAGGGCAATTTATCATGGGCAATCCACCTAACCTGCACATCTTTGGACTGTGGGAGGAAACCGGAGCACCCGGAGGAAACCCACGCATACACAGGGAGGATGGGCAGACTCCGCACAGACAGTGACCCAAGCCGGAATTGAACCTGGGACCCTGGAGCTGTGAAGCAATTGTGCTATCCACAATGCTACCGTGCCAATTTATAGAACAGTGCCTGACTTGAATGGTCCCTGATTGATCCCAACTTGTAACTACTTGGATCACTTCTCCCAGGAGTTCCTGAATAATGGTTTTAAAAGCCCAGTCCAGTTAACATCACAGCCTTGCTCCAGATTACCTGCGAGCGGTGCCGCGGGTGATCTATTCCCAGTGTGCTAATTTGCTGTAAAGTCAACAAAACCTGTCTCTCGGGCACGGAAATCCTTTCTTTTCCCTTTTCCAACTTTCCCTTCAAACGCCTGCTGCCAGCCCATTTAATCAAGGCAAGGGATGCGGGTGATCAACAACCATGCTAGAACTGAAGGAGAGGAAGTTCCCTCAGAAAGTTACAGGGATAACTTCAAGACAATCAAATAGGGACACTGTGTCTTTATCTCTTTCAGTACCATGTCTAACTATTTCACTGGCCAACTTTACCCACATGCTGCCTTTTAATTTGTGATTCTGTCTGATAGCAGTGAAGGGACATTTAAATTCCTCTTTCATCTTAAAACCTGGGTAAATAAAAGTTTTTAAGGTCTAGTTTGATGTGATTATAGGTTTTGGCCAGAGAAATAGTAAGACAGCTTGGCAATTAAAATCTAAAAATGTGGGACTTGGCATATACCCTGGGACATCTTGCATGACTCTTCAAGGCACTGGTGATGATTTAGTGACACTTATGTGTTGAAGAACAAAAGATTTGATGGGACTATTACTTTTTAAATGTTGTGGCCTACCAGCTCCTTGTTTTCAGTTGTGATGAATGGCAGGAGCATCCTTGAACCCCCGGTCTCAGTAAAAGAGCATCCCTGCGTGTTGTTGAGTCTTCCCTACTCGTCAGGTGTCAAGCCACTGTCAGTATTTGTCTAGGTGACCTTTGATACGTTACAAAATATTTTGGTGCTGGCGGAACCCCTTCCTCGGGGCAAATCTTTGTTCAGAGTGTCCTTTTGCCTCTCTTCATTCCTTGCATGCTACTTTGGCTTTCAAAGTGAGTTTGTCCCATCACTGGGTATGCACTGAAACTCCCAGGATATTGGGTTGGATCCCCTCTCCTCCCAACCGTAGATAATCAGCAGCCAAGCAGAATGCAAAATGAGGCAAACTGAATTGAATCTTGGTCCATAACATTGGCTTACGTTGGGGAGGAGATTGGTATTGGCAGTTGCACAACGAGACAGTGCCTCCTTCAAGCATTTGTTCTGCACAAAGTCACATAGATAATGACAAAAAGTGGAAATACTTTAAAATAATTGTATTTGGAGTGCTTTTGAGATGATTCTGAGATGTCAAGTGTAACGCCTTTCTTTGTTTGCTGATTACATCCATATATCCCCTCGTCTTCCTAGATATGGCACTGCTGTGTTAAACTTTACTTTCTCAGACTTTTCATAAATCTATCCCGTTTCCCAAAAGCTAAATGTTGACCTTATGACGTATGCAGATTATCTAACCAAACATGCATGTTTTTCTTCAGAAACGTCAATATGGTTCAATTAATGAGACAAGTCCATCAAGTTTAGCCTGTTCCTGTCTCATTGGGTTGATGGGACATATTCAAACACAATATTGGTGGCACTAAGGAAAAAGCTGGTTGTTCTCAACTCCTGCCAAGGAACTGCAAAGTCATATATTGCAGCTGCTGGATTCCCTATACTCCAGGCATCCTGACGATGTGTATTGCTTCGGTTGGTTAATTAAACAACCGGCTCTCCACTTCAGTATTTACCCCATTGCAAAAATACAGGAGGAAATTCTCTTCCAAGTTGGCGCATGACTCTGCATCAAGAGTTCCTCTAAATTTGCCTGCCATCTCTCAAAGGTGCAATGGGAATATCAGGAGCTTGGTGCGATAGATTAAACATTAACTACTTTGGGACAGAATTGAATACTTTTGGCTTTGAGCGATAGTGAGAAATGGTTGATGTCAGTTCAGCTGCCCATTATGCATCTATTCCCAGTTTCATTGAAGCTGATGGGAATAAAAATGTGGAAAGATGTATAACAGGCAACTGAATGAATACCTGCATGTTTTACACAATTGCCCCAAATCAAAAGTGCTACCTTAGCACCCCACGATTGATATTAAAAATGTAAGACACTTGCACTTCAGTGACTATCTTGCAAATTGTGCAGTGTAAGACTATAAAGCCAGATCACGCACTTTTGTCACCATGTTACCTGTGGTTGAAATTCATAATGCGTAGGCAACAAATATTTACTGTTCTGTTTTAATTGTCGTTTGTTGATATAAGGTAACCTATTCCCGGTGTACAATGAATTCAGACAAACAGAAAATTCCCTGGGTTGTTACCTTCCCTTATGATCGCTCAGTTTCACATCTTAATCAGTGTTTTCTTCCTCTCTTTTTCAAATAAACGGCACCTCAGCCATGGCAAGCCGCCAGGTAGACATTGCCACCCAGGGTTGGTTCATTGGTTTAATGTGTGCCATCGCCCTCCTGATCCTGATTCTCTTGATTGTCTGCTTCATCAAAAGAAATAAAGGAGGCAAATATCCAGGTAAGTTCACGTTTCACCAGCCCCAGTGTTTAGAGGCCTTGCAGAATGCTTGTCACATTAATGCAATAGATACATACATAGATACATAGAAGGTGGGAGCAGGAGGAGGCCTTTTGGCCCGTCAAGCCTGCTCTGCCATTCATCACGATCATGGCTGATCATCCAACTCAATAGCCTAATCCTGCTTTCTCCCCATAGCCTTTGATCCCATTCTCCCCAAGTGCTGTATCCAGCCACCTCTTGAATATATTCAATGTTTTAGCATTTACTTCCTGTGGTAATGAATTCCACAGGCTCACCACTCTTTGGGTGAAGAAATGTCTCCTTATCTCTGTCCGAAATGGTTTACCCTGAATCCTCAGACAGTGACCCCTAGTTCTGGACACATCCATCATTGGTAACATCTTCTCTGCATCTACCCTGTCTAGTCCTGTTAGAATTTTATAAGTCTCTATGAGATTCCCCCCAATTCTTCTGAACTCCAGCGAGAACAATCCCAACCTAGTCAATCTCTCCTCATATGACAGTCCCGCCATCCCTGGAATCAGTCTGGTAAACGATCGCTGCACGACCCTCGACAGCAAGAACATCCTTCCTCAGAGAAGGAGACCAAAACTGCACACAATACTTCAGGTGTGGCCTCACCAAGGCCCTGTATAATTGCAGCAACACATCCCTGCTTCTATACTCGAAACCTCTTGCAATGAAGGCCAACATACCATTAGCCTTCTTTACCGCCTGCTGCACCTGCATGCTTACCTTCAGCGACTGGTGTACAAGGACACCCAGGTCCCGCTGCACATTTCCCTCTCCCAATTTACAATCATTCAGGTAGTAATCTGCCTTCCTGTTTTTGCTTCCAAAGTGAATAACCTCACACTTAACCAAATTATACTGCATCTGCCACTGATTTTCACACTCGCCCAACCTGTCCAGATCATGCTATAGGATACATGCATCCACTTCACAGTTCACCCTCCCACCTAACTTGATATCATCTGCAAACTTTGAGATGTTACATTTTGTGCCCTCATCCAAATTATTAATATATATTGTTACCGATCCCTGTGGCACCCCACTAGTTACTGCCTGCCAATTAAAAAAGGACCCATTAATTCCTACTCTTTGTTTCCTCTCTGCTAACCAGTTTTCTATCCACCTGAATACATTTCCCCCAATCCCATGCACTTTAATTTTGCACAAAATCTCTTATGTGGCACTTTGTCAAACGCCTTTTGAAAGTCCAATTATACCACGTCGTCTGGCTACCCCTTGTCAACTGTACTGGTTACATCTTCAAAGAACTCCAACAGATTTGTCAAGCATGATTTCCCCTTCATAAATCCATGTTGACTCTGACTGATCCTGCCACTGCTTTCTAAATGTTCCGCTATAAAATCCTTGATAATGGATTCAAGAATTTTCCCCACTATAATTCCCTGCTTTCACTCTACCTCCCTTTTTGAATATTGGAGTGACGTGAGCTACCCTCCAATCTGCAGGGACTGTTCCAGAGTCTATAGAATCTCAGAAGGTGACCACCAATGCATCCATTATTTCCAGAGCCAACTCCTGAAGCACTCTGTGATGCAGATTCCAGATAGCACCATCTTGGCTTAGATGGCAGTGGAGAGGAGGCTAATTGGCTCTAGTATTAGATTTATGTTGCATGAGGAGTGAGATGGTAAGATCTGGCTCTTCAACTTTTAAAGGATGCTACCTTTAAAGGATCACATGAAGGCACATCAGGTACTTTGTAGGGAAAGACTAAAGCTAGAACAATGATCGCGGATATGTCAGGGCTGCCGGACAAGAGGACCTAGGTTTAAAGTTGTTTAGAGCCACAACAAGGAATGGACAACATTAACATGCCGAGAGCAGCAAGGAAAATGGTTGCTATAGGAGTGGCAGTGGGGGGACAGAAAAGAGTTAAGCCCTTAATAGAAGAAATAACTTTCAACAACTCATCTTCATAATCAAAGTGCGACTGAGAATGACACTGTTGTGTTCTTATGTTGCTGGAAGACCAACACCATTGCTGTAAATTAACTTTATTATTGATGTATATTTAGAACATGAACACACAACTGCAAGGCATCTGCAGTCTTGTTTCAATCTTCCCTTGCATGTACTATCTGACCTTCGACCCCCCCTAGGTCAGGTGACCCCATGTAGTGCAGAGTGTACCATAATGTATCAAATACTGGAGTCCATTACCACAATCATCCTATTATCATGACCGGCACTACTTTCTTTGTTGCCGTGAAGCACAACACAAGTAGGCTCTCCTTTCAGACATTGTAATTCATCAGACCCCGCTCTTCCAGTGGAATCTAAATCTCACAAGAAGGGCGGACTCGAGAATCAGAATATAGTTTTCCACAGGATATAGTTCTCCACAAGTTTGTGTGGCCCAAGCTCCTGCTTACTATTTAAACGTGCAGTTCCTTCCTTGTGAGGATGCTCGGGATTAAGGGCTGTGGGATCTGGGAAGATGCAGCTGGTTTTGATGGGAGTGAGAATGTTCTGATATGATGTTTCCTCAACCAAGGAAATTCTTGGCTCAACATCCTACCCTTTACAGATTTAGTATTGGCTTGCCAATAGCAGAGTAACGTTTCCTCAACTACCCTGACTGTGACATTCCCTTCTCTCCTCACACCCCTCCATTCCACTCTACCCCACTCCCCCCTCCGCTGGCAGAGCAAGCGGGAACCCACACACCCAATTTAATGCACGTCTTTACTTCTTTCATCTCCGATGTCTGCAGTCAAAGAGAAAGAGGATGCTCACGCCGACCCCGAGATCCAGCCCATGAAAGAGGACGATGGAGCCTTCGGTGAATACAGGTGAGCACCTGTCCTGTACCCTGTCAGCTGCCTCTCTGTACTGTCTCATTGAAGAGCTACCCGGCTGGTCGGAGTCCTTGAGGCTGGGCCTATTGAACGTAGTGAGCTTTGAAACTGTGAATGGTCTGTGTTGGGGTTGTGGCTTTTTTTTAAATTTGCAATACCCTGTTTCTTCCAATTGTGTAGAAACTCTGAACTGTCAGTACTACAATTCCCTCTTTTATCGCATAAATATATGTGTAATCGGTGTTTCATGCATAGATCCCGACATCCCAATTTCATCAATGGTAACACATGAACTAAACTGTTGTCTTCCTCTGACTCTGTAAATTGAATGCAATTCTCAATGATGTACAGACTTTTTTCAAAAGCTGGCCACGGGAACATCCATTTTGGGAAAAGACTGATTCTGGATTTGCATGGCTGGTTTGCATTTGCTGGGTTGCTGGAGCGGGATGTTGAGAAAATGGCCACAGCAGGCACTTATCCAACAGGAACTTCCTCGCATTCAGGGCATGGAATAGAACAGTGGACATGAACCGGGAGACAAGAGAATTAAAGGGGAAATTGAGGGTTTGGGGCAGAAATGGAGAGCTGAGAAGAAAAGCAGAGTGGTGATGAGAGTTTTGAAGGCAGAGGTGGAGGTATTCAGGGAGGGGGTCTCAGTGGGTGTGGCATGCTGGTTGAAGGAAAGGGTGTTGATTGGATGGGAGGGAGCACTGTGTTTCTAATATATATACTGTAGCCTTGCTGTAAAGTGTCTCTCCAGGGAGAACAATCACAGATCAGGAACACAACTCATGATCCCTGCGAACAACTGAGATGGTTCAATTGACAACATCCGGCTAAGATCAAGCGTCAGATCAAGCCCACATGAGGTGCAATGACGTTCCTTGTCAGCTTGGATCTTGTATGTTTCTCTTGCGGGGATGTGAATTGGATTTAGTTTGAATTTGAATTGGTTTTTGGAGCAAGCAAGCTGGATTAGGGGCTTGTCCTGTCCACTCTCCGCATTGGCTTTGAGAAAGGAATAACTTTTTTTTTTAAAACACAAAGACGAAAGGATTTGTTGGAGTAAGTGCAGAGAAGCTATTTCCTCCGATAGAGGAAGCACCATCTTCAAATACAGAAGCCCTTTAATCACATGAAGGGTAGTGGAAATCCGGAGTTCTCTCCCCAAGGCTGGGTCAACTGAAATTTTAAACATTGAGATCAATGGATTTTTGTTATGTGATGGAATTAAGGGATACAATCAAAGACAGGAAATTTCAGTTCAGGGACAAATTATCCATGATCTACTGAATGGCAAAATAGACTGGAGGGGTAAATGGTCTCCCGATGTTCCTAAAGGTCCACAGTTCAATTCTGGAATGAAAGGTAAATCTCAATAATGGTGATTTGAGTGTTAGAAAAACACAATCTGGTTTCTGGTATACGCATGTGCTTAGGGGAAGGAAATCTACCTTGAGGCAGTTCAAGAAGGGAGTTCTCCCCTTCCTAAGGGCAATTCAGGATGGGCAAAAGACTGTCGAGCCCTCGAAACCCACAGGAAGGAACAAAAGAAACTGCTGAATCAGCACTCCTCCATGTTGAATATCTCTTGGAATACATACTCCGGGTGCAAGGGCGGAAATTTCCTCTTATTGAGGGGGAGACTTCATGGTCATCACCAAAGGTAGCATAGAAGTATCAGGGCTGACTGAGCTAACTGAGTCCTGAATGACACATCTGCCAGACTGGGCCTGATGAGGAAACCAACACGAAGGAAAAGCCTTCTTGACCTCATCCTCACCATTCCATCTGCCACAACTGCTCCTATCCATAAATATATTGGTAGGAGTGGCCAGCACACAGTCCTTGTGGAGATGAAGTCCCATCTTCATGCTCAGTATACCCTCCATCATGTTGTGTGGCACTACTCTTGTGCCAAATGGGATAGATCCTGAAGCCCAAAATTGGGCATTCACGAGGCGTTGGTGACCTTATAGTCTGGCATATTACATTGCACCATTGCCAATAAGCTAGAGAACAACCATAGTTAATAAAAAAGAGATGTCAACCAGGTGAAGCTACTCAAGCTCTCTCCTTTCAGGCACCATGCCCAAAGAGGGCATTATCGACAATGGACTTGTTGGTCCACGGTTACTGCAGTGGTTTGCTGCTACCTCCTACAATATGGCTGACCAGGAAACTCTCCTGTTCTTACTACCTGCCATAGGTGTATTGGAGAGGTGTGCAGGTTGTTAATCAACTCATTTCCCCACATGCTCGGTGGTAATACTACAAAGGAATAACTGCAGCCTAAACAGCGGAAACCATGTGCTATAGCCAGCGTGAAGTGATCCCACACCCAGCAGGTCCAATCAAAGCTCTGCCAGTCCTGCCACATCCAATTGTGAATGGTGGTGGACAATTTAAAAAGAAAAGGGAAAAGGAGCAGGTTCAACCAATTTTCCGCACCATCGATGATAGCAGAGCCCAGAACCTGAGTGCAAAAAAATAAGGCTGAAATATTTGTGACCATCTTCAGCCAGGAGTGCTGAATGACGAGCATTTGCCTGACTAGAGTAATGGATGAGGATCTAGAGGATCTAAATTCCCAGGTATGGTCTGTCCACAGAAAGTCTGGCTGATTACCACCCCATCGATCTACTCTCAATCATTAGCAAAGGCATTGTTGACGTTGCTATCCAGCAGCACTTGTTTAGTAATAACCCGCTCACTGCAGCTCAGGTCGGGTTCTGCCAAGGCCACTCAATTCCTGACAGCCTTGGTTCAAACAGGACAAAGTAGCTGAACTCCAGAGATGAGGTGAAAGTGACAGCCCAGTTTTCCACCACCTTCTCAATAGAAATTAGGTATGGGCAATAAATACTGACCTTGCCAATACACTCACAAGCTCCGAATATATAAATTTAAAAGGTTTCTCTTTAGCTATTGATTCCTGATGCAAAAATGCCATAGCTCGTCAGTTAACTGTTCAATGAATGTGCTAACATATAAGTGGAACAGAAGGCGACTGAGAAGTGACTATTAAAGTCTTTGGAGTCCTAGTTTATGCGGTTGGTGTGATGGAGAGTTTTCCCGAGAGATGATGGGCATGCTCCCTGGCCCTGCACGTGGTGTGCAGTCGATACGCATTGAGTACTTTTCGCATTGCCTCCCGCAATGTCTGCTGTGCTGGCATACAATGACAAACTAATCAACAATACATCTTAACTAGCACATCAGACCGCTGAACAGTGCATCAGAGAAGAGAGAGAAGCTTTTAATGGTGTTGCGAAATCAGCGGTAGCAATCATTGAAAGCTGCTGAGTTTCTCCTCTCGATTATAATGCGGAGCTTCTTGAAGTCAACCTCAAATGGCCTGTTGTTTCTTAATGAATGCCCACTCATGGCCCCAAGCCTTGCTTGTTTCAAGGGTATGGTTTATGCTGACATAAGGAACAGGAGGCCAAGGGGAGTACAGAATAAGTGGACAAGGAAGTCTACCACAAATGCACATTGGGAAAACCAGCCCCTCGGCAGGTTCATTACGGGGCGTGTCATACCTGACAGGAAAGTTTAGATAACACACCAATGGTGAGGTATTTGGTGTGCCAAATGTAGATTTGACCAGGAATTGTCCAGATTATGCTGGTGGAACACAGTTGTCTTGCTTGCACAGTGAAAACAGATGGTGAATCACAGAATGATTCAGCACTAAAATGGAGGCCAATCGACCCATCACGCTTGTGAAGTGTTCTGCAAGTGTTCCCTGCTCTTTCACCATCCTCCCCACCCCCAACATCTTTCCAAGTTAGTCTTGAATCTGGCTTCTGCCACCTTTTCCACAGTGCACTGCAGTACCAACTCGCTGCATAAAGAAAGAAAATGTTTCCTCATATCATCTCCGGTGTTTTGGCAATTCTTTTGATCTGTTTCTCCGTATGATTATGCTGCCGAGACACTCGTGGCATCGTTTTTCCACTGATACTTACATTTTACAAGTCAGCAGGCCCTTCAGAGAGCTCGGCAGCCGATGTCTTCCTGAGGGGGCACCTTCGAAGCGCCCACCCACATACTCCCTCTGTTCGGCTGTTCATTGGCCAGTTTGGGTAATATTGCGTTAATAACATGCTTCACATCCACTCCGCCCGCGGCCAACTTGGGCATGACCCAAATGTAGAAAATGAGCAGCGATCCCACTCATTCACCACTACAGTTTGCTTACTGTCCCTCAGCCAATTGTATAACCACACGGCCACTGTGCTTCCATCCCAACAGCATCAATTTTGCTATCAAGTATATTTTGTGGTATTTTATTGCACACCTTTTGAAAGTCTGTATACATAAACTCACCTGCTCTACTCTCTTCAACCATCCCCATTGCTACTACAAATCTCAATCAAGTTAATCAAAAATGATTTGTTTTAGCAAATACATGCATTTATTAGTCCATATGTCTTCCTCACTGGTGTCACATTTGATCCTGAGAAGAGCTTCCGACCTCATAATCATGCCCTCTCTAAGACTGCCTTTTTCCAGCTCCCCCTCGACATCATCCCTGTCTCAACTCCTCAAGATCCTCATCCATTACTCTAGGCTTAATTATTTAAAAACACACCTGGCTGGCCTCCAACATTCTTACCTCCATAAACATGAAGATAGTCAAACCTCTGCTGCCCATGACTTAACTCGCAGCAAGTTCCCGTTCCTCTGGTCCAGCAACATCTTGACTTTAAAATGCTCATTCCTGTTTCCAAATCCCTCCATGGAATCTCCTTCAGCACCCACAGCCCTCTGAGATATCAGTGGTCCTCTAACCTGGCCTCTTGTGCATTCCTAATCGTAATTGTCCTATCAATGGCAGCTGTACCTTTAGCTATCTAGGCCCCGAGTTCTGGAATTTCCTCCCAACATCTCTCCACTTCACTATTTCGCTTTCTCCCAACCTACCTCTGTGACAAAGCTTGGGTCATCTGATCTAATAGATCTTCATTGGCTCAGTGTCATACCTTATTTTATAATGCTCCTGAAGAAACAATGGAATGAAGGCCCTTTTTTATTCTGTGTATTGTGCCTGGGAAGGGGTTACACTCTCTGGGAACAGGATCAACATTGCTGTATGGGTTTTTCTGCATTAGGCCAGATTTAGTGTGAGGCCTGTTCATACGTTTTACTAAGATTCAGTCTGTGGACATGAACCCCAAAACGGGCCTGTGGAACTGATTTTCCTGCACAATAAAGGCTTGCGGTTGGGCAGCTTAAGTTTGGCTCGGGTTTATGTGAAAGTTGACTTTTACAGCCGATCTATATTTCACCTCAGTAGGAAGCTAACATTTAAAAGTTTGCCAAACTTTGATGAAATTTGATTGGAATATATGGCAACATGGAATATTCAGCGAAGTGTTGTCGAACAAACAAAAGCACTACATTGTCCAACGGTTAGGTGGGGTTACAGGGGTATGGGCCTAGGTCGGGTGCTCTTCCAGAGGGTTGGTGCAGACTGGATGGGCCGAATGGCCTTCCTCTCCACTGTATACATTCTATGATTATGCACAATGCACGTGGAGTTCAAACATTCAAAAAGTCGGCTAGTCCCTTATCTTCAACTCAGTAGTTCTGGCCTTGGAAGCAGGGGTCAGTGTTATTTGAGACTAGGTGAACCGAAGCTTGAGGACAGTAGATACCTCACTCAGATTGTCAGCTGTGATAAAATGTATTCCTGAAGGCTTCATCACATGGCTTTTCCCCACGCTCCAGCCAATAGTCAACCATCACATCCAACCTTGTAACACACGGCCTTCCTACGCCAATCGGAAATCGAATAAAAGCTCATGACCCAATTGGATGATCTTTGACTGTCGGCCAAACAGCCTTTTCCCCCATTGTAAATTTTTTAACCTTCATTAAGGACCAATGTTCAAAGAATAATTGTTTAAAACAATCTTTTTTTAATATCTCGATAGTATTTCTCCAGGCTGCACACAACAGTGTCCTAGAGATTGCCCTTCAATACCTGGAGACTCCAGGTTAATCCTGGCAACCCTATACCCCACAGACCCTATACTGTCCAAGCTCCACAAGGCCTGTTCCATGAATTGCCTGCTTTAAATGGCATTTTGGTGGAATAAAGCTATTTAAAACAACCAGGCAACATGAAGAAATAAGCCCCATGAGGCACAGGTTTGATCATTATCATTTCAATTTTATTTTAAGGCTTCTTGATTTGCAATATCTCTCTTCAAATCTCAAATTATGTAATTCTAAAGGAAGATTCTTTCAGCTGCGATTGTACTAGACAGGGTGCAAAGGTGATGCACCAGGATGTTGCCTGGGCTGGAGCATTGCAGCTATGAAGAGATCCTGGTTAGGCTGTGGTTGTTCTCCTTAGAGCAGAGAAGGGTGAGGGGGGAGCGGGCGGGGGGATAAATGGGGAGGGGGTTGCTAATTAAGGTGTACAAAATTATGATGGACGTAAATAGGGTAGATAGGAAGAAATCTTTCCCCTTAGTAGAGGGACCAATAACTAGGGGGCATTGATTTAGAGTAAGGGGCAGGAGATTTAGACGGAATTTGAGGAAAAGCATTTTCACTCAGAGGATGGTGTAATTCAAGCTGCTTAAACTCAAATACAATGCAGATCAGTTACTTCATTTGTAACAAATGGACTTTAGTAATTGTGCAATGTGCACCTTTTGATAATCAGTGATACCCGTTTCACCTCGATAGTATTGGCTTTATATTCTCTCAAAACTCCGTGAAATGAACCTTTGACCTTCCGGAGTGACCCTTCACTCTCTGACACACTGACCTAGATCCCCTCCCTGAAGTGACCCTTCTCTCCTGACAGGCTGTTCCAGCACTTTACTGAAGATTGCCGCCACTGTGGGAAGGGTTGTAAAATAGCCCATTTGTTAATTACATCAGAGTACTCTTCAATGTGTATGTCGGTGACTGTACAATTTATACAGAGAAAAATAACACATACAGACTCGCATTCAGAGTCAGAGCTAGAGCACAGTGCGTGGAAAATTTCTCATTCACCTATTGATCTTTTAGGACCTGAAAGAATCTTTCTTCCAAGTAGTTCCTTGAGATGGCCTGTTTTGTGGTTGCTTCGACCGAAGTCCTGAAAGTTGATATTTCTACCAAAGGTTTTCAATGTTATTTATTGCCTATTTCTGGGTGTATATTTTTTGAGGGAGAGCCAGATAGGTTCAGCGTATTTTTTACTCCACTGATTCGTCAGAGCCTCAAAACCCAGAGGGTCCAGAGGGGCGGTCGCTGGTCTCAGTTGGACAATCCTGTTGGTAAGTGTGCGTGCGCGCTCACACCAGCAGTGGGAAGGATTGGGCCCCACTGTGATGCTTTTCACAGGTTGCTACATTCTGGCAATGTCTTATAAATAACTGGGTGAAGTATCGGCGGACACTCTGCATCTGTCCCAGTGCAGGTTAGCAATTTCAGGAGAGGTGGAGATGAAGGTGGTGAGGGATCTGGAAAGATTATTCTTTGGAATACTGGATGCTGGCGTTGATGAGTGGTTCCTTATATTGTTTGAGGGGTGTGGCCTCTATGTTTATTTCTTAAAGGGGAGGAGCCCCTTCTACATTCTTTACAGGGGGAGGAAATTTGGCTACATTCCTTAAAGGGGAGGGGGCTTTGGGTACCACACAATGGGAGAGGAGAGCTGTGTGCCCTTTATATCATGCCCACATTACATGTTGACAGCAACGGAGTTTACCTTGTGCATTTGGCGAATTGAAAAGAAAAATGGTGTGACCAACCATTTTATCACAAAGATCCCATCCCTTTCATACAAAGTGAGCACTTCTGAGACAGGGAAGAGCATCATCTCCAATACAGTGCCAAAGGTTTATTGTGCTATTGAAGCCTCATATGTTCTTGTAATTCTAATACCTGTACTTGAAGTTCTTTTCCATTTTGTATGATAACCAAGCTGTGTAAGCTTTAATGTTGATGTACATTACTGCTAAATATTTACAGATATATATAGTACCTCTGTTTTGTACAATTAGTTGTATGTTGCTGTCCATCTATGCTGCCTTGCTATTTCTACAAATCTTTAGGGTGCAACAAATGATCAATTGATATCAATATTTATGGCAGTGTTGGAAGGGACAGGTCTGAGCTTGGCTATAATGCCTTCCCAGCCAACTAACCTGCCAACATTACCCTCTCTGAGCCTCACAAATAAGGAATGGCTATTTAAGCGCAATGCGAGATATCACTGCCAGTGAGGCCAACATATTCAGGTGCGGGGGCTGGGAGGAAAGAGGGGAAAGTTTTGAAAAGAAAGTAGGGATTGTTGCACCCTAATGAAAGTAAAGGGTAAATGTGTTCACGCTAAGGCACAGTGTAATGTTCTTGGCCGACAATGTTGCTTGTCTGGAAAGCTGAAACTCAGCTGAATATGTTGGATTTTGAACTTGATTCTGCTGTCTTTGATTAAACCTCTGAGAACTGATTTCTAACGTTTCTTTCAACGCATGAGCTTGTTTTCAGCACTTTGCACCCACAGGGGTTACTAGAATAGAAGGCATGTACACGCACGCACTGTTTCATGTCCATCACCTTGGTTGTCCAAGCGTTCAGCTCGCTCCCCCTGACCCTAAGACACTGGTTCCTGCCCACAGCACACATGCAAGGTCACCATCCAGTTCCTCGCCCAAGTGGCCATCTTTTTTGTGTGAAGCTGAATGCCCGCAGGCTATTCTAACTATTGGCAAAACAGCCAAGTCCTGGCCCCGCTCATTGTCCATACGTGTGCTTGCCAGGAGGTGAACCAAGGAGTGATCTTCCCCTCCTTAAGGCAGGAACATTGACACATTTTGGCATTCTGACTGAGATCATCAGCTCAGTATGTACCCTATATTGAACTTGGGACCCTCCTATTCATTGTTTCACCAGCTGAACTATCTGGGGTGTTTATGACTTTTTTGTTTTGTTATCAGAATATCATAGAATCCTACAGTGCAGAAGAATGCCATTCGGCCCATTGAGTCTGCACTGACCCTCCAGTGGAGCACTCGACCCAGGTCCACTCCTCATCCACTGCACCCTATCCCCGTCACCTAACCTGTACACCCTTGGACACTAAAGGACAATTTTTGGCGTGGCCAATCCATCTAACCCGTGCATCTTTCGACACTAAGGACCAATTTTAGCATAGCCAATCCACCAAACCTGCACACCTTTGGGCTGTGGGAGGAAACTGGAGCACCCGGAGAAACCCGACGCAGACATGGGGGAGAACGTGCAAAGTCCACACAGACCGCCACCTGAGGCTAAAGTCAAACGCGAGTCCCTGGCGCTGTGAGACGGCAGTGCTAACCACTGTGCCGCCTTTCTCAAATTCTACTAAACATAAGAAAATGTGAGGTCATCTACTTGGGACATGTGAAAAACAGACCAGTCTATTTTGAAATGGCAGGACGCACAGAAATGGCAGGGTTTTACAGTCCATGTACAGAAATTACAAAAAGCTTTAGTGGATAGCTAAAAACACTAATAAAATAACCAAATGATAGCCTTGGTCTCCAGAGGACTGGATATAAAAATATATGCTCCAGTTGGATCAAGTTTTAGTGAGCTCCTATCTGGACTGTTGAATAGTATTTGGTTCAGGCACCACACGTGAGGAAGGTTATATTGACTCTCGAGGGGATGTAGTTTTGATTCACCAGAATGTTGCAGGTACCAAAAGAGTTAAAGGTCTACTGCGGTGTTTAACATGATGATAGGATCAGATGAAGAGAAATTATTTCCTTTGGTGGGGAGGGTTGGGTACAGGAGTGGGGGAAGGGATGGAGAGTTCTAGAAGAATGGGGGTACAATATAAAATTACAGCTCGAATGTTCACTGTTGATGATGAGAAAGCAGATAGTGGAAAGCTGGAATTCTTTCTCTCAAAAAACAGTTGCGACAAGGTCAACTGGAAAGCTCAAAATGAAGATAGATTTTCTTCTAACTTGAGTGATAAAGGGTGTGGAACCTAAGGTGGGCGGATGGAGCCAAGATACAGTTCAGCCATATTTATCTGACTGGAGGGACTGGAGGGCTTTCTCTTGTTCCTGTGTTTGTCAATCCAGTTGTTGCTAATGAGCCTACATCACTACCAGCCTAACGCAAATACCAGGTGTGAAGGTAATAAAACACCGTGTCACATCCATTCCTGCTCTTTTATTTAAACATGCCTTTGGATGCACGGCTGTACTATCAGACGGAAGTGCACCGTGTTTGCTTTCGGTTTGTTTAATTCACAGACAGACTGGAGGTGCTCCCCCAAAGAGTGAGCTCGATGATCCGAGCATGACCAAAGACAATTGGGGCGACCAACTCTCTCGCCACATGTACCACGGCCACCCATTTCCTGCTAAATGTTTGCAGGCTAATGTTCAGTCTTCTCTCACACTCCCTGATGGAACATGTTATAGAGCCCTCTTGATTTGCCTCCCTTTGACTTCACAGGGATCAAAATGGGGCAGGTTCCGTACAGGGCCTGACTACCACCTGGAGGGAGGAGACAAACTTTGCTTTGTGTTCATCCTACAATTTTTAAATCTAATTTCCTCCCCTTCCACTTCTGAAAACTACAAATGGTGATGTTGGCGCTGCAAAGCCTAGTCCTCAGCACATTCGAGCAGCTACGATATTGCGTTGTCAGCAGGTTTTGCAGCCCAGGTGACCATCACAATTTGGCCCAGACCCAGTTGACACATGGCACACCACATCACAGCTAGGCCCAGTTGCCAAGCAGGGATCTTGAATAACAATGAGGAGTACGAATTCTGGCCAGATTTTCTTCCCCCTTTCGTAACCCAAATAGGATAGTGGTATGAGGAAATAAAGCTGACAGACGGCGGCACGGTGATGCAGTGGTTAGCACTGCTGCCTCACAGCGCCGAGGACCCAGGTTTGATCCCGACCCCGGGTCACTGACCATGTAAAGTTTGCACATTCTCCCCGTGTCTGCCTAGCTCTCACCCACACAACCCTAAGATCTGCAGGGTACGAGGATTGGCCATGCTAAATTGCCCCTTCATTGGAAAAATTTGGAAATAAAGCTGACAGCTCCCTCACCCCAACCACCACCCTGTCAAGCTCAATTCTACACTAAAAAGTGAGTTTGATCACTGATCACTGTGGGGAATGATACAATCCAAATTAGAAAATGAGAGACTACCTGGACTGGGAAAGCTACAGAGTGTGGAGCAATGAGGTTTGCTCTCTGGTAAGGTTTTAAAGCAGTCCTCAAATGCAAAACAAAAATGGAATGAAACCAAATCAAATGACAGTTCTAACACTAGCTGGTAAAATGCAAAGTGCAAGCCAGAATGGTGTGTAAATATTCTATTTAACTAGTTCATCCTAATCACAGCTTCAAATGAGACCTTGTCAAGTAGGAAACGTTATTTGAATTTTAAATGGCTAAAAATAATTTATGCCAATCACAAATCAAGGTGAAGAAGAATTTCACTTCAGAATGTTAGTAACATTCATCAATTTGCATACTTTAAAATCCTCTTTGCTCGGAATTCCACCCTCCCATTGCTGGTTTGTTTTCCTCGCTGCCCATTAATGCATCAATTTGCCTCCTCCTTCGAGGCAGCATGCTTCCTTCTTCAGATTGTTGGCGTCAAATTGTGTTTTTGCCTTGCCTGTGAATAAGCTTCCCATGGAATTCCTCTCCCCACACCTACCCTTCCAAGCCCCAGCAGGAGTTACCAACTTTGAGGGAAGACGTGTAAAGAGAGAGAAAGATAAGGACTGAAGGTCAAATAAAAGAGAAAGAATGGGTGGAGAGAAGCCTGGAGAAAAAAGAAAAATCCACACTTTGTTCCATAGAATCATCATGGAATCATCGAATCACTACAGTGCAGAAGGAGGCCATTCAGCTCACTGAGTCTGTACCGATCCACTCCGCCCTATCCCCGTAACCTAACCTGCATATCCCTGGATACTAGGGGCCAATTTTATCATGGCCAAACTACCTAAACTGCCATCTTTGGGCTGAGAGAGGAAACCGGAGCATCCGGAGGAAACCCGTGCAGACACTGGGAGAACGAACAACATCCACACAGACAGTCACCCCAGGCCGGAATTCAACCCGGGTCCCTGGCGCTGTTAGGCAACAGTGCTAACCACTGTGCCACCGTGCCGCCCTGTTTCCCCAGTTTCTGCTTTAGGATGGTGTCTCTCTAATCACTGAAACCAAGTATGGTGCGTTGACTAAGGCTCGTTAAGATAATGGAACCATGAGGATCTACCCACCTGGCTTGCAATGCCCATGGTCATTAGTGAATCAGCAGCCAATATTCTACAACACCTGTTGTACAAATGAAGAATTTAGCGTCAGTATTGAAAGACCTATTAGTGCCCATATGCTCACTCCTGGGATCAATTCTGCACATTCGGATCAGGAGTAGGCCATTCAGCCCCACGAGACTGTCCCACCATTCAATCTGGTCATGACTGATCTGTGTCTTAACTGCATATACCTGCCTTTGGCACATAATCCCTTAATATCTTTGCTTGCTATCTCAGATTTAAAATTAACAACTGATCTAGCTTCAGCTACTGTCTGTGGGAGGGAATTCCAAACCTCTACCACCCTCTGAGTGAAGAAGTGCTTCCTAATATCTCTCCTGAATGGTTTAGCCCTAGTGTTTAGCCCAATTTTATAATCTCCAACCAGTGGAAATATCTTGAATACTTCAATCAGATCACCCTTTAACCTTCTAAATTCTAGCAAAATCAGGTCTCTTTTGAGTAATCTTTCCTCGTAACACAACCCTTATAATCCAGGTATCATGGGCGCGTCTCTCCGACCCCCGCCCGGCCGGAGAATCGGCGGTGGACCGCGCGAATCGGGCCCCGACGCCGGAACGCCATCTCCTGCCCGGGAAAAAATGGGCTGTAGCGGCGATCCTCCGGCGGCGCCGCGATTTTCCGGCCCGGAAGGGCCGAGCGGCCATCCTAACAAAAATCCGAGTCCCGTCAGCGCCGTTCTAACATGCTCTGGGCCCGCGGGACCTCAGGGTTGAAGGGTCCGGGGGCGGCCTGTGGGGGGGGAGGGGGGTCCAACCCCGGGGAGGGCCTCCGTAGTGGCCTGGCTCGCGACCGGGGCCCACCGATCGGCGGGCCAGCCTCTCTGGCTGCGGACCACTTCTCCTCCGCGCCAGCTCCTGGATCCCTGCGCCATTTGGGATGCCAGTGCGCATGCGCTGGGTCGATGCCGGGACCGGCAGCTGGAGCGGCATGGGCCACTCCAGCGCCGTGGTTCCCCACCAGGACCCGAGAATCGGGTCTCGGAACCAGAGTAAAGTACTCCCGTTTTGGCGCCGGCACACTGGCGCCGGACCAGAGAATCGCGGCCCATTTCTGTAAACCTACGTTGCACTCCCTCCAAGGCCAAAATATCCTTCCTAAGGTGTGGTGCACAGAATTGCTCACAGTACTCCAAATGGGGTCTAACCAGGGTTTTGTATAGCTGCCGCATAACCCCTTATATTCCAGTCACCTAAAAGCTAGCATTCCATTAGCCTTTTTGATTATTTTTTGCACTTGTTCCTGGCATTTTAAGGAACTGTGCACCTGAACCCCCAAGTATGTTTAGACATCCACTGTACCTAACCTCGTTCCATTCAGAAAGTACTCTGCTCTATCCTTTTTTAGTCCAAAATGGATAACCTCACACTTTCTTATATTGAATTCCATCAGCCATAATTTTGCCCATTCGCCTTGTCTGTCAGTATCTCCTTGCAATTCGTCTAGGCTACAATGCCATCTAACTTTAGAGCATCCACAAATGTAAATTAGATCAGAAAAATAATTGAGAGGGAATTCTAACTGAAGCAACAGTATGGACTGCGGGGTAAGGGAAGAAGGGGGAGGAGAGCACACTCAGTTGTTGGGAATAAAAAGATGATGGGAGCTAAATTCAAGTCATGACTCTTAGATTTGGCTATATTTGCACATTGCATTCATACCAACACTGCACATATCAATTCCTAACTAACTTGAGGCTCTAATTTTGCTGTTCAAAGTTTTCATAGAATCATAGAATTTACAGTGCAGAAGGAGACCATTTGGCCTATCGAGTCTGCACCGGCCCTTGGAAAGAGCACCCTATCCATCCCCACACCTTCATCCTTTACCCGTAGCCCCACCTAACCTTTTTTTGGACACTAAGGGCAATTTAGCATAGCCAATCCACCTAACCCGCACATCTTTGGACTGTGGGAGGAAACCAGAGCGCCCGGAGGAAACCCACGCAGACACGGGGAGAACATGCAGACTCCGTACAGACAATGACCCAAGCCGGGAATCGAACCTGCGACCCTGGCGCTGTGAAGCCATAGTGCTAGCCACTGTGCTGCCGTGCTGCCCACATCTAAGTATCTCGCAGACTCTTGGCATTCCAATTGGATATAATTAAAAGCATCAGTTATGCTCAAATTGGTCAACCCACCAGGTTAATGATAAGAATGGTACTGTACAGTTCTAATGTTCTACCACTGGGTGTCAGCAGCAAATCTAATATTTGGGAAGTGTGTTGAGTATTGTTGGGAACTTTTCTGTCTGCTGACTGTCAGGGTCCAACTTAATTAGGTTTGCACAGTTGCACTCCATGTAAGTTTACATACAAAACCTGGCACCAAAGTGCCATTGAAAAAAAAGGAAATAAGACATACATTCATTCATACAATATATCGAGTTCTGTTCACAGCCTCAGAATGTTCCAAATGCCTGAAGACCATGAAGTACTTTTGAAGTTTGCCACAGTGGCCATTTGAAAATTAGAATTCAGTCACAAAACAATAAATCTGGAAATAAAAATCTATTTATCATAAAGGTGGACAGTAGTAAAAACCCCAACTAGTTCACCGAAGTCCTTTAGGTAAGGAAATCTGCTGCCCTTACCAAGCCTGTACCCAACTTTGGGCTGGATTTTCTGTCCTCCTCCCACCCCCACCCACTGCATTTTTTCCGGCGGCGGAGACTGCTGCCCATTGGCCATCGGCAGGATCTTCCGGTCCCGCCGATGTCTCTGGCGTTTGGAAGACTTGCCCGTCCCACCACCGGGGAACCCACCGTGGGGAGGTCACCTTTGACGGGACGGGAAGATTCCGCTGGTGAAAAAGGCCGGATGTTCCTGTCCTCTTGTTCTCACACCAAAGGGATTAACCCTGAACTGCCCTCTGAAGGGACCTAGTAAACTGTTCAGTTGTATCGAAACTGCTTACACTGGTCCTGTTCAAGAAAGCAGCCCACCACCACCTTCTTGGATAAAGTTTTTGCCTCAGCCCTTCCACAGATTTACACGAGGGGAGTGTGTTTTGTGAACTTGGTCAGCAATTGTATATGTCAAGACATTGACTTCGAACTGACCTCAACCCCAAGTGCATCTGGGTTTGGAATAGGTAAAGCAGATTTCCCGATCATCACTGACAATTGTAGATAAGGATAGGGTTAGATCTTGTTCGGATTCCTTTTACAGTTGAGCAGCTTCTACTATTGCACATGGTATTGGTCACCTAGCCCGGTCACTAATGATCGCTGAGCAACTTTTGAATGCTCGGGGGCCACCGATCGACATGCGCGCGATCTGGTGAGGGGGGGGGGGGGGGGCTACCTCCTTCTGCGCCAGCCCACTGTGTGGCTCCACCATGTTGCGCGGCGCCGGTGCACAAGGGGCTGCCGCGCGCATGCGCGGACCCGCGGTGGCTGCGGCGCGCATTGAAGTGCCGCGTACGGCAGTTGAAGCAGCGGCAGAGCATTCCGGCGCTGTGCTGGCCCCCTGTGGGCTACAGAGTCTCTGAGCCAAGAGGCCCGTTGAAGCCGGCGTGTAACCCTCCGATGTTTACGTCGACATCAACACTTTGCTCCGTTTTTAGAGAATCCCGGCCAGAGTTCCAGAGACATCCAACACTCTGAGAGAAAAAAGTTTCTCCTCATCTGTCTTAAGTGACCAACCCCTTATTTATGCACAGTGATCCCTAGTTCTAAATTTTCCTGTAAGAATTAGGGGTGGGGCATGGTAGCACAGTGGTTAGCACTGCTGCCTCACGGTGCCAGAGACCCGGCTTGGTTCTGGCCTGTGGTGACTGGATGTGGAGTTTGCTCATTCTCCAGTGTCTGCATGGGTTTCCTCCGGGTGCTCCGGTTTCCTCCCACAGTCCAAAGGTGTGCAGGTGAGGTGGATTGGCCATGTTAAATTGTCCCATAGTGTCCAAAGATGTGACGGTTAGATGGGGTTACGAGGTTACAGGGATAGGGCGGTGCAGTGATCCTAGGTAGGATACTCTTTCAGAGGGTTGGTGCAGACTCAATAGGCTGAATGGCCTCCTTCTGCACTGTAGAGATTATATGGTATGAAACATCCTCTCCGTATTCACCCATTCATTACCCTTCAGGATCTTAAAGATTCTGAGTCACGAGTGTCTATCTTCAGAGTTGGTGTATCTTCAGTGCTCCACATGACGGCCCTTAATGCTGTTTCTTTTCTCTCACTTCCCCAGAGGCTCTGACTCTTACATTGAGGGTGGGGCCACAGTGCCACAAGGTAGCCCCTTCTCACTGAATCATGCATGTGTAAAACACAATGGTCAGTGTTGGCCAGTTGGTTGAACTTAGAAGGCGCCAAGGTTGGGGCCAGTCCTGCCACCCACCACATTTCACAGCAGTGGTCACTGTGTGATTTCACCCCAGGGGTACTGAGCTCAATTATTGCACCTCTACTGGTGCCCTGGCTGAGATAAACTAACTGGGAGTTGAAAGCTGATTTTTCTTTGATGGTCTGCATGGCTTAACGTTTCACCAAAGGCTGGGCCTACAAGGGAAACCAATAATGTTTCCATTCATGAGGGATCCTTTCTTCATTCTGCCACATGCCCATCCTTCATTCCCATCCCTCTATCTTCCTGGTATTCAGGAAACATATCCTGCCTCCCAGAATGGGTGATCCAGCAAAGATCAGTTGAAAACCAACATTTTTTTTGGTAAATTGTAAGTCAGCATTAATAAGTCTTGGTGGTATCAACTAAAACCAACATCAGTCAAATAGTTAATCTGGTCCTCACTGCTTCGCTGTACCCAAATTAGCAGTTGCAGCTACTAAATTATAATGGTGACTACACTTCAAAAAGTATTTGTTGGCTTTAAAGTGTTTTTGGTCATGGATTTCTCAACATTCAAAGTTTTCTAACTGTGGATAAACAAAATCAACGCCGACCACTCAGTGTGTTAAGGTTTGACGGTAACTAGGTTTTGCTGTGAATTCTGTTTCTGAAAAGAAAACCGTATTGCCGAGACATTCTGCGACACATGTTCAGAGCACCATGGTTACCTTTGGTCCTTCAGGATGGGCTGACGTTTCTAACCATTAACCGGGGGGGGGGGGGGGGGGGAAGAGTCACCTTTTGTTGGAAAGTGTCAGAAACCAGGGAGACCTGTCCAGAATCTCTCTGTAGAATCGCAGAGGGGGTCTCCCTGAACTGTTAGGCAATGCGAGCACATCAGTCGTTGCTCGGACAGACCATAAGACGTCGGAGCAGAATTAGGCCATTCGGCCCATTGAGTCTGCCATTCAATCACGGCTGATAAATTTCTCATCCCCATTCTCCTGCCTTCTCGCCATAACCCCTGACCCTCATTAATCAAGAAGCTATCTATCTCTGTCTTAAAGACACTCCGTCTCCTTCGACTGCCCATGGAGGACCGCCAGTGGTTAGCAGTGTGGGATAGCAAGGGTTGTTTTCGCATGTGTTTACCTTTGGTTGGTCTCTCCTTTTTCTTTTTGCTAATACAGCTTTTAGATGCTCTCCCCCCCCCCCCTTATTAAAAACTGGGCCAGCTGTCCATGAATTACTCGCGCCTGACAACAGACTGACCTTGCTGTTTCTTCTGACTGTTTTCATTTATTTCTTCTGCATTCTTTAATGGAAAATGTAGGTCTCTGGAAAGGTAAGGTGGCAACATGAAAGTCTGGCATGCCTCGAGTAACACTGAATGATTTGAATGCCTCCCCCCTACAGCATTTGCTTAACCTTTCTATGTCATGGAATGAGCTTAGTACAAACTCCCTTCATTTCAGAGCAGTCTCCATTTCTTTTCCCACTTGCATATCACCCTCCCGCTTCCTGCTAACTAACAGTCAACTAGCATCATCCCTTTTCCAGCCCAAAGGTCCCAGATGTATCCTTGAATCCCCTGACTAATATTTATTGCTGCTTTGCATCTCAGTTGACTGTCAGTGGCAGTTCTCAGTGGCCCAACAGGCTCCATTTACAATCTGAATGGAAATCCTGGTCATGGAGACGACTGATAAGTAATAACATGTGGCCACGACTTTAGATTCACCCTGGGCTAGAAAAGGGCATCCCAAGTGCCATTCCTTGTTTGATAAATGCTGCCATCCTTTCCTAGATAGTGCAACATGTCACCCCATGAACTGCTCATTTCCATTTCTTCCTTCCATGATTCCTTCCTACTTTGAAATGTCTTGGATTGTAATTGTAACCCATTGATTGTAGATGGAGTGAGATATGTGATTGGTCAAACTGGATGATGTATGGCAACCCTCCCCCCAAACCTTAGATGTCATGTAATGTAATGGGAGTATTTCATTAGAATGGCTTCCCAGTTCATTCCAATGGTGGAATCTACATTTGGGAGTACCCGCATTGATCCTCCTGTGAGTTAAGCAGTTTTTTTTTGCTCTGCACTGTATTTGCGTTTTCAAACTTTATTGAATGTCATTCTCCTTTTCAGTGACACTGAGGACCATAAACCACTTAAAGGTAGCCGGACACCTTCGGATGGGACAGTTAAGAAGGGAGTGAGCGATGACAGCCTGGTTGACTACGGCGAAGGTGGGGAAGGGCAGTTTAACGAAGACGGGTCTTTTATTGGACAATACAGCGGGAAGAAGGAAAAAGAGGCCGTGGAGGGCAACGAAAGCTCCGAGGCCCCGTCCCCGGTCAATGCCATGAACTCCTTTGTCTAACACGGGCGAGGGGAGCCACCCAGTGCCCCATGCACCAATAAATCCGTAGAGTTTATCCATTCACACTTATCTCCTGACTTGTCATTACATGCACGTTAAGAAAAAAAGCAACGATGAGCAGCGAATGCCTAAAGGTCCTGGGTGTCTAGATGAACAACGCAAGTGACCAGAAGAGCACAACCTAACGTGGACATTCAGGAATGGAGCGGAGCGGAGAGGGGTCGCGAATTGTCCACTAGTCCGGGAGCAGAAGTTCATCTTCCAGTTGTGTATATAGAGTTGGACTTGGCACGCTATTTTGTTGGGTTCACTTCTTCGTATCCTATTGGTTTGCGCTAACATAGTGCATGAGAACAGTTGTGTATCTCAGTGCCACCTAAGATAATGAGTGTATGCTGTGATGACAGTGGTCTGTATAATTTCTGTCTATAAAGTGCACAGTGCAGTGACTGAAAATGAATCTCGTTTTGTCGTCAGTGTTCACTTGGTATCCTGGAGCTCACCAATGTCAGTGGGATATTGTCTCGAAGGTGGTCATGAGCCTTCTTTGTTGAATATGTAACAACTGTTTGTGTCCTTTTTTAAACAAACAAAAAAACAATGTTGGGGTTGAATCCCGGTGCCAGATTTGAAGCGGGATGTGTTGGGATGGGGACTGAGCCCCTCCTCGTTCCACAACAGTAGTTCCTATTCTTTCCAGGAGAAAACGGGAGGGAATGTTTTATCCAATTAAGCTGCAAAGTTAATGTATCACCACACTGACCAGCACACATCACACACTTAAACCCCTCAAAGCCTTACACACGCATTTTTGTTTGTAAATTAAACCTAGCGACATGTTATACAGAGACTTTAACAGCAGCAGTTTAATTGTACCTGTTGGTCACTTCTACGCGTTATTACAGTTAGATTTACAGCCTTTTGGGATCCAAACAGAATAAAAGATGTGGCCTCTCTTTCTTAACCTAAAACAAAACTTTTTTCTTTTGCCCTGGGCGAACCAGATTCAAATTCTTTGGGGGGGGGGGGGAGACGACACTAGTCAAGAAACACAAGGGATAAAAACGAATTGGGATAACAAGCTCTTGTTTGCAAGAATAATGTTTGTTTTGCGATTGATTTTTTTCCCCGTCATAACTTGCATCAAGTTTAAGTAAGCATTGTTTATTTGGTTCTTGTTGTAGATATTGTGTTGTATTTTTGTAAATATGCTTTGACTGATTGGAATCGTAGAATCCCTACAGTGCAGAAGGAGGCCTTTCGTCCCATCGAGTCTGCACCGGCCCTTGGAAAGAGCACCGTACTTAAGCCCATGCCTCCACTCTATCCCCAGTAACTCCCCCTAACCTTTTGGACACTGAAGGGAATTGAGCATGGCCAATCCACCGAACCTGCACATCTTTGGGCTGTGGGAGGAAACCGGAACACCCGGAGGAAACCCACGCAGACACGGGGGGGGGGCCAGCAAACTCCACACACACAGTCACCCAGGGTCAGAATTGAACCCGGGTTCCTGGAGCTGTGGGGCAGCAGTGCTAACCATTGTGTCACCGTGCCGCCATCATGCGGTTGTCGACGCCCTCTGGCTTCTAGATTACCCCCAGTGCGTGCAGCTCAGGTTGTACCACGTGTGTGCGTACGTATCGCCGATGTAATGTGTAGGACTGTCCTAGAGTGTTCAGACGTTGCTGCAAGGGAAACCTGGGGGGGGGGCATGGGGACCCACTAAAACAGGAACTTTCTTTGTTTACTTCCGCCGCTTTTAGTTTGTTGGTTTAAAAATATACTTGGAGGATTGGTGGGTGGCTGTTTTATTGGGTGGGGGAAATTTGAGACATAAGGAAATGAGGCTGATGAAATCTCCAGCCACTCATCCATCCAACCGGAGTTGGCAACTATAATTATTGAACAGGCTTCTTTTCTCATCTCTCTGTATATTTTACGCTGCCAATTTGTAACAGCTACAAACTCGACGGCTGTGATAGTAGTCTGTTTTTTTTCCTCCACTAACCAGGACATCTCACTTCCAATATTTCTGTGCGCTGCTCCAGTAACAGTTTACTGGGCAGGCGAGGCCCATTTGTTTTCTTTTATACACACCCAATTCAAAATTAACTGCTGTTTGCAAGATGACCCTTTTATAAATCAAATTTTTGGGGGGAGTGGGGGGGGGAGGCGGGTTTACTTCAGAGACAGGACCGTAGCCAAAAAACAGGCCCTGGGACATTTTTATTTTGGTTAAATATTACATTCAACTTGCCAATGGGTTTCTTTGGAAAGAGTTGTCGACGGTGCTGGTGGAACAAAGTTAACCTCCAGCGTGGGTGACTTGGACGTGAGATTTCTTTTTGCATGAGAAGGTGTGGCAGTCAGACAAAGCTTTCTGCTCTATTCTGTTAAGGCTATTAAGAGCTTACTGATTTTTGTATCCAGAAAAAGGAAACAAATGGGAAAATAAATGTGCTTTAGACTTTACCACTTAGCATTTTTTTTTATTTGTTTCTGAGACAAGTGAAGCTCGCGTTGTTTCGTGGGCCTCAAAACAAGTTGCATTTCTATAGCACTCTTCATGATGTCCGCACAATCCAGAGCACGTTACGGTCAATCCCTGCAGTGCAGGAGGAGGCCCATCAGGTTCACACCGACTGTCCGAAAGAGCACCCCAACCAGGCTCACTCCCCTGTCCCATCCCGCATGACCAATCTGCCTAACCTGCACTTCTTCGGACTGTGGGAGGAGACTGGACCACTACAGAGGGGAGGAAACCCACTCAATGTGACACCCATTCAATTAAGTACTTTTGAAAAAGGACTACTGAACATAGACACGTAACAGAGGGTTAGGCATTTCGGTCCCTCAAATCCTCTCCATTAGATTCAACTAGATCATGGCTGATGATCTACCTCAATGCCTTTTTCTCCACACTGTCCCCATATCCCTCAATACCTTTAATATCTAGAAATCCTTTGAGTTCTGACCTGAATATACTCAATGGCTGAATCTCCACAGGCCTCTGGGGTGGAGAATTCCAAAGATTTTCCACCCTCTGAGTGGAGAAATTCCATCCTCATGGCCTGCCTCTTATTCTGAGACTGTGTCCCGTGGTTAGGAACATAGGAATTAGGAGCAGAAATCGGCAATTCAGCCCTTCGAGCCTGCTCCTCCATTCAATCAGGTCATGGCTGATCTCTTCCTGTTCTCAAAGCAACCTCCCTACTTGTTCCCCATATCCCTTTAACCCGTTTTTAAAAATCCAAAATGTATCTATATCCATCTTGGAACCATTTAATGACTCAGACTCCTCCGCACAATGGGGCAGCGAGTTCCACAAATTCACCACCCTCTGCGAAAAGTAGTGCCTCTTCATCTTAGTTTTAAATCTAGCGCCTTTCAATCTATGTCTATGACCTCTTGTTGATTACCCCACGAGGGGGAAATAGTTCTTGATCACTCACAGCCAGGAGAAACATCCTTCCTACATCTACCCTGTCAAGCCCTGTAAGAAGGAAGTTACCTCTCATTCTTCTGAACTCTAGAGAATCCAGGCCGAGACTCCTCAATTTCTCCTCATAGGACAATCATGCCATCCCAGGAATCAGTCCAGTGAACCTTCGTTGCACTGCCTCTACATCCTTCCTGAGGTAAGGAAACCAAAACTGTACACAATACTCCAGGTATGGTCTCCAAGGCTTTGTACAACTGCAGCAAGACTTCTTTACCCCTGTACTCAAATCCTCCTGCAACAAAGGCCAACATACCATTTGACTTTGTGATTGTTTATTGCACCTGCATTTCAGTGACTTATGAACAAGGCTACCCTGGTTCCTTCAGGCATCAGCTCTTCCCAATCTCACATTTAAAAATACTCTGCATTTCTTTTTTTTTAAATTTAGAATACCCAATTTTTTTTTTTCCAATTAAGGGGTAATTTAGCATGGCCAATCCACCTAACCTGCACATCTTTGGGTTGTGGGGGTTAAACCCACACAGACACGGGGAGAATGTGCAAACTCCACACGGACAGTGATCCAGGGCCAGGATTCGAACCCGAGTCGTCAGTGCCGCAGTCCCAGTGCTAACCATTGGGCCACATGCTGTCCTTGATACTCTGCTTTTCTGTTTTTCCTACCAAAGTGTATTGCCTCACGTTTTTCCACATTATGTCCCGCCTGCAATGTTCTTGCCCACTCACTTAACCTGTTTAAATCCCTTTCAAGCATCCTCACAAATCGTTTTCCCACCAGGTTTTGTGTCATCAGCAAACCTGGGAAATGTCACCTTTGGTCCCCACGTCCAAATCATTGTGAATACCTGGGGTCCAAACCCTGATCCTTGCTGTACCCCATTAGTCACAGCCTGCCATCCTGAGAATGATCCATTTATTCCTCTTTTTTTATCTGTCTGATGACCTATCCTCAATCCACGCCAGTATATTACCCCCAATCCCATATGCTCTGATTTTGATTACTAATCTCTTGTGTAGGACCTTATTTGAAAGCCTTCTGAAAATCCAAATACACCACATTTACTGATTCTTCATGGTCTGTTTTGCCAGTTACAGCTTTAAAAAACTGCGACACGTTTGTTGAGCATGATTTATTTTTCAAAAATTCACATTGACTCAGTCCAATTGTGTTCATTAATTTCTAAGTATCCAGTTATCACATCCTTGATAATAAATTCTAGCATTTACTCTCAATGTCAGGCTAACAGGCCTATAGCTCTTTGTTTGTCCTCTTCCCTCCCTCCCTCACTCACTATAATGTAGACATTTCTTTCCTATAGCTGCTGTAGAGCAACATTTTCTATTCAAGTGGCTAATCGAATAAGGAGTAATAGATATTGCTCTACTCTGTCTTCTGCCAATGCAAAATGGTGGTCTGCACACGCACACTGGTTCACACAAACACAGAAATCTACTGACACTATTGTGCTGCGCCTAGACTCCCAGTATCAGTCTACAGACCTCTGTGCATGAGGAATTAAGGGCTCACCTTAATGCACCGGTTCCTGGGGAATGTGTCAGTAGGTACAAGGTCCCCATAGAGAGTCTTGGGCAGTATTTATAATAATCCTTATTACTGTCACAAGTAGGCTTACATTTACACTGCAATGAAGTTACTGAGACAATCTCCTAGTCGCCACATTCCGGCACCTGTTCGGATACACCGAGGGAGAATTCAGAATATCCAATTCACCTAACAGCACGTCTTTCGGGACTTGTGTGAGGAAACCGGAGCACCCGGAGGAAACCCACGCAGACATGGGGAGAACGTGCAGACTCTGCACAGACAGTGGTCCAAGCCGGGAATCGAACCCGGGGCCCTGGCACTGTGAAGTAACAGTGCGAACAACTCTGCTACCGTGCCTCCCTATGGGGGTCCTGTCTGGTCTTCTTCGCCCCTATCCCCTCCCTTGTCTCTCAGTGTAAGCACTCTCTGGGAATCCCCTGTCTCACGCTTGCTTATATCATGACGATTCTGACTGCCATATACTTTCTCCAGGCTGAATGGATGGCAGAGAGTGGTTATCACAGGGAACTCCAATGATTTGCTACCACCGCTTTTACCATAGGCAACCCTGCAATTATTCCTTGCAGAAATGCACTTTTTCAAGCTAACCAGCGATATTAATTCTGGTTACAAGCAGCTGTGATTAATCCCAGCCCATTGGTATCCATGGCAAAGAGAATGCAGTGTTTTACCTTAAGTCTGTGTCTTTCCTTTATGTATTATAATTTAAATAACCCACAGTGGATGAGCATAAATGAACACAGTTTCACATTTCTTTCCGTGTATCCATTAAAAGGTCACAGCTGTGATGATTTCAGCAGCGCCATCTTTGGTCCAGGCTGCTGCTAACTCGAGCATTCCTAGTGACATGATGGAGCCGCCTGCTGGAACTTCACATGCTCAGAGCATGCCCAGCATTGGCAGAAAACACAGCCATTCCTGTGATGCTTCCTTTGTATTTACGAATCGGGCATCGAGTCCTTAAGTGTTCAATGGTCTGTTCTGGGTGACCATAGTCACCCACAGGAGAGTTTTAATTAACCACCCACTATGGTTGTGTGGCTTTCCAAGCTCCATCAAGGTTCAAGTTGCATTGTCGAGGGTTCTGAGTGCTTTTGAGGAGCATAGAATTTACAGTGCAGAAGGAGGCCAATCGGCCCATCGAGTCTGCACTGGCTCTTGGAAAGAGCACCCCACCCAAGCCCACATTTCCACCCTATCCCCATATCCCAGTAACCGCACCTATCCCCATTACCCAGTAACCCCACCCAACACTAAGGGCAATTTTGGACACTAAGGACAATTTAGCATGGCCAATCCACCTAACCTGCACATCTTTGGACCGTGGGAGGAAACTGGAGCACCCGGAGGAAACCCACGCACACACTGGGAGAACGTGCAGACTCCGCACAGACAGTGACCCAAGCCGGGAATCGAACCTGGGACCCTGGAGCTGTGAAGCAATTGTGCTAACCACAATGCTACTGTGCTGCCCAGCATAGTTGAGATGCTGATGGACGAGGAGGCATTTGTTTTTTTCTGTTCAGTAAACTTGATGGAGGGTTGTGACATGATGGCAATGGATAATGCCGTGATGTGCAACAGCTCAGGCAGCCAAGGTATTGGGATGAAGGGCAGCATGGTGGCGCAGTGGGTTAGCTCTGCTGCCTCGCAATGCCAAGGTTTCCAGGTTCGATCCCGGCTCTGGGTCACTGTGTGGAGTTTGCACATTATTCCCATGTTTGCGTGGGTTTCGCCCCCACAACCCAAAGATGTGCAGGCTAGGTGGATTGGCCACGCTAAATTGTCCCTTAATTGGAAAAAATGAATTGGGTACTTTAAATTTATTTTTTAACAAATGTATTGGGATAGACTTAGGGTTCCACTGATGGACGGTATTGCAGATTCAGCTGGACATCGTAAGAAGTCTCACAATTTAAGGTCCAACAAGTTTATTTGAAATCACAAACTTTTGGAGCGCTGCTCCTTCATCAGGTGAAGTCTACATCCTTTCTACATACACAGTTGGACATCAGTAAGGCAAGTGTGGCTGCTTCACAATGACACACAGTAATTGTGTGATTAATGTAGGAATTTTAGATATTGTATTTAATGTATTTGGTGCATCAAGGTTTAAAAGCCAGAATTAATGTGTGTATGACTGCTGCAGTCATGCTTTGAAAGAATCCTGGTTTGAAAGGTTTTTGGAAGCCACCAGTGCAATTGAAGCATTGTAAAAGCTTGGGATAATGGATTTTTGTTTGGATTAAAAGGGTTCCTCATGGAGTATTCAATTAGAGACCTTTGTGTTCAGTTAGTAAGATGATGTAACTAATGGGAAGAGCTGAGTGTAACAAACATTTTAACAAATTGTTCAGTTGGGAGATGGAGGTCAAACTATGAAGACAATTTCTGAAGACTTTCGCAAGAGATGCTGCAGTGTTCTGACAAGAACGGGTCTCTTTCTTTAAAGCAGTGTCAAAAGATCTCTCTTTCTCAAAGTGGAGCATCCAGGCGTCTCTTTACAGCGAATATTCCTGTGTGATAACTGTATTTAAAAGTGAATTGGGGATCTGAGATGGTTCTGTTTGAGTGGAAGAAAAGATAGCAGTTAAGGGCTATTGTGTCACTGTATTGGTTAGCATTGTTTAAGGGGTAATTGTAAGTTATTTTCTTGTGTGATGTTAAATATATTATAATGCTGTGTTATAAATAAAATTTGTTTTACTGTACCATGGCAGTTAAATTTCCCAGCTTATATACCTGCCCACTATATGATGGGCTTGCCAATCAGAATGGGTTCTCATCTCCACCTGAAATGTTCACTCTCTTTCCAGAGCGGTTGGGGAGTGTTTAAACTAATGTGGCATGGGGATGGGAAACAATGCAGGAAGTCGGAAGGTAGTAAAACAAGGGCAGAAACAAAAGGCAGTAAGGGGGAAAGTGTAAGGCAGAGAAGCCATAGTCAAAAATCAAAAAGGGCGACAGTACAATGTACAGAGACTGAGGGGAGCTCAGTGAATAGGCCCAGTAATACTAAACGGAATAAAACGGGATGTTAAAAACATAAATGGAAAGCGACGCGGCAGGTTGTTACATGAAGATATGGGTTCAACGACAAGGAAAATTAGGAGAAACGTTAAGAGGAAAAATAACTTAGGAGAGGTTACCGATCAAGGTGTTAAGATTCAAAACAGAGGTATAAAAGCCAACATAAGTGTACTTCACCTGAATGCTCGTAGTATTCGGAATAAGGTAAACGAGTTGATGGCGCAAATCATCGTGAATGATTATGATTTAGTGGCCATTACTGAAACATGGTTAAAGGATGGTCACGACTAAATATCCAAGGGTATCAAACTATTCGGAAGGACAGAGTGGATGGTAAAGGAGGTGGTGTAGCTCTGTTATTTAAGGATGACATCCGGGCAATAGTAAGAGATGACATCGGTGCTATGGTGGATAAGTTTGAATCCATTTGGGTGGAAATCAGGAATAGGAAGGCGAAAAAGTCACTGATAGGAGTAGTCTATAGGCCACAAAATAGTAACATTACTGTGGGGCAGGCAATAAACAGAGAAATAACTGATGCATGTCGAAATGGTACAGCAGTTATCATGGGGGATTTTAATCTACATGTTGATTGGTTTAACCAGGTCGGTCAAGGCAGCCTTGAGGAGGAGTTTATCAAATGTATCCGCGATAGTTTCCTAGAACAGTGTGTAATGGAAACTATGAGGGAACAAGCGGTCCTGGATCTGGTCCTGTGTAATGAGACAGGATTGATTAATGATCTCACAGTTAGGGATCCTCTCGGAAGGAGCGATCATAATATGGTGGAATTTAAAATACAGATGGAGGGGGAGAAGCTAAAATCAAATACTAGTGTTCTGTGCTGAAACAAAGGAGATTACAATGGGATGAGAGAAGAACTAGCTAAGGTAGACTGGGATCAAAGACTTTATGGTGAAACAGTTGAGGAACAGTGGAGAACCTTCCAAGCGATTTTTCACAGTGCTCAGCAAAGGTTTATACCAACAAAAAGCAAGGACGGTAGAAAGAGGGAAAATCGACCGTGGATATCTAAGGAAATAAGGGAGAGTATCAAATTGAAGGAAAAAGCATACAAAGTGGCAAAGATTAGTGGGAGACTAGAGGACTGGGAAATCTTTAGGGGGCAACAGAAAGCTGCTAAAAAAGCTATAAAGAAGACTAAGATAGATTATGAGAGTAAACTTGCTCAGAATATAAAAACAGATAGTAAAAGTTTCTACTAATATATAAAACAAAAAAGAGTGGCTCAGGTAAATATTGGTCCTTTAGAGGATGAGAAGGGAGATTTAATAATTGGACATGAGGAAATGGCTGAGGAATTGAACAGGTTTTTTGCGTCGGTCTTCACAGTGGAAGACACAAATAACATGCCAGTGACTGATGGAAATGACGCTATGACAGGTGAGGACCTTGAGATGATTGTTATCACTCAGGAAGTAGTGATGGGCAAGCTAATGGGGCTAAAGGTAGACAAGTCTCCTGGCCCTGATGGAATGCATCCCAGAGTGCTAAAAGAGATAGCTAGGGAAATTGCAAATGCACTAGTGATAATTTACCAAAATTCACTAGACTCTGGGGTGGTCCCAGCAGACTGGAAATTAGCAAACATGACACCACTGTTTAAAAAAGGAGGGAGGCAGAAAGCGGGTAATTATAGGCCAGTTAGCTTAACTTTGGTAGTAGAGATAGTAAGATAAAACTGGAATCTATCATCAAGGAAAAAGTAGCGAGGCATCTGGATAGAAATTGTCCCATTGGGCAGACGCAGCATGGGTTCATAAAGGACAGGTCGTGCCTAACTAATTTAGTGGAATTTGTTGAGGGCATTACCAGTGTGGTAGATAACGGGGAGCCAATGGATGTGGTATATCGGGATTTCCAAAAAGCCTTTGACAAGGTGCCACACAAAAGGGTGCTGCATAAGATAAAGATGCATGGCATTAAGAGTAAAGTAGTAGCATGGATAGAGGATTGGTTAATTAATAGAAAGCAAAGAGTGGGGATTAATGGGTGTTCTGGTTGGCAATCAGTAGCTAGTGGTGTCCCTCAGGGTCCAGTGTTGGGCCCACAATTGTTCACAATTTACATAGATGATTTGGAGTTGGGGACCAAGTGCAATGTGTCCAAGTTTGCAGACCACACTAAGATGAGTGGTAAAGCAAAAAGTGCAGAGGATACCGGAAGTCTGCAGAGAGATTTTGATAGGTTAAGTGAATGGGCTCAGGTCTGGCAGATGGAATACAATGTTGTCAAATGTGAGGTTATCCATTTTGGTAGGAATAATAGCAAAAGAGATTATTATTTAAATGATAAAATATGCCGCTGTGCAGAGAGACCTGGGTGTGCTAGTGCATGAGTCACAAAAAGTTGGTTTACAGGTGCAACAGGTGATTAAGAAGGCAAATGGAGTTTTGTCCTTCATTGCGAGAGGGATGGAGTTTAAGACTAGGGAGGTTATGCTGCAATTGTATAAGGTGGTAGTGAGGCCACACCTGGAGTATTGTGTTCAGTTTTGCTCTCCTTACCTGAGAAAGGACGTACTGGTGCTGGAGGATGTGCAGAGGAGATTCACTAGGTTAATCCCAGAGCTGAAGGGGTTGGATTATGAGGAGAGGTTGAGAAGACTGGGACTGTACTCGTTGCAATTTAGAAGGATGAGGGGTGAATCTTATAGAAACATATAAAATTATGAAGGGAATAGATAGGATAGATGCGGGCAGGTTGTTTCCACTGGCGGGTGAAAGCAGAACTAGGGGGCATAGCCTCAAAATAAGGGGAAGTAGATTTAGGACTGAGTTTAGGAGGAACTTCTTCACCCAAAGGGTTGTGAATCTATGGAATTCCTTGCCCAGTGAAGCAGTTGAGGCTGCTTCATTAAATGTTTTTAAGATAAAGATAGGTAGTTTTTTGAAGAATAAAGGGATTAAGGGTTATGGTGTTCTGGTCGGAAAGTGGAGCTGAGTCCACAAAAGATCAGCCATGATCTCACTGAATGGCGGAGCAGGCTCGAGGGGCCAGGTGGCCTACTCCTGCTCCTAGTTCTTATGTTCTTTCTCTCCACAGATACTGTGTGCACGTATATTGCTGAATATTTCCAGCATTTGTTTCGATTTTCCTTGCGAATATCCAGTCTTCCTAAGTCTGAAAGAACAGGGGCTGGATTCTCCGTTCATGAGGCTAAACGCCAACCCCAGAGGATCAGTGGTGTTTCACGACGGGAAGATCGGCACGAAACCCTCACCGATTCCAGTACCGGTGAGAGGCTAGCACCGGCGGAACACGCGGAAAACGGGCGGAGAATCGGCGGGTTCAGGGCCACACATGAACAGGGTTGACATCTGCAGCTACATACGCCGACACCCCCACACACACACGCATGACCCCTCACCATTCCCCTTAGCCCTAGCAGAAGCCACCCAGCCAGTGGCATGGATCTCGGCCAAGTGTGGCGGCGCTGGACACTGCAGCTGGCACGCCAGGTTCCCGACCACTGGGACCACACGTGGCCCACACCGCCGGGAACTCGGCCCATCAGAGGCAGAGCATCGCGGGTGGGCTGGCCTTTGACGCTCCAAAGGGGCTGCGACGGCGCGCATCCCGCATCCCGATGACACCGATTAGGAGGGGCCGGAGCATCGCGAACCAGCATCAAACCTGCACCTGCCTCGATTTTGGCGCCAGGAGCCATTCTCCGCCCGATCACCTTTCTCGATTTCAGCGTCGGGTTACGGAGAATCCCGTCCCTAGATCTATGCCGAGTTTTTCACTGATTGTACGAGAGCTCCTGTGTGGAAGCAATGGCTGAAGGCCATTGCAAAAACATTTAGGATCGGTGCTGTTAATGATTTTAACAATTATGTTTTTACTGGTTACTCAATTAACCATCACATGACAATAACTCACCCCCACGGTTCAGGATTTATTTACTATTTTATATCCACAGGAAGCATTTTAAAATTGAGTTACTTTCAAACGTTAGGGTTTGTGTATCCCTACACGTTTGGTTGGGGGTTGGGGTGGGAGACAATCTCAAAATGAAAGGAGGTTGTTGTGTTATTTTGTCCAAAGGAAAAAATAATAATCAGTTCATTGAACATAAATACCTCATCCCCATTTTGTTTGGCAGCCTCTAGTCTTCCTCCGGCTGTGAACAGACGGCGCTGCATCTTTGGGTTTTGCCGAGGTGTCATGGGAATGTCACTTTAAGAAATGTTTGTCTGCTCAAGTGGCTGCAGTGATATCAGAGTGTGGGTGGAGCTGAGCTCTGGCTCTGCTTTTTCGTTTCGCTTTGAGCAAAAGCTTGGGTGTTGTCTGTGTTTGTTGGTTTCGTTTTAGTGTTGGAGCTGAAGCCAGCCAAAGAAGGTGTAATTTCGATCTCTCTGCAATCTAAAGACTATCTCTAGATCATTTGATGAATTCAGAGTGATAACTGCTCTCAGTAGAGAATTTAAACCTGATGTGCTTCTGGAAAAAGGATTTTTGTCTTATGGATATTAAAAGGAAAGTTTAAGGATTACTTAGAGTGTTGTATTCTCTGGGGGGTGTATTTGTTTTGATGGCTGCTAAACTGTTCACTGTATGTTTTAAAAAGCTTAACTGAGTTCATAGAAAAAACATTGGGCGGAATTCTCCGACCCCTCGCTGGGTCGGAGAATCGGCGCCGCGCCGCGCAAATCGCGGCACGCCGCCCGGAAGCTGGGACTCCAGAATCGACGCCATTGGCGCCGGCGTGGTCGATGCAGTGCTGGTAGGGGTACGCGGTGACTCTCCGGCACAGGCCGGTGCGCCGATTCTCCAGCCCGGATGGGCCGAGCGGCCGTCATCAAAAAGGCTGAGTGCCGCCGGCGCAGTTCTAATATCCCGTGAGCCGGCGGGACCTCACCGCTGAATGGTCTGGGGGCGGCCTGTGGGGGTGGAGGGGGGGTCCAACCCGGGGGGGGGGGGGCTCCGTAGAGGCCTGGCCCACGATCGGGGCCCACCGATTGGCGGGAATGCCTCTCTGCCCCCAGCCTCCTTTCCTCCGCACCGGCTCCTATAGCCCTGCGCCATTTGGCACCGGCGTGAGGAAGAAGGCCACTGTGCATGTGCTAGTTGCCGCCGGCCCAACTGCGCATGCGCGGATCCCGCGGCCCTTGGATCAGCAGCTGGAGCGGCATAGGCCACTCAACCGCCATCCTCGCTCCCTGTGGGCTGCAGAACGGGGTCCCAGAATGGGTGCCGACGCCGGAGTAAAACACTCCCGTTTTTACTCCGGCGTCGGCACTTAGCCGCCCAAGGGGAGAATTCCTCCCCGGTTTTGTTTTAAAAATAACTTTTCCATTTCTGCTGTACCACACCTGTAGAGTGGGCCGTCTGCTCCCCATACCACAATCTATTAAAAGCCGTGGGTCAGGTGAACTCCATGTTACACTTTGGGGTTCTCTAAACCCTGGCCCATAACAAATTGGGGGCTCGAGGGAGATAAAAGTCTATCTATTGGATTCGCTTGTGAACTTAAAGACAGTGAGGGGTGAGCATATTGTGGTTGTTTTTCAGGTGTGGTATTTCAGTTTAAGTAGAGTGTGTTGTGGACAATGGCTCTTTTAGAGGCTCTTTCAGAGTTTTTGGGGGTGGAGATGGTCACACGCAGTTGGCAAAAACATTGCAGTTAGCATTACCTGACAAAATGCGAAAAGATGAGGTAATTATGGCAGTGGTTAAGCATTTAATATTGCCTGAGATACAGTTTGACTCATTGGAAATGGCAAAAATTCAGTTTAAAATAAACAAATGGAATATGAGAGAATTAAAGGAGCTTGAATACGAAAGAGAGAGAGAGGAAAAAGAAAGAGATAGAGAGGAAAAAGAGAGAGAAGAAAGGAAAACAGAAAGAATAGCCCGAGTCAAACAAAAAGTAAGATAAAGGGAGATACAGATCAGGGAAAAAGACAAAGAGAGAGAGTTTGAACTTCAGAAAATGGCCATGAAACATGACAGTCAGTTAGAATTGGGGGACGTAAAGGGAAACTTACAGTTGGAGGATAGTGATGAGGATAGTGACAAAGAGCATCATAAGTCGAATGCTTTGTGGGGATCTATTTAAATATGTTCACGCAGATCCAAGATTTGATGAGAATGAGGTAGAAGCCTTTTTCATTTCATTTGAGAAGGTAGCTAAACAGGAGATGTGGGTAGAGCTAGTGAAATGTTTGCATCACTATCGGCGGAGGTATCTGGGACGTATGAGGAGCTGACAAAATCCATCTTAGGTGCATATGAACTTGTGCCTGAAGCCTACAGACAAAGGTTTAGAAACTTAAGGAAATAATTTTGTCAAACATACATGGAGTTTGAAAGGCTCAAACAGAGTAATTTTGATTGGTGGATAAGGGCTTTGAAAATAGAGCAAATGTATGAAGCTCTCAGAGAAATTATACTTTTGGAGGAGTTTACAAATTCAATTCCTGATGTAGTGAGAACTCATGTGGAAGAGCAGAGTGTTAAAACTGTGAGGTGAGCAGCAGAAATGGCAGATGATTATGAATTAGTTCATAAATCGAAACTTGGTTGCCAACATCAGTTTCAGCCTGTGAGGGACAGAAACTGGGGACATGATAAATACTCAAGTGGTAGCGGCAAAGGTGATCTGATGGGAGATAATAAGGAGAGTGTACCTCAGATTACAAAAGGAATCCAGGAGGGTGGAAAAGAAATGAAAAGTTTCAAATGTTTTCACTATAATAAACTAGGACATGTAAAGTCACAGTGTTGGTGGTGGAAGAAGAGCACTGGGAAGGTTGATATTGTAAAACAGGATAAGACAGTGGGGTTTGTTATAGTGGTAAAGGAAAGCCCAAGTGAAGCGAAGGAGGTGGAAAAGATTGTACAGCCTGATCAAGAGGTGATTGATAAGAACGTGCAAGATCTCTTTAAAAAATTTACTTGTGTGGGTAAAGTTTACTCGTGTATCAGGTGGAGCAGGTCAAGAAGTCACAATTTTAAGAGATATGGGAGCGAGTCAATCTTTAATGGTAAGAGATGTGGAGTTATGTAGTTTGGGAAGAATATTGCCAGAAAAGGTGGTAATATGTGGAGTTCAGGGTGAGAAGAGTAGTGTTCCATTATATAAGGTAAGGTTGGAAAGTCCACTGAAGTGTGGTAAAGTGGTAGTAGGAGTAATAGAGAAACTATCTTGTCGAGGAATACAGTTTATCTTGGGTAGTGATATAGCTGGATCGCAGATGGGAGTGATGCATATTGTGGTTGATAAGCCAGTGGAAAATCAGACAACTGAAGTGTTGAAGGACGAGTATCCTGGGTTTTTTCCAGATTGTGCAGTAACAAGGTCGCAAAGTCACAGGTTAAGACGAGGAGAAATCAAAGAGTGAAGATAAAGTTGGAGTGTAATTATCAGAAACGATTTTTGATCAGATGGTTGAAAGAGAGCAAGAACAGGTGGAGGATGAGGCGGATATTTTTAGTTCAGGAAAATTGGTGGGGTTACAACAGAAAGATGTAGAAATAAACCAGATGTATCAGAAAGCATACACAGAAGAGGAATCTGATGTGTATACCAGAATGTTATTACCGTAAAAGTGATGTCTTGATGAAAAAATTAAGACCTTTACATATGCAGGCGGATGAAAAGTGAGCAGACGTTCATCAAGTAGTATTGCCGGTAGGGTATAGAAAGGAGGTGTTGCGAGTTGCACATGAGGTACCAGTGGGAGGTCATTTGGGAGTAAAGAAAACGCAAGCTAAAATACAAAAACATTTTTATTGGCCTGGACTACATAAAGTTGTAGTTAAATTTTGGCAATCATGTCACACATGTCAAGTGATAGGGAAACCTCAAGCAGTGATAAAACCAGCGCCCTTAATACCCATTCCAGCATTTGAAGAACCTTTTACAAGGGTCTTAATTGATTGTGTAGGACCGCTTCCTAAAACGAGAAGTGGGAATCTATATCTTTTGACTATAATGGATGTGTCTACTAGGGTTCCAGAGGCCATTCCAGTACATAATATTACAGCTAAAAGGATTGTGGAGGAGTTACTTAAATTCTTTACTAGATATGACTACCACAGAAATACAATCAGATCAAGGATAACATTTTAGCTCAAGTTATGCAAAGAAGTTATGGATAGCTTAAGAATAAAACAATTTAAATCAACTGCATGCCATCCAGAATTGCAGGGAGCGTTAGAAAGGTGGCATCAGACATTAAAGACACTGTTGAGGGCTTATTGTCAAGATTATCCAAAGGATTGGGATAAAGGAATTCCATTCGTACTGTTTGCAATTAGGGATGCACCTAATGAGTCAACCAAATTTAGTCCTTTTGAACTAATTTTTGGTCATGAGGTACAAGGACCACTTAAATTGAATCAGGAAAAATTAGTGAGTGAGAAATCAGAACTTACATTATTGGATTACGTGTCAAATTTTAGGGAACAGTTAAATAGAGCAGGGGAATTGGATAGACAACATTTAAAAGTTGCACAACATGTGACGAAACGGGTAGCGGACAAGAAATCCAAAGTTTGTAGTTTTGCCTGTGGAGATAAAGTTTTCGTATTGTTACCAGTGATTAGTGAACCTTTAAAAGCAAGGTTTTGTGGACCTTATCAGATTGAAAGGAAATTAAGTGAGGTGAATTATCTGGTAAGAATGCCAGATAGAAGGAAAACTCACCGAGTGTGTCAAGTAAATATGCTTAAAAGGTACTTTGAAAGGGAAGGAGAGAAAAAGGAGGAAGTTTTAATGATTCTAACGCGACAAACCAAATCCAGATGACTGTGAATTTGACATACCTCAAATTAAATTGGAAAACGAGGATGTTCTAAAAAAAATTGGAATAAATTGTTGAGTTAACTTCCAGAGGAAAAACGCATTGACCTAAAAGAATTATTGATATCACATGGGCAAGTTTGTGGAGATAAATTGGGAAGTACTAAAATGGCAATACATGATGTAGATGTGGGAAATGCTGTTCCAATTAAACAACATCCATATAGACTTAGCCCTTTAAAATTGGCACAGGTTAACAAAGAGATTGAAAGTATGCTTACAAATGGCATAATTGAAGTGGGTTGCAGCCAATGGAGCTCACCCATAGTGATGGTACCAAAACCATTGTGCAGTGTACATCGACGATCTGGTAATTTTTAGCCAGATATGGACAAAAAATGTGAAGCATTTCATGGAGTTATTCGATTGACTTCAGGAGGCGCATTTGGTGATAAACCTAGCCAAAAGTGAATTTGGAAAAGCCCAAGTCACTTTCCTTGGCCATACATTCGGAGAGTTGAATGGTCCCACGGGATGTGAAAACAAAAGTTATTGGGGAGTTTCCAATTCCCTCGACGCGAAGGGAAATAATGCGATTTCTGGGTATGAGTGGATTTTATCGGAAATTTGTACCGAATTTTAGCCGTGTGGTCGCCCCACTGTTGGACTTGCTGAAGAAGCGTAACAAATTCCAGTGGACATCGGAGTGTCAACAGGCACTTGACGGCCTGAAGGCTGTGTTAACCACTGCTCCTCTATTAGCCATCCCAAATTACACAAATCCATTCAAAGTGGCTGTTGATGCGAGTGATGTGGATGTAGGTGCGGTGCTTCTACAAGACGAAGGGCTGGAGCGGCCTATTGGTTATTTTTCAGAAGAATTGAATTCTCACCAGAAGACATATTCCAGATTGAGAAGGTGACTTTGAGCTTGGTGCTGGCTTTGCAACATTTTAAAATTTAAGTGACCAGCAATCAGTCTGACACAATTATCTATACTGATCATAATCCACTGACGTTTTTGGCGCGATTCCGGAGTAACAATTTCAATTTCAAACTGTTTCAATGGACTTTATTGTTACAGCCATTTCATTTAAAAATAATACATGTGGCAGGACGGGAAAACGTGATAGCCAATGCTTTGTCAAGAATATGATGACGAGTTACAGGAAGAAGAACTGAAATTATCATGCCTGTTTGCGTGTGTTGTTTTTTTAAACGGAAAAGTATATTTACTGTCTGCATTTCTTAAAGGAAAGTGAAAAGGTGAAAAATGACGTTGATGGGTTTTTTTTTTTTCTTGGGGGGAGGTGTCATGGGAATGCACTTTAAGAAATGTTCGTCTGCTCAAGTGGCTGCAGTGATGTCTGAGTGTGGGTGGAGCTTAACTCTGCTTTTTAGTTTTGCTTTGAGCAAAAGCTTGGGTGTGTCTGTGTTTTTTGGTTTTGTTTTAGTGTTGGAGCTGAAACCAGCCAAAGAAGGTGTAATTTTAATCTCTCTGCCATCTAAAGACTATCTCTAGATCATTTGGTGAATTCAGAATGATAACTGCTCTCAGTAGAGAATTTAACCCTGATGTGCTTCTGTAAAAAGGATTTTTGTCTCATGGATGTTAAAAGAAAAGTTTAAGGATTACTTAGAGTGTTGTATTCTTTGGAGGGTGTATTTGAATTGATTGTTGCTAAGCTGTTCACTGTATGTTTTAAAAAGGTTAATTGAGTTCTTAGAATGAACATTGTTTTGTTTTAAAAATTACTTTTAGATTTCTGCTGCACCACACCTGTAGAGTGGGCCGTATGCTCCCCACACCACAATCTAGTAAACGTGGTGGATCAAGTGAACTCCATGATACACTTTGGGGTTCTCTAAACCCTGGCCCATAACAGTGGTCAAGATTTGAGGTGTACTGGGTCCAAAAGTACCAGAAACATCGGGCAATGCTGGTTTGACAATCCTGTTCCTGGTGCCAGCCACTGTGGCCAAGGTGGGTTTGGGACTGGATGGCGGGCAACAATTATGCTCAATATGAACCTTGTTCAAGATAGTTAAAGGAGGCTGACTGGGATTTCCCAGCCAGCCTCGAGGGCCTCCCTGTCTTGTCTTGGTGGGGCTGTGACCATTGGCCTCACCCCAGTGGTAACCTAGTTGTTTTTTGTATTTTATAATTGTATTTTTATTATAAGAGTTGCTAAGAGGCTTCCTTCTTGTTACCTTTTGCTGCAGCTGGATGTTCCCCTCAGGGTGGGATGCCTCTAATTGGCCCTCCAACAAGAGCCCTATCACTGCTCTTAATCAAACAGGGGAGCTGTGCCAATGCCAATTAAGGGGTTGTCCCAGTCAAAATCCTTAAGATTGATTGCCTACCTTGGGAAGAGGGTTGGAGGCCAGAAACAATCATGGCCTTTGTCTGACAAACACAAAGAGTAAATTTAGTCTAGGGTGTTTTATTAAGAAAACAGACACATAGACAGTCAGATACAGCAATGGTTGTAGAGTTAATGCAGGCTTGAGTAAAAAAACTATCAAGAAAAGTTTTGTCCAGATTCAAAGGATGTTTAGATATATTTTCTTCAAGTCGATGCAGATGGTTCACTGATGTGGGGAGCAAAGCATGTTCATTAAGTGAAGAAAAATTCTCATGATTGAGCTCAGTGAATCTGAGTAGCTCTTTCTCTGTAGGTTTATCCACTATTGAATAAAACAACTTAACCATTTGTATTTGGAATCACTTCACTAATTGTTTTCTCACCTAGCCTGTGAAGAGATTGAAAAATCGGATATCAAATACAAAAACATCCAGTTAAGGCCCCAAGAAGATGCTATTCTTTGTGAGGGCCACAAGGAATCCAGCACAAATTTGTGGAGTCAAACAGAAAGTAACTTTATTTACAACAATATATAAATAGCACCAGGTTTCCACTACTGGTTCTTTCTCTATCCGGCATCGCACTGGCTAGCTCTATTTAAACAGCTGCAAAGATAATGATTGCCCCCCCCACTCTCATTGGAAAAGCTCATATTCCCCAAGGGCCAAAGATACAGCCACATGGGGTAACAAATTGTCCCCAGCCAAAAGGATCCATCAGATTATAACACTATTGTTACAGCCTTATATTACGGGCCAGGGTTTAGAGAAGCCCAAAGTATATCATGGAGTTCACCTGACCCACAATTTTGAATAAATTTTGGTTATGGGGAGCACAAGGGCCCACTTTACAGGTGTGATGCAACAGAGAACTAAAAGTATTTTTAAACAAAAACAATGTTTATTCTATGAATCCAGTGAACGTTTTATAAACACACAGTAAACCGTTTATCAACTACCAACGCACATTACTCCACAGATACAATACTCTATAGATAACTCTTAATAATTTCCCAAACAACATCCATAAGTTAAACCTTTTTAAAATAAAGACAACAGGGATAAATTCTCTAAGAAACAGGTATTACTTTGAAATCATCAAAGATCTGGAAACATTCTTTAGCTTCTAGAGAGAGAGATTATTACACAGCTGCTTGCTTTGAATGCAGCTCTCCGACTCTAAAAATGAAACAAAAAACACACTGCAGCTCCCAGCTCAAAACGAAAGTGAGAGACAGACAGCCCAGCTCCACCCACACACTGACATCACTGCGGCTATTTGATGAGCATTCATTTCTTAAAGGTACATCCACCTGACACTGAGGTTAAGCCACCATATAGTTGACGTTCAATGGCATTAGCGTCGCTGAATCCCCCACCTGCCAACATCCTGGAGGTAACCATGCACCAGAAATTGAACTGGATCAGTCATATAAATCCTGTGGCCTACAAGAGCGAATCAGACGCGAGGAATCCTGTGGTGAGGAACTTACCTCCTGATTCACCAAAGACTTTTCACCATCAACAAGACACAGGTAAGGAGTGTGATGGAATATTCTCCACCTGTCGGGATGAGGGCGGCTCCAACAACATCAAGAAGCGCGACACCTCGGAAGTAAAGGATTGTATAAGATTAAAAGAAAAGGTTTATAAAGTTGCCAGAAGTAATAGTAAACCTGAGGATTTGGAGCTTTCTGGAATACAGCAAAGGAATGCCAAGAAATGGATAAACGGAGAACAGAATATGAATGTAATCTAGCAAAAACTCAAAAATGGACTGCAAAATAGGTGTGTAAAGAGGAAACATTTGGCTCAGACAAATGTGAATCAATTAAAGGCAGAGTCGGGAGAATTCATAATGGGGGCTAAAGAAATTGCAGAGAAGCTGGATTATTACGCGGTGTCTAGTTTCACAAAGGAAAATATAGGAAATCTCCTGGGTGAAGAGATCCAAGAGACTAGGGAGAATGAGTTGAAGGAAATTAGTATTGTTACGACACCCTAGGCTAGTGTACGGTTGATTCCAGCCCCATTTGACTCAGAGTCACAACACAATACCAAACTCTTTGGCCCTTGAGTGCCCAATAGTTACAGTCACCAGGTTTGTAAATGTAAGCACGATTACTGTTTATTTATTTTTTTAAATAATTTTTATGAAAGGTTTTCATAAAATATCAATAACAAAATGAGAAAGAAAAAAGAACCCAACAGGGTTAAGTACAAAACACAATCTAAAAAAGCAACCCCCCAAACCCCCCGTACCTAAATAATAAATTAACATTAACACCCCGACTTAAGACAACAGGTGTATACACCTCCTCAGACCCTTCCAGTGTAAATAACAAACAAAAATAAAGTAAACCCGCCCCCCACCCCCCGAGCAGCTGCTGCCATTGACCAATGTCTAGCGTTCTGCCAGAAAGTCTAAGAACGGTTGCCACCGCCTAAAGAACCCTTGTACCGACCCTCTCAAGGCAAATTTCACCCTCTCCAATTTAATGAACCCTGCCATATCGCTGATCCAGGATTCCACGCTTGGGGGCCACGTATCTTTCCACTGAAGGAGAATCCTTCGCCGGGCTACCAGGGATGCAAAGGCCAGAATTCCGGCATCTTTCGCCTCCTGCACTCCCGGCTCCTCTGCCACCCCAAATATTGCGAGCCCCCAGCCCGGTTTGACCCTGGATCCTACCACCCTCGACACCGTCCTCGCTACGCCCTTCCAAAATTCCTCCAGCGCTGGGCATGCCCAGAACATATGGGTGTGATTTGCTGGGCTCCCTGAGCACCTAACACACCTGTCCTCACCCCCAAAGAACCTGCTCATCCTTGTCCCAGTCATGTGTGCCCTGTGCAGCACCTTAAACTGTATGAGGCTGAGCCTCGAGAATGAAGAGGAAGAGTTCACCCTCCCTAGGGCATCTGCCCACGTCCCCTCTTCGATCTCCTCTCCCAACTCCTCCTCCCACTTACCTTTCAACTCCACCACCGAGGCCTCCTCCTCCTCCTGCATCACCTGGTAAGTTTCCGAGATCTTCCCCACTCCCACCCACCCCCCCGAGAGCACCCTGTCCTGTACTGTGTGTGGCAGTTGCCGTGGGAATTCCACCACCTGCCGTCTGGCAAACGCCCTTACCTGTAAGTACCTGAAGGTGTTCCCCGGGGGGGAGCCCGTACTTCTCCTCCAGCTCACCCAAGCTCGCAAACTTCCCATCCACAAACAGGTCCCCCAACTTTCGTATGCCTGCCCTGTGCCACCCCGAAAACCCTCCACCTGTTCTTCCTGGGGCGAACCGGTGGTTCCCCCGTAATGGGGTCCACGCCGAGGCCCCAACTTCCCCCCTATGCCGCCTCCACTGCCCCCAAATTTTGAGGGCCGCCACCACCACCGGGCTCGTGGTATACCTCCTTGGAGGGAGTGGCAGCGGTGCCGTTGCCAGCGCCCCCAGACTCTTACCCACACAGAACGCCGTCTCCAGCCTCTTCCATGCAGCCCCCTCCCCCTCCATCACCCACTTGCGCACCATTGTCGCATTGGCGGCCCAGTAGTACCCACAGAGGTTGGGCAGCGCCAGCCCCTCCTATCTCTACTCCGCTCCAGGAACACCCTTCTCACCCTCGGAGTCCCTCGCGCCCACACAAACCCCATTATACTCCTGTTGACCCGCCTGAAAAAAGCCTTCGGGATAAACACGGGGAGGCACTGGAACAGGAACAAAAACCTTGGGAGCACCGTCATTTTGATTGACTGCACCCTACCCGCCAGGGACAGCGGCAACGCGTCCCACCTCTTGAACTCCTCCTCCATTTGCTCCACCAGTCTTGTAAAGTTAAGACTATGCAGGGCCCCCCAGCTCCTGGCCACCTGGACCCCCAAATATTTGAAACTCCTCTCCGCCCTTTTTAGTGGGAGCTCGCCAATTCCCCTCTCCTGGTCCCCTAGCTGAACTACGAACAGCTCGCTCTTCCCCATATTGAGCTTGTACCCCGAAAAGTCCCCGAATTCCCTAAGCATCCTCATTACCTCTGGCATTCCTCCCACCGGGTCCGCCACATACAGCAGCAGGTCGTCCGCATAAAGCGACACCCTATGCTCCTCCCCACCCCGCACCAACCCCCTCCAGTTCCTCGACTCTCTCAGTGCCATAGCCAGGGGTTCAATCGCCAGTGCGAAGAGCAGGGGGGACAGGGGACACCCCTGTCTCGTCCCTCGGTGCAACCGAAAGTACTCAGACCTCCTCCGATTTGTGGCCACACTCGCCATCGGGACCTCGTACAACAGCCTAACCCACCTGACAAACCCCTCCCCAAACCCGAACCTCTTCAACACCTCCCACAGGTACCCCCACTCTACCCTATCGAAGGCTTTCTCAGCGTCCATCGCCACCACTATCTCCGCCTCCCCCTCCCTCGTCGGCATCATGATAACGTTCAAAAGCCTCCGCACATTCGCGTTCAACTGTCTTCCCTTCACAAACCCCGTCTGGTCTTCATGGATGATCTGCGGCACACAATCCTCAATCCTCGTGGCTAAGACCTTCGCGAGCACCTTGGCATCTACATTTAGCAAGGAAATCGGTCTGTAAAACCCACATTGCAGGGGATCCTTGTCCCGCTTCAGGATCAAGGAGATCAGTGCCCGGGACATCGTCGAGGGTAAAGCCACCCCCCTCCCTTGCCTCATTAAAGGTCCTAACTAACAGCGGGCCCAACAGGCCCATATATTTTTTATAGAACTCGACGGGGAAACCGTCCGGCCCCGGTGCCTTCCCCGCCTGCATGCTTCCTATCCCTTTGATCAACTCCTCCAGCCCAATCGGGGCCCCCAGTCCCGCCACCAGTCCCTCTCCCACCTTTGGAAACCTCAATTGGTCCAGGAAACAGCCCATCCCTCCCTCCCTCCCATGGGGGCTCGGATCGGTACAATTCCTCGTAGAAGTCCCTGAAGACCCCATTGATGCCAACCCCACTCCGCACCACGCTCCCTCCCCTGTCCTTAACTCCCCCGATCTCCCTAGCTGCGTCCCGCTTCCGAAGCTGATGCGCCAGCATCCGGCTTGCCTTTTCTCCATACTCGTAGACCGCCCCCTGGGCCTTCCTCCGCTGCACCTCCGCCTTCCTGGTGGTCACCAGGTCGAATTCGGCCTGGAGGGTGCGCCTCTTCCTCAACAATCCTTCCTCAGGTTCTTCCGCATACCTCCTGTCTACCCTCACCATCTCCCCCACCAGCCTCTCCCTCTCCCCCCACTCCCTCCGCTCCTTGTGGGCCCTGATGGAGATCAGCTCTCCCCTCACCACCGCCTTCAGTGCCTCCCATACCATCCCCACTCGGACCTCCCCGTTGTCGTTGGTCTCCAAGTCCCTCTCTATACTTCCTCGGACCCGCTCGCTCACCTCCTCGTCCGCCAGCAGCCCCACCTCCAAGCGCCACAGCGGGTGCTGGTCCCTCTCCTCCCCATCTCCAAGTCCACCCAATGCGGGGCGTGGTCCGAAATGGCTATTGCCGAATACTCGGTATCCCCTACTCTCGCTATCAGCTCCCTACTCAAAATGAAAAAGTCGATTCGAGAATAAGCCTTATGGACATGTGAAAAGAATGAAAATTCCCTAGCCCCCGGCCTTGCAAATCTCCAAGGGTCCACCCCTCCCATTTGGTCCATAAATCCCCTCAACACTCTAGCCGCCACCGCCGGCTTCCTACCCGTCCTAGACCTGGAGCGATCCAGTGCAGGATCCAACACCGTGTTAAAGTCTTCCCCCCATTATCAGGCCCCCCATTTCCAAGTCTAGGATCCGACCCAACATACGCCGCATAAAACCCGCATCGTCCCAGTTCGGAGCATACACATTGACCAGTACAACTTACTGCAACTTACTGCAACTTACCACTTACCATTATGTACCTACCGCCATTATCTGCCACAATGCTCGACGCCTCGAATAACACCTTCTTTCCCACCAAGATCGCCACCCCTCGATTTTTGGCATCTAGCCCCGAGTGAAACACCTGACCTACCCACCCTTTCCTCAGTCTTACCTGGTCTGCCACCTTCAGGTGTGTCTCCTGGAGCATAACCACATCCGCCTTGAGCCACTTCAGGTGCGCGAACACGCGGGCCTGCTTGACCAGCCCATTCAGTCCCCTTACATTCCAGGTTATCAGCCGGATTAGACGATTACTGTTTATTTATGACAAAAACTATAATGAAATATGCAGCAAGTACAACTGGTACAACTATTATCTAATTCCCACTTTAACTTGTCCCCCTCCCTCTACACACACAATCAAGACAGACAAACACAGGTAGGAAGGGGTAAAAATCATAAGCAGGAGGAACATGAATCTTTATTTTCGATAGAGGTTTTTAGCACACCTTCATTCACAGCAAGCTTGTAGCTTCAAGTCTCTGTTTGCAGCCTCTGTTTGCAGCCTGCAACCGTCTTCTCTGTATAATCCTGAAGGAGGAACATGAATCTTTATTTTCGATAGAGGTTTTTAGCACACCTTCATTCACAGCAAGCTTGTAGTTTCAAGTCTCTGTTTGCAGCCTCTGTTTGCAGCCTGGAACCGTCTTCTCTGTATAATCATTTGTTTAGATCTCTGTAGTTTCATAAATACTGCAGTCACAGCATTTATGGAGAGAGAAAGCAGGTCCTGCTCTTGGTTTGCAGCCTGTATTGGTTTTTCAGCAGATCGATTCATTCAGGTCCCTGTAGTTTCAGGAATACACCACTTACAGGCTTTCTGGAGAGAGATAGCAGGTTCTTGTCTCTTGGCTTCCAGGATAAGAACCTTGGGACTCTGAAAATCATTCCACTTGGATAGGATCCAATCACCGCCTATTACCAGTACAGTTTTTTGGGCCAATTGATTGGCCACCAACCAATCAATCAAACTAATTCCCACTCCATCTCTTTCTCTGGTGTCGACAAGTCTGCGGGCTCCTGTTCAAACCAGCTGAGACGAGCAGAGTTCTCTCCTATAATGTCTAAATTCTGCTGTATTCCTTAAAGAGACATGCCCACTTATCATCACATGAATGAAAAATAATAACAGCAAGATACAAGAAAGGGAAATAAGGAAATAAACAGGAAGGACCCTTACAGTATAAGAAGGTTGTATTGGAGAAATTAATGTGACAG